>NC_090926.1:361914722-362217752 GCF_040938575.1 Ambystoma mexicanum | reverse complement strand
TGAAAGACAGGAGGAGTGACAGAGAGATGCTGTTGAACAGAAGTGTACTGAGGCAAACCGAGGCAGTGTAAGAGTACGTGGAAGTAACGGCCTGAGAGACGGGTGGACAGATCTGCAACAAGGACAGTAGCAGGAAGAAGAACATGGACTAAAGGCACCAGAGTGTGAAAAACAAGAAAAAGAGCAGTAGTCCAGTAGGAAAACTGCACCGTCAGGCAGCATCAAAGTCCAAGAGGGGAGACAGACACAACGTGCTGTCCAAACGGAACGGAGCGTAGTAGTAGTATAGGTGTACATCTCAGGTGAGGACTGGACCATGAGTTGTGCCTCTTGGGTCACATTCCTAATGCATCCTCCTTTGCCACAATCCCCAGGGGCTGAACTCAATACGGACCAACTTGAAATTGTCACCACCCAGCCCCCCCCCACCATCAGTGTGACTATGACAGCCAAAGGGTGCAGGCTACCGTCTACAGCATGAAGTGCATCAAGCACGTATACAGGCAAGAAAAGAACATACATCACAATCAACATCAATAAATGGACAGTTTAATAATGTACTCACCACAATTGATTGCAGACATGCCTTGGAGAAAACATCCATAATCCCCACTAGGGGTGTTAACACAAGTAGTACAGCAGCAGACAGGCCAAAGATATGACAAAAGTCCAATGCCCTTGTGTAAATGGTTGTCACACCGAGCCATCCTTGCGAGCCCATGGATAGGGGAAGCAGGAGTGGCATATGTGTCAGGATCCCAAGCTGCAAACACATACACGAGACAAGCTTGAATGGGCCCAGCTGGAACAGACAGTGGATGCTTTCAAACGCCACAAAGCACCACACCGTCACATGAATGCACAACAGACAAACAATTTTAAACTATATTAACTAATTAAACTAACTAATAAAATAAAAAATGGCCAGATAAGACCCGCGGGTGGGGGGCACCCAGGAGGGGGGAGATAGAGGGTGCACCTCAACACCCACATGCAATGATGTTGAGATAAAAAAAACTCCATGGGCTCAACGCCTGCACGGGCTGAGCTGTGTGGGAGATAAGTCATCGTCGGAGTCACCCTCTGGATGGAAAGTAGAAGGTGGACGTGGCACAGTACCCTGACCACACCTATGCATAGCTTGCCCCTCGTCGGCAGCAAGTCTGCGGGACTGGTAAGCCTGGTCCTGTGCAGCGATGACACATAGGTCAGCATGCAGAACCTCACGTGTTACCGTGTTTCCTCTTGCAAGGTAGCATGTGTAACACGGAGTTCTTCCTGCATGGCCTCCATGACATCTGGAGCACCTCCCGACATGCACGTAGCTCAGCCGAGATGGTATTCTCAAGCTGCTCCAACCTCTCCTCTGTCTGCTGCCTCTGGGTCATGTTGAGCACACCCAGAGTCGATCTGAGGGATTTATGGTCATCCCTCAGGGCCTCCCTGTGTGCCCCTGCGTGAGCAGCAAGTGCTTGATGCAGAGACACCATTTCAGCCCGGCGTGCCCTGTCTGAGCCACCACGTTTCCGGGCTTGACACCCGCGGGGTCCAAGGAGCCGTGGTCCTCGTAGGGTTGACACTGCCCATGGCTGCAGGACTACATCCCTCTGTTGACGTGATGCCCCAGGCACATCAGCAACTTGTGTGGAGCGTGACCGTGCGTCCCGATCCACCACAGGCAGAAGTTCCAACATCGTCTGGCCCCTCAGTGAATGTGTCACAGACAGAAGATCGTCCACATCAGAATAACTCACTGTTGACGAATGGACATGACACACATCTAACTCAACATTGTTGTCAGAGTGATCATCCGAGCTAGACTCATTGCCAGCCCTGGACACGATGGTCTGGAGCACAAGTGGGTTCTCGTGACCTACCACCCCACGACCCCAACTTGTGCCGGGTTGCTGATGTGATAGCAACCCCGTGTCAGGATTGACATCACCATCCTCTGGCTCCATTGCGTCATCATCTGTAATGTGGAAAAAAGAAACATGAGTACACATGTCAGAAGCACATAACCCGCACACACATAGACTTCACATCGACAGCCAACACATGAAGCAGACATGTCACACACAAATTAAATTCCGGCATGCATCCAGTGGCATTGATATGCAAACACATCCCAAAAGCAGAAATGGATGTGTGTAAATAGCAAAGCCTACATATGTACAGAATGTAGTGTATCACCTCCATCAAACACCACTTCTTTCAGGCACATGTCACAGGAAGAAATGACAGATGGCAACAAAGAGATGGCACATACCATAAGCATGTCTGAACTGCAAAATGGCTGCAGCTGCAAGTGAATCTAAACACACCATGACACACGTAATATGCATGTACACATGCATCACTAAACCATCATCACCAATATAGCTTCATCCATCTGCAGCTCATCCCGAACCTGGCGTCATGGGCCATGTAGACATAGTGAATGTCACGAGCAAATCGAGGACCTGCAACCAGACATGAGGGACCATAACGCCCAGTACGGTCCGAGCTGCTGGCCATGAAGCCTCCAGAACACCCCTCAGGGCCTGATTGAGCACATTGTGCATTGATTGCGCCCTAAAACATTATTCAGTGTGTCAAATTATCACAGCCAAGGCCCCACCAGATTAGCTAAGTGGGCCTGGGTGTACACATACTGCACCACAGTGCACCTTCAGGATTGTGCCAGTTGAACATTACGGGCGGAATGCTGAAATCGGTGCACCATTTACGTTAATCAACTACATTTTAGTCATTCAACAGAAAAGCTGCAGAGAACACATGTGTAAATGAACACCTTCACACACACATGTGAGTAGCTGCAATGTTGCACTACACAACGTTGAAACTGCTTGCATATGTACATATGAAAGTGTTCAAGAACACCTGTGTTCATATACACCCGTATGGTGATTATGAACAGCAACCTATACAGCAAAACAAGCAGCTACAACGCTGCTTGCTTCGATGTACGTGAAAGTATATACATACACACGTGAAGGCAGCTCCACAGACATTACAACCCGATTGTCAGGCTATAATCAATCTGCGGCCTATACCAATTGGTATAGCCGCAGATTGAGTAAGCAACTTTGCTAAACACCCACTAGGGTGTTCCAATACTGAGTACATGTGTCACAGGATGCACCTGTGCCCGTGCCTTTCATGACTGTAAAGGGATGACAATCTGACCATACATGCCAGGTCACTTTGACATTGCAGCAGTGAGTAGGCATGTAGAAAAGTGTAAAATGGCTCAGAAGTGGGTTGGTGCCGTGCAGAACACGTGTACGTTACCAACTATCTACATCATCAACAAGTACATCATGATGTCAATCAATAAACATGAAGGCAGTGTAAGGGCAAGTTCAGGCATCACGTGCAATGTGCATGCAGTGGGTTGCATGGCTACAGCCAACCCGCCCCCCCCCCCACCTCCCCTTATTGAAAATGCAGGAGGCATTGCATGGCAGTAAAAGGTTGACCAGACAACTGTGTATTGGCAGACAGTGTTGACTACCGTCAATTACATCATCTGAGTCAACTGATAACACAGCAGATGATCATGGGACAGTAAGCAGGACACATGATGAACCCTCAGTAGTACACCCATTTGTGCAGAAGCCACTGCACCAGTTGAACAGTGGGGGGCCTGAAACAGGGGGAGGCCTGTGCCAAAAATAGACTATGACACCCTAAACATGTGCGTGATGCAGGACTGAGCCAGAGTGGGCATGGAATGGATGATCAAATGCCATTAAATGTATGTCATCCTGGACACGTACTACAATGACCATCCTGCCAAGGACACATAGGGGCAAGCATGGAATGCACATGGAGCATGAATGGGCACTCATGTCCCTGCAGAGCATCTGTCATCTGCACAGTCCGAGTGAGACACCCTGCATCAAGGACAAAGGATGTACCCCCACAGTATGTGTCTGGCAGGTTGGCAGGGGGAAGTGTGCATGTACACAGGAGCGTTGAACAGGCCATTGCAGTAGTCCAACATGCTACCCACCAGTGCCATGGTGAAATTGGAGTGCAGGGGGGTGCAGGGGTAAGGGAGCATGCCTACGTGGAGTACCTGCATGCAGGCAGAACACACATGCACGTCAGTCATGCGATGACATAGTCCAAGTGCTGAGTGGAAAGAGACTCCAGGCTACATGCAGAAAGGCCAGTGACCTGGAACATGGACCGTAGGGGCAGCCGGGTGACTAGCATGTGAGTAGGGTGCACGTGTGGTGATGAGGACAGTCCCTGTCTGCTCTAAAGGTCCAGCATGCTGCACAGCAGGCCCACATCAGTGAAGCATTGTATGACTCGCACATGAGAACCATGTAGACATAGCATGTAGTTGCAGTCAAGCACAACACATCCCACAAACAAACCACACATGGGCTGGACAAAACACGCAACAACACTGACTGGACGGGGCATCAAAATCCAGCATCTCTCCCACTCCTTCGTACAGTTCTGCTGGTACGAACTCCGCAGTGATAGACTCGTGAGAAGTGAGATCTGCCTCCTCAGGTGGTGGCCCACTGCCAGTCACCTGAGTCATGGCATAATTGGAGGCACGCTTTATCTTAGCACAGCGTCGGAGGTCATCCCAATGCTTTTTGCACTCCTGAGCTGTGCGCACCTCATGTCCGGATGCACTGACACACTCTGCAACATGCTTCCAGTGGTACAAATGCTGGGCAGCCGTAGTGTGACAATTTGGGCCCACTAGCATATCACGGTTGTGTCCCGATGCGCAGTCCACAAGGAAGTCCAGTTCCTGCTTGCACAAAGGATTCTTTCTCGATGTGCCGTAGGCCGGAACCGTGTCTGGGGTCCCAGCTTCTTGTGCAGGTCCAACCTTCCTCCTCTTGGGCAGTGATCCAGACCCTCACTGGCAAAAGCCACCCTCATCAATAGGGACAGTGGCGCTGGTGGATTGAACCGAGTGAGTGGCAGGTGGAACTGGGACAGAAGCCCTGACTTTTGCCAGTGGCTGCTGGGTGCCCTTGACTGGACCCTGCGCAGCAACATCTGCTGTGCCATGGTCATTGACCGAGACTACCCTGGATCGCAGACTCACAGCCGGGGTGGTGTTGGCTGCATCTACCCATGCAGTTGCCAACACCTGGCTGCTCGGGACAGCAGATGACAATGCTGCCCCAGGGACATGTGCCTCAGTCAGGGTAGCCCTGCCTGCACTTACCACGTGCCTCCTGAACACCTGGAAATCATCCTGGGACTCTTGCATGCACTGGCAAACCCTGAGCCTGGGTGGTGGTGGCCACAGCTGCACCAGCAGCTACCACTACCCTTGGGCCCGTGGCAGTCGATGAAACAGACTGCCGGGTCACATGGGTGCCAGTGTCAGATGCAAGAGCTGCATCTCCCGGAACCACAGGAGGTGGTGGCATGACTGCTGAAGTGGCGCACCCCTGCCTCTTCCCCACTGCAGCCACCCTGGACACCCTGGAGTCCCCCTACTCCCTGGTCACCCCGGCCACGTCCCTGACCACACCCGCCACGTGGAGGACACCCAGCTGAGGCGCCCCTCACCTTTCGTGGCCTCCCAACCATGACACAGATGTAGTGGTGCCGGCACAGATGTAGTAGTGCCAATGGGAGGTGTACACGACAATTGTCCTGGGCAATTGAGGTGAAGGGGGTGGGGTACTATATCTTATGAGCACCCCTGTGCGCCTGCAAGGCTGTTTGTGACCCCGGTGATAAAGTGACGGCTCACGCAACGCTCAGATCCCCAAAACTGCAGTAAAACTGTGCACGCAACCTCCAGTAGCCGCGTGTGTGGAATTAACCTCCCGCAGTACGCGGTGGCACCCAGGGACACGAAATATACGTACGCATGGGACACGCAGGCTACTATGACCTCGAAAACGGGTATGCGATACACAAGGGGACCCGCAGTGGGGAAAAAATAGCATGCGCGACTCACCATCTGACTAGCGTGACAATGAAAAACACGCGTAGCCAATACCCCCGCCAAAAGAAGAGATACGTCCTTGATCCGCTGTGAAGTAGTGATGGCACGTGAAACAACCAGAAGTAGCAGCACACGCGTCAGTCTCCACGAAAAGCACGTACAGTGAACTGCTGGCCCTGCTCACCTTTAACCCGTGCTGAGGGTAATGCCCGCGCGCATCACGTCACTTACGCGCTGGGCCCTTTCCTCAAATTACATGCTTTAACACGCGGACGTGCTGTTTTTGCACGTAATGAATCAGTATGCACCCATGACGAAGGAAACACCAGCGCGTGTTACGTCACATACGCACTTACGCGCTAAGGGCCTTTCCTCGAATTACACACTGACATGCTGTTTTTTCATGTGCAAAATCACTCTGTATCAAGCTGGCCATGCGACAAAGCACGGAAGACCACGCTCCTGCCCAGGAGGCCATTTTCCTGTCCCCCAGATCCCTGAGCCGACTCCCACCAGCCATCTGCTGCTGCCTGCCTGCCTGCCTGCTGTCCATGTGCCCTGCTATCTGGTGCCTGCTCGTCAGCCACTTGCTGTGACCACCCCTGCTTGAACAGAAGACTCCCGACTGCAGTTCCATTGCTCCACAGCCCAGCAGCAGGACCCAGTTGCCCACCCACACCTGCCTCGGGGGTTGCCATGTCGGGGGAAACACCATTAGAGAACACTGGCAACCCCCAGCCAGAGAGGCAGAGGGCTGTCAGCTTCACAGCAGGAGAGGTTGGCATCCTGGTGGAGAAAGTCCTGGTGCATTATGATGCCCTCTTCAGGAGAACACTCGCTGACAAGGATGGACGGAGAAGGATCTGGATGGACATCGTAGTTGCCATCAACGCAGTGGGGGTGGAAACCCGCGACCTACCACACGTCCACAAGCGCTGGGAGGACTTCAGGTCCAGGACCCTCAGGAAGGCCCGGTGCCTCTTGGACGCAGCAGATGCAGAGAGGTGCCGGGTTTGCCTTACCAACGACCAGATGAGGGTCCTGGAACGCATACACCCAGTGCTTCACCTCCAGGTCCTTGAGAGGCAGACCCGTCCGCAGTTGAGCGGTAAGTGTCCATGTGTACTGATTGGACGCAGTGCATGTTGAGGTGTGCCAGGAGTGTGCAGCTTGGACATATGTCTGGAAAGGCCCATGTATGGATGTATATGAGCAGGGACATTAGCCTGCACATGTGAGTCCAGTCATGTGTGATGCACATCAATGCATGTGGAGACGCACACATGTCAGCATTTCTGTGTATGTACTATGCCATGTTTGGGGTGTGACACATGGATGCTGGTTCCCCCTTCATGTACGTTCACGGTGTACAAGTGTGTGTGTGTGTTTGACATGTGTGCAACTGTGATATGCGATGGATGCATGTGACACAGACATGTAGGGAGCCGATTGGCAGATGTGACATAGTTGCCGGTGATTGCACTGTGACAGGTGGTGGAGATGTACAGATGCATGTCTGTCTGGTGGTGGGTGTGCATGTGTTTGGCACTCCCCGTGTTGCTTGTGACATCAGGCTGACCTTCGGATGTTCATGCTGTTGTATGTGAATGGATTCTGCTGTCTGCTGCACCATTCCTGTTAATTTGTGCATGTGTGTGGGTTCAAATGGTATGTGTGTTGGGGAGTGTGATGCCATCTGTGAAGTTTGACACTGCTACTCATGTGCAACTGTCATGTGTGTTTACGACCATTGTACAGTACCCTGATGCCTGTGTTCTGTCTCCCCCTGTCTGCAGCATCGACTGAAGAGGGTGGAGACGGTGCTGTGGAGCACAGCGGCAGGGATCCCACTGCCAGCCGGAGACGCAAGGACCAGCTCCCCTCCCAGGTAGTCATCTCTTCGGGGAGTGAGGAGTCTGGTGCAGCGTCCATGGCCGCAGCTGCTGAGGGAAGGTCCAAGAGGCGGCGGTTGGAGGTGGACCCCTCGGCAGCAGTTGGGGCAGCTGAGCCCCCACAGGGGCCCATGGAGGAAGATGGCACAGAGTCATCCAGGTTGGTGGCTGGTTTGGTTGAGGAGAAGGCCGCGGAAGGCCCACGCACGATCCTGTGACTGCATCATCCGGCACCAGCAGGGATGCCTCTGTCCAGACCCATTTTCAGGGAGGGGATGCGCATACAACAACTGGCCTTCCTCTCCCTGCGGACGTTGCAATCGGTGACCGGATTGAGCCTGTCCTAGCTGGGGTGGCATTGCGCCAACGTGGGATTCGGGATGACGTGCAGGGTTCTCGTCTGGACAATGCACGTCATTTCGAATCTCTCTTTGGTCGCGTCAACCTACTAGGACAGGTCGTCAGCACTGGGAGTATCTGTGTGCTGGAACTTCTTGCGACCCCCTCCTCAACTGAACCCACTATGCGCCAGTCATCCTCCGTGCCATCTTCCCATCCAAGTATCACCTGGGCCCCCTGTGGAGCTGCCCTTCAGCCAGTGGCCAGGCTGGTGGAGGACACATCCCTGCCACAGTCGGGAGTCAGAGGTCCAGCAGGGGTGGCCACCCCACCAATTGGACCCCAGCAGATGGAGGACGTGCAGGCATCATCAAGCAGGGCACGTGCACATCGACCCCAGAGGATTCCATTAGCCTGGAGGCCGTCGTCGTGCCAGAGGCAGTTGCCTTGGCAGCAGCAACAGGCTCAGCGTGGGGGCGATCATGGCTCGGGGCCATCAACATCACTGGGGCAGGCATCGGCCGGAGGGCAGGAGGACCCAGGATTGTGAGTGTCTTCCATGTGGCAGCGGTTGGGCCGGCAGATAGATGCGGAGCAGCGGCGGGCGGAGAGGTCATGGCTCACTATGGTCAGGGCGGGGAAGTCCATGCACCGGGCGTTGAGGCGGGCTGCGTTCCTCGGGACATTGAAGTGGAGTTTGATAATGCCCTGGCCCGGGACATCAATGAGTGAGCCGTCAGACTTGCCCGCCACCTTTGTAAATAGTTATGTAGGTGTAGGTTTCCTTTCAGTTTTCTTTTTTTATTTGGGGTGCATGGACTATGCTCTGCCTTTTTGTATATAGTTATTTATTAAGTAGGATTTTTGTTAGGTTTCCTTTGGATTGTTGGGCTCATGGATCCTTGGATGTTCTTTTGTATATAGTTCTGGACCTGGATTAACTGATTTATTTATTTTTTACCCATGGTGGAATACTTTGTTTTTTTTTTTTACTTTGGAATTTGTTTAATGGACGGACCCATTAGAGCCATTTTACTTTGGATTTTATTGGTTACAGCATTCATGTTTCTTTATCATTTTGGGAGATCCGGACTTTGTTTATCATATTTTCTTATTGTGTGCTTTTGTTTTATTCATTTAGTTTACTATTTAATACATTATTTTTATCTACTTTACTTGTGTGGGCTTCTCTCCTTCGTTTTGTGCATGTCACAATTTGGGTTTTCTCAGTCATGTGTCGCCATTTTCTGGGTCTGAGGGACATGTATTCATGGGCATGCTGGTTATTTGTTTTCTATCATGACATGGGGAATTCTTTGTGGACTGGATGGAATGCTGGGTTGGGTGTTGGACTGGGATGGTGTGGGGTGGGATTTGGGTGGCCATAAGGGCCATGGCTCTGGATTGTATAGACGTGTTGGGTGGGGGGGCATGAGTCGGTCCTGGCAGGTGCCCGTCAATGGGGGGCATGAGTCGGGGCCTGCTGGCAGGTGCCCGTCAATGGGGGGCTTCTGGGGGGGCATGATTGGGGGCTCCCAAGTGCATGGTGACATGTGGCCTGCCTGCAGGGCATGCCCAGGGGTGATGGGCTGCCTGCGGGGCATGGCCAGGGGTGAAGGGCTGCCTGCGGGGCATGGCCAGGGGTGAAGAGCTGCCTGCGGGGCATGCCCAGAGGTGAAGCGTATTCTGGGGGTACGTGTATTCTGGGGGTGTGCGGGGAGTTTCACACGTGATTTCGCTGGTGCAAGCGGGGTACGCGTATTCTGAGGGTTGCTTGTGGAGTTTGACATGCGATTTTGCTGGCTTCAGCAAAGTGCTTCAAAGTTATGACTGAGCTGTCAGAGGTCATTTTCAATACCCCCAATCCCAAACAAAAACGTGTATTAGTTTAAGGCATAACGTTGGGCAGCAATATATATATATATATATATATAAATATATATGTAGTTATGTCGGACATTTATGTCGTGTATCATTTATCCTATGTATGTAATTTTCTAAGGATGTCCATGCATTAAAAAAGCGTGACACTCACTGCCATTCTTGCCCTTCAATTTAGCTCCCCCTCTCTTAAAATGTCAATGACTGCAAAGGACTTCCATTTCAACCCCGAATTAACATCGAAATCATGTTGTCCTCTGAATGAGAATATATGCTTTATGGTTACAAACAATTAAAGGTTAGTGTGAGTGAGGTAAAAATAGAAATGAGCAGCAAGCCAGGTGTGCATTATGTACTTAGTAATTCAAGCATACATCCCTTTAACAGAGACTTATTTCCCCATACAAAGATCTATGACCATACTTACGTTGCCAAAATTGCTCTTCGTTTTTTGGCAAAGTATCCATGAACCCTTATTGGTGCTATTTTTCAACTTCCCCTTTCTCATAAGGGTATTTCAAAACAGTACAATAGGAAATAAGGTGTATGGTTATTCGAGATTCTGATAAAGCTGAGTAAGATAAGTGTAATGCTCACAGTATGACTACAATATATATTGGACTTGATCATTCTAAATGCACATTATAACATTTCAAAAGAGCCAGTTTACAATGTTGGTATAATTAATTGTTAATATTTTGAATAATTTCCTTTTCCACCAAATCTCTCAAAATGTCCTTCTTTCTTGTTAAGGATTGCACTACAGTTAAAACCAATTATCTGCTTCTTCTGTAGGCACCAAGGAAATGCTACATTATCCATGCTGGCCATCAATTCATTGGTGGCACTGATGAAGGTTCATATATCTTTGTGTTATAGTTTATTAAAATGTGTTACAATACACAATGATAAGAACAGCAAACAAAATATATTTAGAGTATTAAAGAAATGGAAAATAATGTGACACTATTTTATTAACAAGACCTAAACATTTCCTTTACATTCAATAACTTTAGATTTTTAAAAATAGATGGATGCGCCTAAGTGACTATGAAAAATAATCAAGCAATGAATGAATTCAATGGTTAGAGAATTTGGAGAACCATTCATAAGGCGATTCCAAAAATTGTCTGAATTCAAACGAGACAAATTATGTACAAATCTACCTAAAAGTTCATCCCAAGCATTGATTGTATCAGGACAATCCATTAAAAGCTGTTCTAATGATTCTGGACATCCTTGCCCTTGTCATGAGGCTCTGCATGAAGCCTGCTTCTAAGTGCAACCCCTGGTATGGCTCGGACCTGGCCCTATGAAAAGCAAGAGCAGAGCTGCTGAGAGGAAATTGCAGGCTTCGAGAACATGCTCTGACAGACTGACCTGCCCCCTGCACCAAAGGCAATACAGACTAGCTATCAGCTTGAAGAAGAGGGTCTATATCCAAGTCTGCATCTATGGGGTCACTAACAACATGGCTGAACTTTTCAAAATCTCCAAGGAACTCACCAATCCTAGTTCAGTCTCCATTTCTCCTCTGCCTTCCCTGGCCCTCTGCACTGAACTGGCCTCTCACTTCCTTACCAACACTGAGGACCTACTGCCCTCACTCTCCTCTGCACCACTCTTTTCTCCCTCATCTGCTCTCAAGCCTCCCTTCGCCCTGTATCCCTTCCCTCCTTCTCTCCTATATCACCTGATGAAGTCTCTGGACAAGTCCGCTCTATGAAAGTCTCATGCAAAAAGGTGCTCCACTGTTCCTCCAGACCTATCACAGACAGCATTGCCTCCCTTGCTCCAACCTTTGTCGATTTCTGCAAATACTCCTTTGCCACTGGATCCTTCCACCTACTCCTTAAGCATTCCCTTGTGCACCCTCTCCTCAGAAAGCCTTCACCCAACCCTTCCTGTCTGGCTAACTACCACCCCAACTCCATTACCTCTTTCATGGGCATACTCTTGGAAAAGCTGGCTATCTCCCAGTTTATCCACCACACTGAATATGTTGGTTGTCTCCATGACTACCAGTTTGGCTTCAGAGCAGTCAGAGGCGTGGACAGTGCACTCCTGAACACCTGTGGAGACTTACTTTCTAATCTCGATTCCAACTCTACTTCTGTTCTCCTCCTTCTTGACCATTAATATGCTTTTGCTACGGTCAATCATGCCACCCTTATAAATCGGTTCTGTGATACCCTTGGCATCACAGACCTGGCTCTGGACTGTCTGACCTCCTTCCTCTCTGACCGACCTTCCCAGGTTTAACTTGGACCTTTTCTCTCCTCCATCTCACTCTCCACCTGTGGTGTCTCTCAGGGCGCTATCCTCTTGCTATGGCTTTTCAACATCCACCTTGCTGCTCTAGCCCATTTGATCTCTGCTCCCTCTCCTACCTTCCAATGTTAGGTGGATGACATGCAGCTCTCCTTCAAGTTTCCATCCACTGCCTCGTCCCCTTCCTTTGTCATTCCTGACTGTATGTCTACAATGTAGGCATGGTGCACTGCTAACAATCTCTGCCTTAATGCCAGTAAGACTGAGATCCTTCTGATTGGGACCCCAGCTCCCTCTTTTCCTTCTACATTGTGGCAGCCCTCCATTGGCCTACTCCCCTCACCCTCCTGTGAGTCAAAAAACCTTGGTGTCATATTCGACTCCTCTATCTCCTTCTCTCACATCACAAATCTTGCCAAGAAGGCCGACTTTCAGCTGCACCTCCTTAGAGGCATTCTCCCTTTCCTCACCTTCCCCCAGAAACTCAATGGGCCTCATTAAGAGAATGAAGGTAATGAAAAAAGGAAGGAGGAATGGTAATACCGGCATCGTTAACGGGTCCGGGGCATTACGACACGACAACCCGCCAATACCGCCACCACCCATACCGTGCCCCCTCATGCCGGAATGCGCGCGTACAAACGCCCCTTCGTGGAGTAAATACCGGGATGCTGGTAATAGGAGGACATCACAACCCACGCGGGCATGCAAAGGCTGGCATCGCCAAGGCGGTAATTAGGGCCTGCACGATGGCGGCCATACAGGCATCGCGGACCACCCGTAAACAGCAATTAGCAATCGAGCCAACTGCCACAGGTGCACACAATCACCAAAGGTGGAGTCAATGGAGCCTGGGCCAGTATAAAAGGATTACACCCACACACCACACCCCTTCCTACACCAAAATGATACCACTAGCTGTTGCAATCATGGTGCTGGAGGACATGCCTCTACTGCTACAACTACAGTAACAACAGCAACTACTACAACAACTACAGCACCAACAACAGGCAGCACAGAGGAGACACAGGAGGAGAAGGAGGGTGAGACAGGCCCAGCAAATACCACCAGTGCAGCCAGTAGTACCTCGTAGGCAGCCACCAATCCCTCGCATCAGACCCAGTCCATTCAATCTAACCCCTGACCAGATCCACACCCTGTACCGGTTGGACCGGGACACCATCACCACCATAGTGGACATGATAGACAATGACATCACCAGCCTCATAGAAATACGCACTGCCATCCCCCGCTACTAAAAGTGGTGTCTGTGCTCCACTTCCTGGCCACAGGCACCTATCAGCACACAGTCGGGCAGCTGCATGGCATTTCACAACCACTATTTTCACGCATGCTGTACCAAGTGCTGGATGCCCTCCTGAAGCACGCTAGCACCTACATATCCCTACCACGGACTCCCCAGGAGATAGCCAACACCAAAGTAGGCTTCCATGCACTGGCAGGCATGCCCAATTGTGTTGGTGCCCTGGACTGCACCCATGTAGAATTGGTAGTCCCCCATGCCGTAGAGGCGGTGTACCGCAATCGTAAGCAATACCACTCTATCAATGTGCAGATGGTATGTGACTACAGCAAAATAATCACACATTGCTGCGCCCGAGTTCTCGGATCAACAAATGATGCCATGGTCCTGCGTAACTCCACGCTAACCCGTCACATGGAGTGACATGCTGGATGACGTGCCTGGCTGCTTGGTGAGTTCACTGACTGGCCCATGTCAGTGCATCGGGGTAGTGATGTTTTGGGATGCATACTCCACCTGCGTGGGAATGGACGGTGAGTGGAGAATGCACGCAGAGCTAAACACTCCTGACCTGAACCTCCCAACCCCAACATAACACATCACTGGCACACATTTGACCAATTACGTATGTCAATGACAACATGTAAGACGCACAACCTGGCCACCATGGGTATGTCAAGCAATGCATTACTAAACATGATTGCAACTGTGCCAATGTGGCTAGTGTGACCATGCACAGTGTAGTATGCACAGCAAAAATGGGAGGCAAAACATTGTCCTACAACCACAGTACATCCGCATCAGCATTCATGAATTCACTCTGCATCATCTGTACAATGCCATCCAGACTACCACACCATATTGCAGTATAGAATGCATCTTAACAATATTCGTGCATACGTACAGGGACATGTGCAGGTCGACCGCAAATAGCTGAGGCCATTACTGTGATTCCTGAAGGTGGCAGCTCTGAGTGACTCACATAGACCTATCTGTATTCACTTGCAGGTGATGGAGGATATCCCTTGAAGCTGTGGCTACTTACCCCTGTGCGGAACACGCAGAACAGCCATGAAGAGGAGTACAATCAGGTACATACCCGTACCCGTGTTGTGATTGAGCAGACCTTTGGCCTGTTGAAGGCGCAGTTCCGCTACTTAAGCAGGTCTGGTGGGGCACTCCTTCATGCGCCTGAGAAGGTGGCAAAGATCACCATGGCCTGTGTCATGCTGTACAACATGTGCATCCGTAGAAATGTACCACTGCCACCTGACATTGACATGCATGAGCCGGGTGAGGATGATGAGGATGAAGACAGAGGAGAAGCAGTACCCCTGACAGTACGTGATGCACAGGATGGCCGTGCAGTACGCTAATCACTGATTGACGAATACTTCTGACACACAGGGACGTTGATAGATATTGTACACTGTGTCCATGTGGACATTCACACAGGGAATGTGGGCAGTTGGGCACCGTACACTGTCATTAATTAAATGGATACACACGAAATGAACAATGTCCAGCCATTGAATGTTTTTTAACACAATGGGTATATTGATATCAACTGAAGAAAGTGCAACCCCCTCCCACAAGCCACAGTGAACACCCAAAAGCCCCCACTGAACTCCCAAAACCCCCCAGTGAACTCCCAAAACCCCCCATTGAACTCCCAGAACCCCCCAGTGAACTCCCAAAACCCCCCAATGAAGTCCCAATAATGCTCCCATTCACCGCCAACACCATCTGAGCCACTCCCATAGTTCTCCAACACTATTTCCTGGACTTCTTGATGTCTGGGGGCAGCATTTCAGAGTGCCTCGCACTCCGTCTTGTTAGACGCACAGGGCTGGAGGGTGCAGAGGAAGTGGGGTCAGAGGAATCGGGTGTGGTGGATGGGGTGGAAGCCATTTGCACGGCTGGTGTGGGTTGTGGCTGCTGCATGTGCAGCCGGATGGAGGTGAGGACCTGTGTGATGCCCCCCAGACTGTACCTCATCAACAATGCCGAGGCATTGACGGCAGCAGTGTTCACCGCTATGGCGGCTGTGGTCCCCGCTATGGCCTGGGCTATCTCATGCCTCATGTCCTCCCCATCAGTGACATATTGTCTGAGCAGGTCCAACATAGAGTCCTGTCTGGCCTCCACCCTCGCTAGCCGTGCCTCAAGGTTGTTGGTGGGAGCAGCAATGGTCGAGGGTGCTGTGACCGGGCCTGCATTGGCAGTGCTGTCCTCGGGGAGGCTGCTGAGGTCAGAATCTTGCAGCAAGGGATCCGCACTGCTGCAGGTGGGTGAGGGCTGAGTGTGGGGTTGGGGGGTGGACACGGGGCTTGGGGAGTGTGGACATTGCACATGGGTCAGTCCATCCTGGTCCACATACTCCTCCACTGCGGTATCAGTGTTGCTTAGTGGGTCAACAGCCTCGCCTTCCACTGGTGTAGCCAGCACAGTGTCCACGGTGTCAGGCGCCCTGGGTGTTGGTGTGGGCTGCGAGGTTGCCCCGGAGGTGGTGTTGTCGGTGGCCATTGTCTTTGGCCGGGACGTGGAGGCCCTTGCGGTTGGATCCTCACTGGCATCTTCTCCATCGGTGCCTGGGGGGTAGAAGAGATGCAGGGCATCAGTGATGGTGTTACAAGCTAGATGCATTATATGGTGCTGTGGAGTATTTCATTTAGCATTCATTCATATCTTACAGGTGTGTCACACAGGGTAGTATGAAGGGGGCATTTTGGCGTTTGATGCATGGCAGGTTGCATGCCGTTGTGTTGGGGTTTGTGTGATGTATTACATGGGCACGGTCCGTGTGTGTTGGCTGTGTGTTGGTAATGGGATTGGCACTCAGCATGCACTTCAGTGTGGCAGGGTTTGGCCCTCCATCTGCACAAGGATATGTTCATGTGTGTATTGGGACATGCATTGCCTTGCCTAGACTCTCTTCCACATCACTTGTGCTACGTCATGGTTTCCCCTACAGGGATCTGCAGGGTCACTCGCCTCCGTCTGCAGATGGTGCGGCACCCATCTCCATCTCCCCAAATCCCTCAATGGACTCCATCTGAGTAAACGTGCTTGCAGTCTCCTCCCAGCGTGACAGTTTGGCAGGTGAGTGGGGACCCCTGCCTGTAGCCATGGCCTCCCTCCTGTTGCTGGCCAGGATATTCCGAACCCTGAGGCGGAGGTCATCCCACCTCTTTTTGCAGTCCTTCACTGTCCATGGGGTGGTGCTGACTGCCGAGACCTTGCGGGCTACCTCCTCCCAGATCTCCTTTTTGTGCTGCTGCACCTCCCTCTTCAGGTTCTGCAGGTTGATCTCGTCTGCATGTGTGGCAAGGGTGTCTGCCAGCATGTTAAGTTTTTCATCTGAAAAAGGCTTTTTGCACAGGCGGGGGGTTGTTTTCTGGGTAGCCTTTGACATGGTGAAGGGACTGGCACTGGTCTCTCCTGAACACAACTGGTGGTTTGGGAGGATTGCAATGGATTGTGTTTTTAAAGATGGCCGCCGGTGCATTTCCCGTTACGACGCAATGACGTTACTTCCGGGTCCGGTATTACGAGCCTGGTATTAGCATGCTGTTATTACCGGGTCGGTAATAAGGGGTGCCTCCTACGCAGAGGTGGTATCGGCAGGTCCCGTGATGGCGCTATGGGGGGGTTGGAGGGCCTTTAGCGCCATGGTGGTATGGCCATTACTGGCATGGGGGTTTGCGTATGCTCGTGCACTCGTAATCACTCACTATTAATGGTGTCATACGAGCACGGACCCGCTAGTTTCTCCATGCCGGTAATGGACCTGTTTTTACTGCACTTCTCGTAATGAGGCCCAATGTCTCCAGAGCTCTGATCCTCTCCATGCTGGACTACTGCAACAACCTCTTCCTCAAACTGTCAAACTCCTCCCTTCACCTCCTGTAACTAATCCAGAATAGGACTGTGAGACGTATCCTTGGCCTCAAGTCCAGGGACTGCATCTCTCCAACACTAAAATCCCCCCACTGACTCCCGGTTGCTGTGAAGATCAAGTTCAAAACGCTCTGCATCATCCAAAAGGTTTTCTGGTGCCTGGGACCCCACTAAATCCAACTCTCTCATCTTAAATACTTCCCTGCTAGAGACCTTTGGTCTTCTAGCCTAGCTTTCTGCAGATCAGATGCTTCTCCAAGCAGAGAGTGGTGGGTAGATCCCTCTCCTCCGCAGGTGCCTCCCTCTGGAATGGCATCCCTGCCCCTCTCAGACTTGAGCCAGATTGCCTTATGTTCCGGAAGCTTCTTAAGACCCTCCTTTTCTCTTCCTCCTTCCCCCTCACTCTCCCCTGCTAATGTCCCACTCTGCCTCCTCTGATTGGCTGCCTGTTTCCTCCAGATTCTTACAGGGCATCAGGCCCTCCTCGACAAGTCTACCGCTACACTTGATCTTCCCTGATCCCCCCCCCCCCTTTCCTGCAGTGCCCTTCCAGGCTTCCTGCCCCCTGCACTAGACTGGCTGGGTCTGCACCCCATTGAGCCCTTTCAGCCCCGTTCCTCGCACTTAATATGTGGACCTTCTTTACCCTACACTCTCTGCATTCCTGTGACTTTTCCATGTGGCCTCCCCTTGGCACTCGCATAACCCATGGGCCCGTTCCGCCCTGGCCAGTGCTCCCCATCTCTACTCTCCCCCGCACTTCTTGTTTCTGCACTTGCACAATCTGAATGACACAAGGCCTAGTAGGAGTGTTTTTGTTTTTCTTCATTCCTGTCCCACCCACACCCCCATATTTTGCCTGGTTGAGCCTTGAAACACATTTTGCTTTATAGGCGCATTATAAATACCCAATACATACAATTTAGAAAATAGAAACAGCACAGGCATAGAGCCGGCAAGGGCCAACCCTCTGCTCGATAGTGATACCTCTTCTTGAACCCCATTATTCTCATAACATTATGTTATGTTATGTTCTGTTATATGGCATTGTATAGCACCTACTGCCATTGTTATGAAAGTGCTGTGGGGATGAACGCCCTTCGTGCGACAATAGTCAGAGATTTGAGAGGTGACAAATCTGTGCATTTTTAACCAGCATGAAGGTAGGTTGGGATTAGTTAACCGCAGCCCATAATTATCATATGAGAGAACAGGTGCTGTGACACATTGTCAAGGGAGTGCGTGTGTGATATGTTCTCTATGGCCTAGGGCTAGGAGGAGCCTTGTGGCTGTATTTTGTACCCGTTGGAGTTTTCTTATCAGTGATGTGGGGGTCCCCAGGTGTAGGGTGCCAGCATAGTCTAGGTTTGAAGATGATATCAACCATTGTGGAGACTCTATGTGGCAAGGTCAGATAGGAAAACAGGCGGTCTGAGAATACAAATTTGTAGATAGAAGCTTTTTGTCATGGATTTAATGTGATGCAATAGGACCAGGTCTGTGTCCATAATGCATCAACCGTTTTTTTACTGGGTTGGAGGTGGTGGGCGGTGGACCTAGAGAGAGCAGCCACACAGTAGGTTAGGGAAGAGTGTGGTCTTCCCAAAGAGCATGATCTCAGTTTTCCCTGGGTTGAGTAGAAGGTGAGTAGCAGTCATCCAGTGTTCAATTTCTGAGAGACATGTTGAGAGATCGAGGGAGGTGGAAGAGGGGCCCTTTGGGATTTTGAAGAGAATGTGTGTGTTGTCTGTGTAATTATAGCAGGATAGGCCATGGGATTTAATGGGTGCAGGAAAGGGGCTCAGGTAGAGGTTAAAGAGCAGTAGAGAGAAAAAGGCACCCTGCAGCACCCCGTGGGCGCCAGGGTGGGGAGTCGAAGAAAAGTAGGCATGTGTACTATTTGGGATCTGTTGGAGAGGAAGAAAGACATCCACATTAGAGCTTCATCCCTGATGCCGAGAAAGTGGAGCCTGCCATGAGGGTTGTATGGTCAATGTTGTCGAAGGCTGCTAAGAGGTTGAATAGGATAAGGGCCTTCTGAGTCTGAGTGTCTTTTAAGAGCCTCCCAGATTTAGACTAGGGACTATTCAGTTCCTCGTAAGGGCCTGAAGCCAGATCAGGCAGAGTCAAGGATCTGGTTGGATTCAGTAAAACAGCAAAGTTGTGTGTATGCCGCTCGGTCAGTTAATTCAGCTATAGATCGGTTGTTTGAGATGGGCATGTATTTGGTTGGGACAAGATGGTTGAGTGTGGGCTTAATGGCCAGAGGCTTGATGTAAGAGGTTTTGAATTCTGCTGGGAAGGCGCCAGAAATGAGTGATGTGTTGACGATAGCTCTTGCCGGTGCAGGTGGATGTCAGGATTTCTTTTCGTAAAGTGGGGGAGGGTGCAGGGATTTCCAGGGGATCCTGCCGTGTGACTTGTTTGTTAATAGCTAGAGAAATTCTGGGTGGGAGCGTGGAGAAAAAGACGAGAAGAGTGGTGGGATGGAAAGCGGTTTTGATGTCGATCAAAGTTGCGGGGAGGGGTGACCTATGTTATTTTAGAGAGGATGGAGTTGCATCTTTCCAGAGCATTGTTATGGAAGTGGACTGAAAGAGAGTTGAAGATGGTTTTGGTGTGGATGGGTTTGGAGGAGGTGCAGGCTGGCACATTAAATTCAGAGATAAGCTTGTAGAGTTCCTTTGAGGAGTTCAGAGCATTGGTGATTCTATTCCAGTAATAGGATTTTTTGATCTTGCGTATTTCTTCCCGGTAGGCTTTGAGTTGCCTGGTGTAGTATAATCTGTTCGATGACAAAGGGTCTGTCTGCAATCTGCATTCTAGGATGTGGTTCTTGGATATAAGATTTTTGAGGGCTGAGGTAATCATCTGGGAGAGAGTGCTTGTCTACTAGAGAAGGATCTGATGGTAGTGAGGGGGCTGAGTGGTTAAGAGAGCCAGTGATCAAAGTGGGAGTTGGAAATCTGACCCGGATAGAGCGGTGTGGAGGACAGGAAGGAGAGTTGGGAATCTTCCAGGTCTAGGGTTACTTTGATTATCTTCCAAAGGTGGGAGTAGGTAAGTGGCCGGGGATGCTGGAGGGGAGGGAGGGTCCCCTGTGGAAAGGGTGAAGAGGCTGGGCAAGTATATTGCAGGCTTGGTCCTCCAAGTGTGAGCTGGTAGAGGTAGGATTTGTAAAGGGTGCCATTGCCTCCTGCTCTGCTTCTCCTGTTATGCACAATGGGGGTCATTACGAGGTTGGAGGTAAGTAACTGTCCTTACCGGCATGGAGCAAATACTGTGTCCGTATAGCAAAGAGCCCGCTATTAGAGGGCAATTACGACTTTGCGGGCACAAGCTTTTCGCCATGCCGGTAACGACCTTTCCGCCATGCTGCTAAAGACCCAAAAATCGCCCTTAGTGGCATCGAGGGAAGTGCAGATAGCACCACCGCCATCCATGCCTCCGTCAATAGTGGTCACCGCTAATAGCGGTGACCGTAAATAGGCAGAACCGGAAGTAGCGTCACCGCACAGGAACAGAAAAGAGCACGGTGGCCATCTTGAAAAACACAATACATTGCCATCCTCTGCACCCAGGATCCACATCATCACCACACCTGTCCCAAAATAAACCAGCAGCATATTAGAATGCCCAAGGCACTGCAAAAAAGGAGCTGCACGCCTGCGCAAGAAGCGCTTCTCCGAAGAAGAGCTCAACATGCTTGTTGACACCTTGGCAGAAAATGGGGATGTAGTGTTTTCAACGGATATGCGTCGACCTGCACTGTTGCGCAAAAAAGAGATCTGGGTGGAGGTGACGTGTAAAGTGAGTGCGGTTGGCACCACCCCATGCACCGTGAAAGATGTCCGGAAGCGCTCGGATGACCTCCGCCTACGCGTCAGGAACTTCATTGCAGCAAACCGTAGCTCGGGAATAGCAACAGGTGGCGGAAGTGGCTCACCCATTAAGATGACTCGCTGGGAGGAGACTTGTGCGAGCACCATCGGAATGGAGGCAATTGAGGGAGTGGGGGATATGGAGCGTGGAGCCCCGTCATCGGCTGATGCAGGTAGGTGTCCCAAATAAACCACTGTAATGCAAACCATGAAGATGTCCCCCCGAACTGACAGTGAAATGATGCAAAGCAGGGGCCACCAGACATATGTATGCAACCCTGCCTACAGGCACTGCACAGCACCATCTCGTCCACATGCATGATGCACCCCATGTTTGTGTCAGCCCAGACGCATCCCTGCATGAGCCACCCATAAGGCAAGCAACCCGTATGTCACTACTCCAACCGCAAATACCTGCCAATCCATAGAACTGCAGCTACCCCAATGCATGCCTGATGCATGTAGACCCATGACTAATGCTCTCCCTCTCTTGGTCCCCCACAGGCACACAATCTGACAGTGATGATCAGGACCCCACGGAGCAGCCTGCGACACCAGTGAAAAAGTCTAGGGGCATGGAGGAAGCAAACAGGCCCTCAACATCAAGGGGAAGAGTGAAACCAGGACTACCTCACAAGCCCAACACAACCCACAAAGCTACAGCACCAATGTGCAATAGGGCCACCACCACAGCACCCACACCAGCCACCACCACACTGGAGCCAGTGGCTGAAGGCTCTGTATCCACTGCCAGCAGTACCATCGGAGAGGCAGCTGCCACGGCAGCAGTGTTAGATGATGAGGCACATAGTCCGACACCCGGAACACCTACCGCTACAGGCCCCCTGCAGTCACCCCTCCTTTCCCCACCCAGCATACACAATGCCTGCAGCCATGAGCTGTCTGCTGTGGAGTCATGGCCAGGGAGCTTCAGCCCCACGGGGAGCATGCATGAAGCACCAACCATGTTGCATGCAGCTTCGACATCCACCAGTGTCTGGGACAGGCAAGAGGGGATCACGGTAATCCAACAGCACCAGTAGGCGCTGACAGGCCTGGTGACCCAGCACATCATTGAAAGTGGCCAGGCAAGGGAGGATTTCAGGGAATGTGCAGCGTCCCTCAAAGCTGCCATTGAGTCAACTTCTACAAACATATGCAACAAATTGGCGGCTGCGAGGCAGGTCCTCACCCGTAGGGTGGAAGCCTTGGAGGCCCTGCGTCCCGCACAGGTGGTTGAACAACCAGGCACCTCCTTAAATGCCAGCTCCACACAGACAAGCCCCCTGTGCGCATGTTGGACAGGGGTCCACCCGATGCTGGCAGTGGACAAGGGGTGTAGGTGCAGCCTGCCATTCCGAACTCTTGAGAACTAATGGTGCATGCAAGTGCACACCATGTGTGGGGAAGTTGAGGGGGGAGTGGGAGGGGGAAGAGGGTGTGTGGGGAAGTTAAGGGGGGGAGGGGGAGAGGGTGTGTGGGGAAGTTGAGGGGGGAGGGGGAGCGGGTGTGTGGGGAAGTTGAGGGGGGAGGGGAGGGGGAGAGGGTGTGTGGGGAAGTTGAGGGGGAGGGGGATGGGAGAGAGGGTGTGTGGGGTGGAGGGCTTGTGCACAATCAATGTTCTATTTGTTCAATACACCTGTTGGGATATGATAATTCACATGAAGGGACATTGCTTATTGTGTACGTGTGCTTTATTGGTGAACAGTGTACAGTGTCCATGTCCCCGACACTACCAGTGCCCTGAGTCCCACCTCCATGGCACATTCCGCATCCATGTGTGTTAGAAACATTGGTTAATCAAAGTCTGGCGCACGGCACGTCCTTCCTGTGCATCGCTACCTCCCTGATGTGCAGCCCATCTCCTCCATCCTCATCCCCCTAGTCAGTTGGTTGCAGTTCAACGTCAGGGGGCAGAGGCAAATTCCATCTGATGCACATATTGTGTAGCATGACACATGCCAACCTTCTCATGCCCGTACAGGAGTTCCCCGCCAGACCTGCTGAGGCAGCAAAACCGTGCCTTCAAAATCCCAAATGTATGCTCAATCACCACACAGGTACGTGTATGTGCACGATTGTAGCCCTCTTCGTGCCTGTTCTGTGGGTTCCGGACAGGGGTAAGGAGCCACCTCTTCAAGGGATAGCCAGCATCACCTGCATGTGTGCAACAATGGTTATGTGTAAGTGATTACACCAAATGTGAACTGTATCAATGACACAATAGCATGCATTCATTTCCTGTTTGCTCCACATATCCATGCACGAATAGAGCTACTCAAAGTAACTGGAATGTGTGAATTCATATGATCGACAGGTGTGCGTGGCATCGTCTAGTGGGCGCAGGGGTGTCCTATTCCTTATGAGTGCTCATGCACTGTGGTTGCCCACGCCATTTGTTCCCATGATCTAGGTGATGTGTAGTTGATTGTATGCTTTTATCATGTCACCGTTGAAGCCAGACTCTTGATGATCTGACTTTCCATGCCTGATGTAGCAATGCTGGTATGTTGGACCTCTGTGGTGGTGTAGGAGTGAGATTCTGTATTTTGGCCTCATGTGACTCCTTTGTATGCACTAATGGACACATGTCCATTGTGGTGATGTTATTCGGTCATTTGCATTGGCCATACTAACTGCATGTCGCTGCATTGTGTTGCAGGGGCTACGGTCTGATTATGTGCAGTGTACATGTTGATGGCTATGGAATGGTTGCAGCACTGCCTCATTTTCATAGTAATGCAGCTTACGTCTTGCATTTAGGTGTCAGGTCCTGTCTGGCCTGCTTTGGGGCATGAGCATGGTCCAGCCTCTCAACTAATCGCAGCCAGGTGAAGTATGCATCTCCCCCACCCCGTCTCAGCCAGGTGAAGTATGCATCTCCCTCCCACCATCTCAGCCAGGTGAAGTATACATCTCCCCCCTCCCCATCTCGGCCAGGTGAAGTATGCATCTCTTCCCCAATCATCTCCCCACATCACACTGCCATGAGCTTGACATGCAACTCAACGAGTAGCCAGGATCATTGCCCTGCGTTTCGCTCATTGTAGCGTGGTATCGTGCAGTTCCGCATGACCATTGAATCATGGGTTGATCCGGGAAATCGGGCACAACAATGTGTGATGATCTTGTTTCAGTCACATACCATTTGCACGTTGATGGAGTGGTATAACTTACAGTTGCGGTACACTACCTCCATGGCATGTGGGACCACCAATTCAACATGGAGGCAGTCGATGGCACCGATGCAACCTGGGAAGCCTGCCAGTGAAGAAAAGCCAACTTTGGTGTTGGTGATCTCCTGGGCAGTCCGTGGTAGGAATATGTGGTCACCTGTGTGCTTCAGGAGGGCATCGAGCACTTGGTTCAGCGTCCGTGAGAATAATGGTTGTGATATGCCATGCATCTGCCCTACTGTGTGCTGGTAGGTGCCTGTGGCCAGGAAGTGGAGCACAGACACCACCTTCAGTAGAGGGGGGATGGCGGTACGGATGTCTATGAGGCTGACAATGTCGTTATGTATCATGTCCACAATGGTGGTCCAGTCAGTACAGGGTGTGGATCTGCTCAGGGGTTAGGCTGAATGGGCTGGCTCTGATTCGAGGGATTGGGGGCTGCCTGTGTGGTACAACTGCCTGCACTGGTGGTGCATGCTGGGCCTGCCTCACCCTCCTTCTCCTCCTACGTCTCCTCTGTACTGCCTGTTGTTGTTGCTGGAGTTCCACTGCAATCATGTCCTCCAGCCCCAGTATTGCTACTAGTATTGGAATCATTTTGTTGTGTGACTGGGTGTGGGTAGGGGTGTGCTCCTTTTGTGCTGGCCCAGTCTACATTGCCTCCACCTGAAATGATTGTGTGCACCTGTGGCAGTTGGGAACACTGCACATGGCCGTTTACGGGTGGTTCGCGATGCCGGTATTTCCTCCATTTACTTCCTCAGTAAAGACCTTAGGGGTATATATTGACTCTACACTTTCCATGATGAGGCAGGTTAGCGCCATCGCTTCGGCCTTCGCCCATACCACTAAGCTCATCAACGCTGTCAAACCCTACCTTTCCAAGCCAAACTGTCTGTCAAAAGCCAGAGCCACTATTGGCCAAACGTGACTATTGCAACACCCTTCTAGCCGGAACATCTGAGAAAAACTTAAGTAGACTCCAAGTCACCCAAACTAATGCTCTGAGAGCAGCATTGAGTATTCCTAAAAGGGACCACATTACCCAAGCCAGGCGGGCATCACACTGGCTTCCCGTAAGGGACTGCATTACGTTCAAAATTCTCTCCCTCACGCACAAATGCTTAAATCTCACTGCTCCCTCATACCTATCGGAGGCCCTAGCAAGAACCACCTCTTCTCGCCCCACAAGAACCTGCTGTTCTAACCAACTGTACATTCCCCACATCAACAGGGCCAAAGCAGGCAGGATTGGATTCCCATACATAGCTGCTAAACTTTGGAACACACTACTTACAGCTCTCAGAGCTGAGAGTTCCCTCCCCGCATTCTGGAAAATGCTAAAAACGTCCCTCTTTAACGACCACTCTCCCTCTAACCTCCTCTCCTCTTTCCTTTACTTACCTCCCTCCCTCTTCATCACTAGTTTTAAACTCCCACTGTATTGCATTTTCGTATTCCTGAAATGTAAAATATGTGTTATACTCTGTAACTAAGCATTATGTCTGTAACAAGCGCCACAATGCTTTTGGGCTGTTGTGCGCTCTCCAAATGTGAATAAATAAATAATTCCTCCATGCCGGTAAGGTACTTTTTGGCCTTCAGTAGGCCGTTATTTGCACGTCCGCCTGTCTTGTGTTCAGCTCCTGTTTACGCCATGCCGCTATTGCCGGCATGTAGGGTTGCGTGCCCACACCAATGCTGCTATTAGAGGCACCGTAAATAACGGTGCAGCTGATAGCGGGCTGGTGAGTCGTAATAGACAGGAGCGATAAGCGATGCCGGTAATCCTTTACCGGCATCGTTTTTCCCTTACCTCCAACCTCATAATGACCCCTAATATGTTTGTAGCCTGGATGACAGGGTTCATGTGCCGTAGGCCGGAGGTTTTGGGAGAAAAAGGTTTCAGTGAAAAAGAGGATATCAGATGGGATAATGTTATAAATATTGTGATGATTTTTAGCAATAGATCTGGCATTGATCAGAATGCATTTTAGACTGCTGTTTTGCCATGTGATTGCTGTAGGGGGGTATAGGTATTGGAGGGGAGTCAGGGGGATTTCTAATGGAAGAGCTTGGGATGATATCGAGCTGGGAGAGGGTGAAGGCTGATGCAGTGATAGCTGAAATGCAGGGGGAAAGGCCTGCTAGGGGTGGTTAGGTGGCTGGCTTTTGCTTGTAGTGTGGTAGAAATGGAGTGAAGGAATTGGTGCCAGGACTGAGATGTGTTAGAAGGTCAGGTGTCTCGCTGAAGTGGGCAAGGGTTTCCAGAGGGAGAGAAGATGGAGGTCTTATGAGTTGTTGGTGGATGCGTGAAGGGAGATTGGAATGTGATAAACCTCTGGATAAAGGTGGATGAAGAGGTTACCAGGGATGCAAGTGTATTTGGGGTGTGTGGAGCGGAGTCCCATGTGTGATGGTGAGGTAGACTAGAGGATGTGGATTCTGTGGTGTATAGGGGGTGGAGAGGGTTTGATGGGCACTGTGTACATTTCCAATTGTGGGTGAGGGGGTCAGTTGACATTCTTCTAGGGGTGCCTAGGGAGTCTGGTGAAGGTCTTCCATAGGTGCGTGGGGAGTGGTGCCTGGCATGCGTGCCTATAGGGCTACTTAGCAGGTTGAAGAGTGATTGTACTGGGTTACGTGAAGAGGGGTAGGCGGCAAGGGTGTAGGTATAGGGGATTGTCTTGGGTCTGGTTGGGAGGTAGGGGATGTTTTGCTTGATAGAAATGACATGGGAGAGACTGTGTCTGTTTTTTAGTTGTTTAGAGGAAGCTGAGGGTGTGTGGGTAAGGTTGGAGGGACGGCTGAACGGGGATGACGCAAGATTTGCACATAGAGTGTTTAGATATACAAAGCTGGGGTCGGAGTGTTGTGATTGTGGTGTTGGTGTGTCGAGTGGGGGTGAGGTCCAAAAAGGGAAGGGGTTGGTGGAGGTGCACGACCAGGCAAGGCAACCTGGGTGAGAGAGGGTAGAGATGAAGTGGGTGATGTGGGAGGGAACGGCTCGGCTGGAAGGGGGGTAGGTCATGTCCTCTCATCAGTGCAGCATTGGGTGGGTGGTGGTGGCATGTAAGGGTGCGGTCTGACTGGGGGATTGGAGGTCTTTCTGGTGCACCCATAAGCGCCTCTGATTTTGGAGCTGTTAGCCATAGCCAAGCACAGTATTGCAGTGGCAAGATTCTACAGTGCACACCCACCTAGAAACAATGCAAACGCAACAGAACACTGAGCAGGAAGGCTCAATGCCGCAGACCGAAGGGCCAGGCCAGTCTGGAAAGAGAAATGCACCTGTCCAAACACAACTGTAGCGAGGGAAGCCAACACCTGTTACACTCTAGAAAGAAGGGATTTGAGTGTGGTGAAACACAATAGAGGTAAAAATCCAAACGACAAATCACACCTAAGGAACTCTAGGAGGAGGCCATGCAAGCGCGGCAATGCAGAACAGTAGCCAAACGCTAACTGGGAAACCCAATTCTTGAACCGTATGGTAGGCAAAGTGTGAGCATGGCAATGCAAAGCAGTAGTAATATTCAAAGGGAAACTCACACCTACGACCCTATGAGGATGAAATCCAAGTGTGGCAATGCAAAACAGTGGCAATATTCGCAGCAGGAAGCACACAATCTTGACTCTCTGGAAAGAAAATGTGGGTTTGACTATTTAAAAAAAATGTTTTATTTACATTTACTTTATTTAAACTTTTGCCAATCTTAAATACTAATCAACAGCAATATCCTAGATTCCAAATTGAGTCATCCATGCGTGCACAAAGGTAACTTACATTAAAATAATAAGAAAAGCAGAGAAAGCAGAAAAAGGGGGTCTTTCCGAGCTTGGTGCTAAGGGAACAACAATGCCGGTAAAGGAATACCGGCATCCATTACCGCTACAGGCTATTCTGACCAGCCCGACCGCTATTAGCAGCATCGTAAAGTACAATGCCGTAAATAGCAGTCTGGGCGCGGGTACGCGAGCCACCGTGCCGGCAATAGCGGCATGCCGTAAACTGGAGTAGATCACAAGTGAAGCAGACATGCAAATAACGGCTTCATGAAGGCAGAA
The DNA here is from genome assembly GCF_040938575.1 of Ambystoma mexicanum. NCBI lineage: Eukaryota > Metazoa > Chordata > Amphibia > Caudata > Ambystomatidae > Ambystoma > Ambystoma mexicanum. The sequence goes on along the minus strand of NC_090926.1, from coordinate 362,189,136 downwards.
ATAGTGGTTACCCGCATGCTGTAAATACCGGCATCGCTGACCTACCGTAAAATGCCCTGAGCAGTGTTCGCAACTGCCACAGGTGCACACAATCAGCACAGGTGGAGGCAATGGAGTCTGGCCCAGTACAAAAGGAGCACACCCACACACCACACCCCTTCCAAAACACCAAGATGATTCCAAAAATAGTAGCATTACTGGAGCTGGAGGACATGCTTGCATTGCCACAACATCAACAACAACAGCTGCCACCACAGAGGAGAAGGAGGGTGAGACAGGGCCAGCATGCCCAACCAGTGCAGCCACTGTTACCATGCCGGCAGCCCTCAATCCCTCGCATCAGAGCCAGTCCATTCAACTTAACACCTGAGCAGATCCACACCCTGTACTGTCTGGACCAGGACACCATCACCACCATAGTGGAGCTGATACACGATGACATAGTGAGCCTCATTGAAATACGGACCGCCATCCCCCCTCTACTGAAGGTAGTGTCTGTGCTCCACTTCCTTGCCACATGCACCTACCAGCACACAGTGGGGCACATGCATGGCATATCACAAGCCTTATTTTACTGGATACTGAACCAAGTGCTGGATGCCCTCCTCAAGCACATAAGAGACTACATATCCCTACCACGGACTCCCCAGGAGATATTTGATACAAAAGTTGGTTTCCATGCACTGGAAGGCATGCCAAATTGTGTAGGTGCCCTCGACTGCACCCACGTGGAGTTGGTGGTCCTGCATGCCATGGAGGCAGTGTACCACAACCGCAATCAATACAACTCCTCAATGTGGTATGCGATGACAGCGAGATCATCATACATTGTTGTGCCCGATATCCCGGATAAACTCATGACTCTATGGTCCTGCGGAACTCCACGCTACCACGCTTCATGGAGTGACATGCTGGACGACGAGCCTGCTATGTGGTAAGTTGCATGACCAGCACATGGCATTGAAATGGGAGCAGAGATGCACACACTACACTGGTGTCATTTGTGTGGTGACTGCACGACGTGCACATCACCGAACACTGTGCCCCAAAGCATCACAAACGGTACACCCAAATCCCATAAGAATGAAGTAAGGTTGACACCTATCACTACATGACTAACAGGAAACCACCCCACATCCCACAACACGTGCACCACTCATCAGCGGCCCTCACCCGCCGTAACGCCATCCTGCACCATGCAGTGCATATGCACGATGTGGCTGTCTCCAGCATATCACCACACAGGACAAGCATCACTGTGAGTGCATCAAACTGAACCTACTAGGGAATCCAATGTCTGGCACAGGGCCGGCACATCCACAGGAGTGCTGCATGTCACCATGGGAATGATCAGCGCTGATTGGCCAATATTGCACATACTACTGCCAACGCTCCCTCTAAGTAAATCTCACAGAACACAACACCTCACTAATTTGACACTAACACAGCTGTGCGTACACGATGCATGAGCAGCAAGACGTCAGTGCACACCATGTATCATCTTGAAGATGCAACCCACACCATCAGTCCATGGCACAGTACACATTGAGGGACTGAAAAAGGCGTCAATATGTCGAACGGGATATTGTATCGTGCCTCCTTTATTGTATATGTTGGCCTAAACCCAGTCGCTCTGCGAAGAAATCCGCGTTGCAAGGTTCCGACCTTAGATCGATTAAGCCGCCATTTTAGGTTCATCCGCCATTTTGATTCTCGCTCCAAAGTCACCCTGTGTTCTAAAATGGTGCACAGTGTTCTTCTGTTTGTAACATGGCCGTCTTGACCTCTGTATGCAAGTTAATGCCTAAACTGCCCGTAGGCCAAATGTTAGGGTCATGTAATGAGACCTCGTCCTTCGTTGACCTATAGATCGAGGATTACCTGTGCCAACGAAACTCATCCGCGAGCATATATTAAGCACAATGTTGTGTAAATACTAAACGTGAATACTTGTTGGACTGCATTGTATTAAAATATGTACTAAAGGCTTATGTTAGATCCGAGAATATACTGTTGCTATTGTGATTTGTTGAAGATATAAACTGAAGGTGATCCATATGCATATAGCTGGGCGAGTCAGAGGTGAACTCGGCACAAACCCTAGATTGGGAATTATTAACGTACAAAGTGGCTGAACATCATGTTACAAAACTGTATAAAAGAGTGAATATTCTGATGTACAGTCCCACTCACTTCTCACATTGAACGGGCTGGTATTCATTGTGATCTACTGAGGGCTAGATAGCTATCTGATACTTTGTTCCTTTGAAAACTGTTCAGTTACTTTGAATAAAGATCTGTGTATCTTTGTAAACCCGCGTTTGGTGTACTTCCTTTTGTGGTACTCAGCCTCGATATTTCCTTTTGCTTTTACAGATGGCGCACGAATAGGGACCCTTAAGATTGATGCCAGCTCGTTGAAGGTTGACACGGCTATCGGACCGAGATCAGATGGTGTAAAAGGGGGCCTCTTTTTTGGATGAGAAGCGACACCTCAGCAGCGCTGCACAACCTGATCTTCGGACGGTGAGCATGTGGTCCGAGTCGGCATCTTGACGAGGGACCCTATATCGAGGCGGGCAGATTTGCCGAAATCACAAAACACAAGGTAACCTTTGTTAGAAAATTTTGAAATCCGATCGCACCTCCCTAGGATCGATCAGGTGAGTCGTGACCCGATTCTTAAATATCCTGATAATTTGTTTTGGCGTATTGTTCTTGCAAGTACAATTATTGACCAGGTAACACCAGGAATCTGATATGCCTGGGAAATCGTCTGCCTGCTTCAGGGCATTATTCAGGAAGGACAGACTATCTTTGGAATTTGGCTGACCGGCACCAATGAAGGGGTCGCAGGCGTGTACTATGTACTGTAAGTACGGCATTGGTAGTATAGTATTTAATGATATTTGGCACAGACAAACTAGACATGATTCCGAACTTCAGTGGCCAATCAATGGTAGTTTTGAAATCCCTCGTATTGAATCAGCATTTGACGTATTACAGAATTGGAAGAAAGAAGCTTTGCAGCAGCTTAAAAGTAGAGAAAAGCATGCGCGCCGTCATATGACAAACACTGAAAAAGCGTTGTTGTATGACCAAAATAAACAGTCTGAGTCAGTTAGGAATATGGATAGGGCTTTTTTGCACTTGGTATCCAAAAAATCTATCCTTCTAAAGACTTTCATGTTTTGAGGAACTTATCAATAAATTGTTAAATGAACGAAGGACTGGTGCCACTGCGCCACCTCCGTATGTTCCTCTCCCTGCTGCTTTGCCTCTCCCTGCTGTTATTCCTCCTCCCATAATTCCTCCTGTACCACTTATCGTTCCTCCTATTGTTCCTCCTGCTGTTCCTCTTCCTCCAGTTGTTGTTCCTCCTCTTGTTGTTGCTCCTCCAACTGTTCCTCCACTTTTGCCTGCTGTGCCAGTAATAGCACTTCCGTTCCTTGATGTTCAAAATTTGCCTACTCTCCCTCTTCCAAGTGGTTTGACACCGCTTGTAGTAGATCGGGGAGCGATATCGAGGGTTGTTACTCATAACACTGTCTCTCAAGAGAAGATACATGAGTTAACTGCGTGGGCTAAGCATTGCATGGAGAAGGGTGAAGGAATTCATTTATGTGTAATGTGGAATAGGCTAAATAATACAGATCTCCCACAAGGGTTGAGGGATCTGAATATTTTAGCTTTTTCTAGAGATACTGCGGAGATGGTACAAGAACATGTCGAGAGGATTCTTGAGTATAGAAGCTCGGAGTTGCCTACTTCTCAGTTGCCTATGAGAGAGGTTCCTCTGACATTTGTCCCAAAAGTGGAGATTCCCGCTGATGATGTAGCAGGTACAGTTGCTCGAGAAATTCCTGCCCATTATGTGTCACAGTTTCTTCACGTCCCATTCTCAAGACAGGAAGTGAACACCATTAAACAATCTAGTCCCGACATTAGGAAAAATCCAACAGGGTTCTACAAAGAAATAGAGCCTGTCTTGCAATCATCGGTATTCACCTTAAGTGACATTGATTTGTTATTTCCCGTACTACTGCCTGTCGACTTGTAGAAACAGATTAGAACTATAGATGCTGTACCAGGGTTAGGAGATACATGGACTAATATGATTAGACGCGCGGACATGGACTAACATGAAGCCGCGAGGAGAAGGCCAGAGGACAAGGCCTGCACTCCTCTTTGCAGCTCCGCTGCGAGTGCCTCCATCAGCTGTGCTCGATCAGCTGGTAGCAGAATTCCATCTGCTTTACGGAGCTCCAGCTGATCCAACGCCGCGTCTCGCGCACATCGCGAAGGCCTCCGCTATGGAAGGCATGATCACCGCCGACAATGCTTTTGTTAAAGCACCTTTTGAAATTCGCGCCGAAACGACGCCGCTTCCTGCCCGCAGCCCGCAGCCTGATACGGCTTCCCGCCCTGCCGGCTCCACCCCCCCACCATAAAGGGAGACGGGGATCACCGCCAGGCGAAGCCGCGAGGAGAAGGCCAGAGGACAAGGCCTGCACTCCTCTTTGCAGCTCCGCTGCGAGTGCCTCCATCAGCTGTGCTCGATCAGCTGGCAGCAGAATTCCATCTGCTTTACGGAGCTCCAGCTGATCCAACGCCGCGTCTCGCGCACATCGCGAAGGCCTCTGCCATGGAAGGCATGATCACCGCCGACAATGCTTTTGTTAAAGCACCTTTTGAAATTCGCGCCGAAACGACGCCGCTTCCCGCCCGCAGCCCGCAGCCTGATACGGCTTCCCGCCCTGCCGGCTCCACCCCCCCCACCATAAAGGGAGACGGGGATCACCGCCAGGCGAAGCCGCGAGGAGAAGGCCAGAGGACAAGGCCTGCACTCCTCTTTGCAGCTCTTCGCTGCTCGGCTGCCATCTGCCACGATACTATGCAACATCACAGAGGTAAGGAGCTTGCCCACTGCCTCCTCCTACACCAAGACTTGGCCACCAGGAGCTCCAGACTACGTGCTCGCACTATAGAGCCCACCATCAGCTCCAATCCCCTTCCCACCAACATTCGCAATGCGCGGCTATGCTCCCGTATCTCGCAACCCAACCCGCCCACTTACATGGCCATATCCAGGTGGTTAACCACAAAGCCTAAAGCCTTCCCAATTACCACCAGTGCAAAATGTGTGATATGCAATTCTTCTACCCCCCATTGTGAATGCTATTGTGCCAAATGTGATCTCACCTGTGCCCACCACTCCCAAAACTGTGCCCCCCAGTGCAAAATGTGTGATATGCAATTCTTCTACCCCCATTGTGAATGCTATTGTGCCAAATGTTATCTCACCTGTGCCCACCACTCCCAAAACTGCGCCCCCAGTGCAAAATGTGTGACATGCAATTCTTCTACCCCATTGTGAATGCTATTGTGCCAAATGTGATCTCACCTGTGCCCACCACTCCCAAAACTGCGCCCCCCAGTGCAAAATGTGTGATATGCATTTCTTCTACCCCCATTGTGAATGCTATTGTGCCAAATGTGATCTCACCTGTGCCCACCACTCCCAAAACTGCGCCCCCAATGCAAAATGTGTGATATGCAATTCTTCTACCCCCATTGTGAATGCTATTGTGCCAAATGTGATCTCACCTGTGCCCACCACTCCCAAAACTGCACCCCCCAATGCAAAATGTGTGATATGCAATTCTTCTACCCCCATTGTGAATGCTATTGTGCCAAATGTGATCTCACCTGTGCCCACCACTCCCAAAACTGCGCCCCCAGTGCAAAATGTGTGATATGCAATTCTTCTACCCCCATTGTGAATGCTATTGTGCCAAATGTGATCTCACCTGTGCCCACCACTCCCAAAACTGCGCCCCCCAGTGCTAAATATTTCATATCCAATTCCTCTACTGCCGTCCACCACAGCACCACTGGAGCCCCCAGCTCCACACCGACCATGCCCATCACCTCACCCTCTCATCCCACATACCCCTCCCTAGTCGTCACAGAACCCCACCTCAAATGCGCCATGATCAATGCTATATCAATCAGTGCCCACGCCCTAGACATTCACGACCTCATAACCTCCCATGACCTTGACCTGCTCATGATATCAGAAACATGGCTGCACGATGCCTCTGGCCCTGCGCTCTCCCTGGCACTCCCTTCTGGCTACTCCATCACCAGACAAGATCGCCCCTCTAAAGGTGGAGGGGTCGCAATCATCGCTAAGGACTGCTATAGTATTAGAAAGGTAGAAAAACCCCTACACAGCAACTATGACTACCTCCAAGTGAAAATTATCCTTTCCCCAACTGCACCATCACCGCTCATATTGTCTATCGCCCTCCTGGCCCATTAGAAGACTTCCAAGCCGCCCTCATCCATCTCCTATCTGACAACCTCAAAAAACATTCAAAAGCCATTCTCCTTGGGGACCTCAACTGAGGCCTCCATGATAAAAAGGACCCAGCAGCTAAATCCTTTGACTTAGCCCTAACAACCCTAGGCTATAAGAACACCATCTTTAGCCCAACGCACACCCAGGGCAGAACACTCGACTGGATTGCTCAGCACAACTGCCCACTCATCATCACTGGAAACACTCCCACCCCATGGTCTGACCACCATATCATCACATTTAGCATCCTCACCACCAGCTCCTCTACCCCGCCACCCCAACCCCTACCACCTTGCCTCACAAGAAGCTCCCGCCAGCTCACTAAGGAAAGACTACTGCCCTTCCTACAAGGCCCAGCTTTCAGACCACCTTTCTCCACAGACCCAGAAACTCTTGCATCAACCTACGATGCTGCCATTAAAGCAGCTACCAACTCCATTGCCCCACTATAACCCCGTAAATACAAACCCACCACCCACTCTAACTCCTGGTTCACCCCAGACTTGCTCGCACTCCGAAACGAGAAAAAGGCAGCACTTACTCAGTGGCAAACGTCCCACACTGACAAAGACAAGCTGATCTTTAAAGCCTGCTCCACCGAGTACAAAAAAGCTATCACCCGGGCAAAATCCAAATCCTTTGTATCCAGAATTTCGGAAGCCCAATCCAGCACAAAAGAAATCTTTGCTATTTTTAGGGAGCTAGAGACTCCTACTCCCACCCCCCAAAACTTCACCAAAAACAAAGCCTGGTGCGACGAAATTCAAACGGCAATGCTAACTAAACTTAGCCGCCTCCAAAGCAAAATACTAGCTACCAAACAAGCTCTGCCCAATACTCATATCCCTGTCCCACCACCAGCCCAAGACCCTCCCCAACCCTTCTCCTTCAAACCTATACAGGAAAAGGACATCATTAACATAATGAAGAACATCAAAGCATCCAAATGTAAAGGTGATGCCTGCCCAGCCACTCTCATCAAGGACTGCACTGAAGCACTTGCTCCCTTCCTGACTGCATTTGTTAATGCCTCCTTCACAGCAGGGAAAGTCCCCACCTCCCTCAAGGAAGCATGGGTCCGCCCCCTCCTAAAAAAACCTACTCTCGATCCCACCTCCCCCAACAATTATAGACCCATCACCACTGTCCCTTTCCTCCTCAAAATACTCGACAAAGCAGCCTATCTGCAGGTTCAGCACTACATCGAAGAAAACAAACTCCTGGGACTCCGCCAATCTGGCTTCCGCCCTAGACATGGGACTGAAACCGCCCTACTTGACCTGAAAAACCAAATGGACGATGCCAGAGACTTGGGCAAATCAGCTCTTCTACTCCTTGACTTATCTGCAGCGTTCGACCTCGTAGATCATGACGTCCTTTGCCATCATCTCTCCTTCACTACCAAGTTCTCTCCTGACGCCACAGCATGGATCAAATCCTTCCTACAAGACAGAGCCATGCAAGTATTCTCCGACCTAGCCTCTGCCTCACCCACTACCATACTCTTTGGCGTGCCCCAAGGCTCATGCCTCTCCCCCACACTCTACAACATCTTCACACGACCCCTCTTCCTCATCCTCGACGCTATGGGTATATCCTACACTAACTACGCGGACGATACCCAGATCCTCCTTACCCTCACAGGCAACTACGACACCAACTCCATGACCCTTAACAACATCTACAACACCATCCAAGCCTGGATGGCAGACAATGGACTATGCCTCAACTCTGACAAGACAGAACTCCTACTGGTAGGTTCCCCCGAAACGCTAAGAAAACTTGACTCACAATTCAGTCACTTCACCATCGACACCATCAAAATACCTGTTTCAGACTCAGTCAAAACTCTTGGAGTCTATCTAGACTCTAACCTCTCCATGGACAGACAAATCAACGCCATTTCCTCCTCAGCCGCATATCATGCTAAACTGATCAACGCAGTCAGGCCTTTCCTCTCCAAAGAGAACTGCACAAACATAGCCAGAGCCATCACCGGCTCCAGGCTAGACTACTGCAACATACTCTTCCTAGGAACCTCAAAAAAAAACCTGGAGAGGCTACAGGTAATCCAGAATAATGCTCTCCGAGCAGCCCAAGGTATTGCCAAAAGGGACCACATCTCGGAAGCCAGAAAACTAGCCCACTGGCTCCCAATAAAGGAAAGAATAATCTTCAAAGCGCTCACACTGACACACAAATGCATCCATCTCACTGCCCCCGATTACCTCTCACAAAGAATCCACTCAGTCGCCTCTACAAGACCAACAAGATCACCCTACACCAACATGCTCTCGGTGCCATTAGTAAAAAGATCCAGAGCAGGGGGATCCAGCTTCCCCTATCTCGTACCCACTCACTGGAATGCCCTACCTCCCACCATCCGCGGTGAGCCCTCCCTCCTAGCCTTCCGCAAAGCACTGAAAACCACCCTCTTCTCATAAGGTCCCTCGCAGCTGCATAATACCAACCATATGACCCACTGCCTAATTTGTATTGACCAACCGCATAAGCTGTAATGATAACCTTGCTTGTTCCTATCTGTATTACGCCTCTTACTGATACTATGCCTGTAACTACGCTCATGCAAGTAACAGCGCCTCAATGCCCTTGGGCTGCTTGCGCGCTATACAAATTTAAATAAATAAATAAATAGACTCGATGGAGAAAGTCCAGCTGGCGAAAGACCGCCTCAGGTAATATTAACTTTGCCTGATAGGATAGTTATGAAATTGAAAACTATAATTCCCAAGAAGAGAATTATTTGGGACAAGCTTACTGCCTGTGTCCAAGGGAAGTCTGAGGGTGCTACTGAGTTCTTCAATCAGTTTGAACAGGTATTTTCAGATTTCAGTGGACAAGATTTAGGCACAGAGTCTGGGAAAAGATTATTTGTGGACAAATTTGTGTGTGGATTGCTGCCTGACATCCAGTCGCAAATTATGTCCTCCGAGAGTGGTTGGCAAGCGAAGTCTCAGTCAGAAGTATTGCACATGGCTCAGTACTACGAGAATTGTGTCAATAACGAAAAGGAAAGAGTCGAAAAGAGAAAAGGAGACTTAAAGACGAAAGTATTATTACAGCAAATTGTTAGGGGCCCTAGAGGGGGTAATTCGCAATTTAGAGGTCAGTACGTTCCACAAGGAAATGCGCCCTTGGGTCATGTAAACATTAACCAGTGTGCTTATTGTAGACAAGAGGGTCATTAGCGTGCACAATGCCCGATACTCCAGCAGAGGTCAAATAACGCATTTGGAAATATGGGTAGATGATCCAGAGGTCGCCCAGGTGTAGGGGGTCCTGGTAGAGGTCGGTTTTCACCGGATTCATATCAACCTTTTTCGCAGGACAATCAGGCATCGAGTGTGGATAATAGAAACATTTTTGATCATCCTTCTGCTGCTTACCTCTCTGAAGAACCTCCTTTTAACAACATTCTGTTTCGTTAGGATTGCCCGAAGCAGGGTTTGGAACCAACGCCTATTCCTGTTAATCAGAAAGGTCCCTACGTTGAGATGTTAGTGGGAAATAGGAAACACTTTTTTTTGATAGATACAGGGGCACAGAAGTGTTCCATTGATCATTCACGGGTTCCAAACATTCCACTGTCAGGGCAAACAAATGTTTCTGTAGGGTTTTCTGACACACCAGTTGTCTGTCCAGTTTCTTCGCCGGTACCTATCACTTTGGGTCCATTTACGGACCACTGTCCATTCCTTTTGACTAAGAATTGTGGGGAGAATTTGTTGGGGTTGAATCTGTTGAAGGAATTAAATGCAGTAATTCATTGTTCTTTTGATGGAGTGCTTTTGACGATTTCACCACAGCAACTTTCGGTCTCTCAATTCTTGACCAGACCTTTGCCGCCTGAATTCAAGGATGTTCCGGAGTGTTTGTGGGCAATAGACGACAATGATGTCGGTGTTTTGCAAATCAAAGCTGTTAAAATTGTCTTGAAACATGGAGTAAAGCTGCCACGTATTCCACAGTATAAGATTTCGGTGGATGGTGAGCAAGCTTTGAAATGCATCATCTCCGATTTTGTGCATCGAGGGGTGATTGAGGAAATTGCAGGTAGTTTGTGCAATAGTCCGATTTTGCCCGTGTACAAAAAAGGCGATAATGCAATTCCTTTTCGTTTCATAATTGATTTACGTGCCATCAACAAGATCGCTGCCCCACAATTTCCAATTGTGCCTGATGTAACGACAACATTAACTATGACCCCAGCTTCAGCCACTCATTTTAGTGTTATGGATCTAAAGAACACTTTCTTCAGTATTCCAATACACAAAGACAGTAGATACCTGTTCGCATTCACCTTAGGGGGATGTTCGTTTACCTTCACCCGTGCACCGCAAGGTCACACGGAAAGCCCGAGCATTTATAGTAGGGCTTTGAAAGAGCAGCTCGATACCCCTGAGTTTCCCTCTACTTGTACACTACTTCAATATGTTGATGACTTGCTGTTAGCTGCTGACTCAGAGAGCGCTTGTAAGGAGGGCACTGTGTTGTTGCTTATTCACTTGGCTAAACATGGACATAAAGCTTTGCTTAAAAAATCTCAATACTGTTGTCAGGAGGTCGCCTATTTAGGCTATCTCCTGTCAAAGGAGGGGATAAGGTTGATGCCTGAACGCATACAACTTATTTCTAGCATGTCGGTCCCAAATACGCAGAAGGAAGTTAGAGCCTTGACAGGAATGGCTTCTTACTGTAGGCAGGGGATCCCCAACTTCTCACTAGTGATTAAACCAATGTTGGCCTTGACGAAGAAGGGCATTTCTTCGCCATTACCGTGGAACTTGGTACACCAGCATGCATTTGATTTACTCAAGACTGCATTGTGCTCGGCACCAGTTTTGGGCACACAAAACTATGAAAAGGCCTTTGTGTTGTTTGTACATGAATGTGATGGATGTGCTTTGGCTGTATTAACGCAGGAACATGCAGGGAAGAATAGGCTGTGCGGCTACTTTTCATCCGCCCTTGATCCTGTAGCATGCGCTTTGCCAATATGTTTGCGAGCTGTCGCTGCTGCTGGTGCTTCTGTAAAACAGAGCGAGGGAATGGTCCTAGGCTATGCTTTAACCCTGATGGTACCCACTCTGTAGATGTTCTACACAAACACAACACCTCACCTCTGCACGATTAACGATATATGAATTTATCTTGTTTGCACCGCACATACAAATTAAGAGGTGTTGTGTTCTTAATCCAGCTGAACTTTTACCTTTCCCGCAAGGTACTGCTTGCAGTGACGAAGAGTCACATGACTGCCTTTACACTACCGAACAAGAGACAAAGGGTAGAATCGATCTGAAAGATACTCCTTTGAACAATCCACAAGGGGAGCTGTTTTGCGATGGCTCTTGCTTCAAACTCCTGGATGGTACATCCACAGCTGCTTATGCAATCACTACATTGAGCACGAATGTGAAAACCAAGAGAATCACGCATAACTCAGCGCAGGCCGCAGAGATTATAGCATTGCCCCGAACTTGTGAACTTTCCGAAGGGCTAACAGTAAACATATATAATGACAATCAGTATGCCTTTGGGGTGGTTCACAACTTCGGTAGACTTTGGGCAGAAAGAGGTTTCTTGACCTCACATGGCACTAAAATCCAACATGGCTCCTTGATAGTACTCTCAGCACTTGCACTCCCTACTCAGCTAGCTATCATAAAATGTGCAGCGCATCAGAAAATTGTAGATCATGTAGGAAAAGGGTCAGCTTTTGCTGACCAGATAGCCAAACAGACTGCCACTGATCTCTCTTCAGACATGTATACTTCAAGGGAAGCCACAAATGCTTGCACTTTGGATGAGGGTATTGATTCCGTAAGGGATATCCAAGCTGATGCCACATTAGAAGAGTCTAAGAAATGGGCTGAGGGCTTGGGGAAACTGGATGATGATGGGTGTTGGGTGGACAAAGTTGAAGGGAAATGGTTACTGCCTGACGCATACATTATGATGATGGTTGTTATGGCTCACAGACACACACATATGTGCTCGTAAAATTACCGAAATGTTGCAAAAAGTATGGGTAAATGACAAAATGCCTAAAATAGCTGAACGCTTTGTTCAGGGATGCATGATTTGTTTGCAGCATAATGTGGGAAAGGGCACATCAACTCCTAAGGGTAGTTTTGGTCCACCTTCTGTTCCCTTTGAGGTTATTCATTTTGATTTTATTGAGATGGAGCATTGTTATAGTTTTAAATATGTATTAGTAGTAATCCTTGCTTTCAGCAAATGGGTTGAAGCTTATCCTGTCAAAGATGCCACAGCTATGACCACGGCATAGACTATGGGCCTCATTACATGGTAGGCGGTAAGGGTTTACCGGTAAGGGCACCGGTACTGGTAAACCCTTACCGCCTTACTACGAGGTCCCTTTGCGGGACCCGACCTTAACGGCTGGTTTTACCAGCCATTAAGGAACGGGCCCACTAAGGGACCTTGGTGCTAATTACGGTACCGCAATTTGCGGTACCGTAATTAGCGCCTTCCCCATTCCCATTGAGCCCCAAGGGGGCAAAAATGGGAATGGGAAAGTGCCTTGGTGAATGGGGAATTACTGCCGCCACTCACCTTGGAGTAGGGCGGTAATTTTTCTATCCACCAAGGCGGACACGGTAAAATGCCGGCGGCAACCATGGCGCTAATAGCGCCATGGTTACCGCCTACCGTGTAATGAGGCCCTATGTTAAAGTAATATTTTCCAAGGTTTGGGTTACCGAGAGTCATCTGGTCGGACAATGGTCCACATGTTATCGCTGCTGTAATTCTGCAGATATGCGCGTGATTACAGATCGATAACGGTTCCATTCGGCTAGACACGCTCAGAGTGCTGGACTAGTGGAAAGACACAACGGCATCATCAAGAACAAGCTCGCTAAGACGTGTGCCGGCACCAAACTAAAATGGCCGGACGCCTTACCGATCGTGTTATTATCTATGCGGACAACCCCTCAAACTAAGACTGGGCTCTCTCCCTTTGAGGTGGTTATGGGGAGGCCAGCTAATAGTTGGAATGTTCAGAAGTCTCGCTCTTTACGAGATGTTGAAAATGTACTTCTCTCTGATTACTGTGGCCAGTTAACTAAAAATCTGTATTTGATTTATCATCAGGTGCGAGAGGCTTTACCTGTACGGTACGAGGGTCGTGGTCACAGCATACGACCGGGGGAGTGGGTCCTCGTGAAATCATTTGAGCGATCGTCTTGCCTCGCACCACATTGGCGGGGCCCCGTCCAAGTCCCTCTGGTCACACAGACTCTGGTGCGGGTAGCAGGCTGGAAACACTGGATCCACGCGACGCACACCAAGAGGATTCCACACCCAGTGCCACACGCTACAGAAGACACAGAACCCCTTACCAGAACTGCAGCCAATGATTTCGAAGCAGTAAATAGCATCAAGAGCATATCGGAGACTCTCCCAGAGCCCATGAGGCCTGAGTAAACAGCCATTTTGTCTCCACATTCTCCAACAGTTTCGTCTTTTGAATTTGTTCCGGATCTTGCATCCGATCCTGCTTTGGATTCGCCGCTTCCAACGGGAAGTGATGACACGTTGTTCACAGATCATTCAGTACCGGGAAGCACAAGGTACGATCTGCATCTGAGGAAATAGACTTACTGCACGGTTCGGCTGTGCTATCGAAGGAAATCATCAAAGGGCTTGGGGGTCATTACGAGGTTGAAGGTAACCATGGTGCTATTAGCGCCATGGCTGCGTCCAAAATCTCACCCACTCCACTGTGGTGAATCGAGCTATTTCTGGCCCATTCCAAGGTAGGCGGGGGTGGTAATTCCCCATTCACCAGGGCCCTTCCCGATTCCCATTTGAGCCCCCATAGGGCTCAATGGGAATGGGGAAGGCACTAATAACGGTACCACAAATTGCAGTACCGTTATTAGCTCTAAGGTCCCTTTGCGGTTCCTGTCCTTAACGCCTGGTAAAACCAGGCGTTAAGGGAGGACCCGCAAAGAGAACTCGTAGTAGTGCACTAAGGGATCAACGGTACCGGTGCCCTTACCGGTACCGGTAATCCCTTACCGCCAGGGTCGTAATGAGGCCCCTTGTCTCTTTTGGCACGATCATTTGCACGGAAGGGGATTCTGTTGGCTAGGGTTTGTGGAAGGACTAAGAAACGCTCGGCCTGGAGGTCGCCAACAAATAACACTGGTGCTTTTGTTTGAAAACTACAATGCCTGCAACCGCTTCTGCTCGTACAGGACTGATAAGAGAGCGTGTGACCAGCTGCGAGAATGGACAATCCACTGTGTGGGCCCCGAAAACGTATTGCTGTCTTGTGATAATGTTAATTGGTTTCACAATAGTCATTGGGCCTCATTACGAGGTTGGCGGTAAGTACCGGTCATTATCGGCATGGTGCAACTACCATGTCCGTGGTGGCAATAGGCCGCTAAAAGCGTCCTATTACGACTTCGCGGGCACGAGTTTTGCGCCATGCCGGTAAAGACCCCACCGCCATGCCGTAAAAGGGCGAAAAATCCCCCTTACCGGCATAGCACGAAGCGCAAATAGCTCCACCGCCATACAAGCCATAGGCATTAGCGGTGTCCGCTATTAGCGGTGACCGCTAATATGCGGAACCGGAAGTAGCATCATCGCACAGGAACGGGAAAGAGCACGGTGGCCATCTTTAAAAACACAATCCATTGCCATCCTCCACAACCAGGAGCCATCTGACCACCACACCTGTACCACGCCTCCACAACTACCTGCTGCATTTTACCATGTCAAAAGCACTCAAAAAATGCACAGAGCGCTTGCGCAAGGAGCGCTTCTCCCAAGAGGAGTTGACCATGCTGGCGGAGAGGCTGCAAGAACATGCCAATGTCATCTTCTCCTCCGACATGTCCCGCCCTGCAGTGCAGCGCAAGAAGCAGATATGGGTGGAGGTTGCGCAGAAAGTAAGTGGCGTTGGCACCACACCCCGCACTCCTAAAGATGTCCGGAAGCGCTGGGACGATCTGTGTCTACGCGTGCGGAGCATCCTCTCCACCAACTGCCAGCTGGGGATGGCAACAGGAGGAGGTGAGGACTCCCCCATCAAGTTGCAACCCTGGGAGGATATCTGTGCAAGCGCCATAGGGATTGAGGCAATTGAGGGAGTGGGGGACATGGAGCGAGGAGCCCCGTCATCGGCTGATGCAGGTAGGTATCCCAAAAGAAACAATGCAAATACCAACACGATGATGTACACCTGAACTGACAGTGCAATGATTAGCGCCATGGCTGCCTCCAAATCCTTACTGACTCCGCCCTGGTGAATGGAGCTATTACCGCCCCATTCCAAGGTTGGTGGGGCGGTAATTCCCCATTCACCAGGGCCCTTCCCCATTCCCATTGAGCTCCGGTAGGGCTCAATGGGAATGGGGAAGGCGCTAATAACGGTACCGCAAATTGCGGTACCGTTATTAGCACCAAAGTCCCTTTGCGAGTCCCGTCCTTAATGCCTGTTAAAACCAGGCGTTAAGGGAGGACCTGCAAAGGGAACTGGTAGTAGGGCGGTAAGGGATTACCGGTACTGGTGCCCTTACTGGTATCGGTAATCCCTTACCGCCCGGGTCGTAATGAGGTCCTATGTCCTAGACACACCCAATGCCCTGAGTTCCACCTCATGTCACACTCCCCATCCATGTGTGCTAGAAACATTGGTCAATCAGAGTCTGGCGCATGGCACCTCCCTCCTGTGCATCACTGCCTCCCTGAATTGCAGCCCCATCTCCACCCT
Organism: Ambystoma mexicanum; assembly: GCF_040938575.1. Classification (NCBI taxonomy): domain Eukaryota; kingdom Metazoa; phylum Chordata; class Amphibia; order Caudata; family Ambystomatidae; genus Ambystoma; species Ambystoma mexicanum. Next base: position 362,172,997 of record NC_090926.1, on the reverse strand, counting down.
CCTCATCCTCATCGTCAGGTGGTTGCAGTTCAGCGTCAGGGGGCAGGGGCACATTCCGGCTGATGCACATATTGTGTAGCATGACACATGCCATGACGATCTTGCCCACCTTCTCATGGCCGTATAGGAGTGCATCACCAGACCTGCTGAGAAAGCGAAACCGTGCCTTCAAGAGGCCAAAGGTTTGCTCAATCAACCCAAGGGTACCTGTATGGGCACGACTATAGTCCTCCTTGTGCCTGTTCTGCGGGTTCCGGACTGGGGTAAGGATCCACCTCTTCAAGGGATAGTCTGCATCACCTGCATGTGGGCAACAATGATTATGTGTAAGTCCTCACATCACATGGGAGCTGTATCAATGACACCATAGCAAGCATTAATTTCCTGTATGAACCCACAGATCCATGCATGAGTAAAGACACATGAAGTGACTGCTATGTGTGCATTCCACTTATAGGCAGGTGTGCGTGCCATCATCAATTGGGCGCAGGGGGGGAAATTCCTTGTGGTTGTTCATGCACTCTGGTAGTCCACGATGGTTGTTCCCATGATCTGGGTGATGTGCAGTGATATGTATGCTACCATCCTGTCAACGTTGATGGCAGCGTCATGATGATCTCAATTTGCACGAACAATGGAGACATGCTGTTTTGGTGGACCTCTGTGTTGGTGTAGGGGTGCGTTCTTGTATCTTGCCCTCATGTGGCTCCTCTGTATGCAGTAATGGAGACCTGTACTTTTAGTTGATGGTATTTGGCGCTGTGCATTGGCCATCCTCATTGCTTGTTGCTGCATTGTGCTGTGGGGTCTACGGTCTGCTTATGTGCAGTGTACATGTTGATGGCTATGTGATGGTAGTTGCAATGCATCATTTTCGTGGTAGTGCAGCTTACGTCTTGTACTTAGTGGTCAGGTGTCGGGTCAAGTCTGGCCGCTTTGGGGTATGAGCATGGTACATCCTCTCAGGTGCTGTCAGCCACGTGAAGTATGCATCTCTCCCCCCAATCACCTACCAACATCGCATTTCCATGAGCCTATCATGCAACTCACCGAGAAGCGTGGTATCGTGGAGTTCCGCATGACCATTGAATAATGGGTAGATCCGGGGAATCGGGCACAACAATGTGTGATGATTTTGTTTGAGTCACATACCATTTGCACGTTAATGGAGTGGTATGACTTACGGTTGCAGTAAGCTACTTGCATGGCATGTGGGGCCACCAATTCGACATGGGTGCAGTCGATGGTGCCAATGCAACCAGGGATGCTGGCCAGTGAATGGTAACCAACTTTGGTTTTGTAGATCTCCTGGGCTGTCCGTGGTAGGAAAATGTGTTCGCCTGTGTGCTTCAGGAGTGCATTGAGCACTTGGTTCAGTGTACGTGAGAATAATGGTTGTGATATGCCATGCATGTGCCCCACTGTGTGCTGGAAGGTGCCTGTGGCTAGGAAGTGGAGCACAAGCACTACCTTCAGTAGAGGTGGGATGGTGGTGCGTATTTCAATCAGGCTGACAATGTCGTCATGTATCATGTCTACAATGGTGGTTATGGTGTCCGGATCCAGATGGTACAGGGTGTGGATCTTCCCAGGGGTGAGGTTGAATGGACTGGCTCTGATGCGAGGGATTGGGGGCTGCCTGCGTGGTACCACTGGCTGCACTGGTGGGGCATGCTGGGCCTGCCTTACCCTCATTCTCCTCCTGCGTCTCCTCTGTGCTGCCTGTTGTTGTTGTTGTTGTTGTTGTTGCTGGAGTCCCACTGCTATCATGTCTTCCAGCCCCAGCATTACTAGTAGTATTGGAATCATTTTGGTGTGTGACTGGGTGTGGGAAGGGGTGGGGTGTGCTCCTTTTGTGCTCGCCCAGTCTTTATTGCCTCCTCCTGTGCTCCTTGTTTGCACCTGTGGCAGTTGGGAACACTGCACATGACCGTTTACTGGTGGTCCGCAATGCCGGTATTTACTCCATGCCGGTAAGGTACTTTTCGGGCTTCAGTAGGCCGTTGTTTCCATGTCCGCCTGACTTGTGATGTCTTCCTGTTTATGCCATGCCGGTATTGCCGGCATGAAGGGTCGCGTGCCCGTGCCCATGCCGCTATTAGAGGCACCATTATTTATGGTGCCGCTAATAGTGGGTTGGCAGGTCATAATCGCCTGGAACGGTAAGCGATGCCGGCAATCCTTTATCGGCATTGTTTTTCCCTTACCGCCAACCTCGTAATGAGGCCCATTGTTTTAGGTTTCTGATTTGTAGAAGAAGTACATCCGTTTGAGAATTTGTTGCCTACTGAAAATGTACCTACTGTTCCTACTCCCTTCGTGCATCTGCATACTCTATCTCCTAGAGACTCTCAGCACAGACAGAACTATCACAACAACACACTTTTACTCATCATGAATGCTACACATGCCATTTTTAACAAATCTAATTGCTGGGTCTCCTCATATTTACCGCAACATGGGGATAAGTGGCTAGGTTGGTATATTCATCCTCTACCTTTGACAAGTGCATGTTATGCTCCTCTTAGAGCACTCTTCTTTTGCCGATGGAACGATAGCATCTCGGGGAACTTCGATGGGACTAACTTGAACGAGTTCGAAAAACGTGTTCTGACGCCCCTGGGATGCTCGCTTTCTGCAAATAGGTTTAAGCTTAATGTTGCTTCTATTAGGCTGTCTGACAGACTGTCCCATCCTTTTCAATCTTTGATCTCTTTTAAGATGGCTCCAATAGGCAATAAGGATGCCACACCTTCTTCATGCACTGTTAACCATAGCCCCAATTCAGTTTCTTTCTGCATTCAAAAGAATGGTAATCAGTTAATGGGTGATTTCAAAAGTTGTACCAAGGTTGCAAATTTGACTGGTGAGGACAGACCTGTGTATGTAGGTGAACCTGCCTACTTTATTCGCGGTAATGTAGCATTTCCATGGTTACCCAGGGATTGGCAGGGAACTTGTTATTTAGGGATCCTGTTACCCGGGGTATTCATTGCAAGTACTGTAGAGATTTCAAAAGGCTCGTTCACGACGAGACGAGAATGGTGACACTTCAGCACAAGTCCTGGGTGATGTAGCTAAATCATTTGTGCATTTTGGGGACAAATAATAAACTCTGAAGATATCAGGAGACTAGCGAGAGTACTAGAGAGGACCATCAACCAGACCACTGATATACTCTATAATATGCAGAAAGCAATAAGGTTAGTAGCACTTCAGAACCGGATGGCATTAGATGTCATCCTGGCTGAACGTGGTGGGGTATGTAAATTAGTGGGGTCCGCTTGCTGTGTTTTTGTGCCAGATTCCTCCCCAACTATCTTCAAGGCAATACAGAATCTGCATGTCCTAAGTTCAGAAGTGCATGTTCCTGAGGGAAACTGGGATCTTAGCGCTTGGTTCTGGGACTTCTTGCGATCTTGGGGATAGAAACTACTTTCGGTCTTGCTGATTATTTTGGTAATCCTGTTGTTTGTTTGTTGTTGTTTACAATGTCTTCCTGGTATATGTTCAATGATAGGAGGATGTTGTGCACAGGCGATGGGTTCATTAGGACACAAAGTATACGACACAGAGAAAAACTCCAAAGAATATGTGCTGAAAGAAATCTTAGTATCTGATCTTATAGCAATTGACATCTCCGATAGTGATTCAGGATGTATGGACATTGAGACGTGGAGTTACTTGTGAAGTGACTAGAAAGTAGTTTATCACTTGGCTTAGGCCAAAAGGAGGGTTTGTCGAACGGGATATTATATTGTGCCTCCTTTATTGTATATGTTGGCCTAAGCCCAGTCCCTCTGCGAAGAAATCCGCGTTGCAAGGTTCTGACATTAGATCGAGTAAGCCACCATTTTAGGTTCATCTGCCATTTTGATTCTCGCTCCAAAGTCACCCTGTGTTCTAAAATGGTGGACAGTGTTCTTCTGTTTGTAACATGGCCGTCTTGACCTCTGTATGCAAGTTAATGCCTAAACTGCCCGTAGGCCAAATGTTAGGGTCATGTAATAAGACCTCGTCCTTTGTTGAACTATAGATCGAGGATTACCTGTGCCAACGTAACTGATCCGCGAGCATATATTAAGCACAAAGTTGTGTAAATACTAAACATGAACACTTGTTGGACTGCATTGTATTAAAATATGTACTAAAGGCTTATGTTAAAACCGAGAATATACTGTTGCTATTGTGATTTGTTGAAAATATAAACTGAAGGTGATCCATATGCATATAGCTGGGCGAGTCAGAGGTGAACTCGGCACAAACCCTAGATCGGGAATTATTAACGTACAAAGGGGCTGAACATCATGTTACAAAACTGTATAAAAGAGCGAATATTCTGATGTACAGTCCCACTCACTTCTCACATAGAACGGGCTGGTATTCGTTGTGATGTAATGAGGGCCAGATAGCTATCTGGTACTTTGTTCCTTTGAAAACTGTTCAGTTACTTTGAATAAAGATCTGTGTATCTTTGTAAACCCGTGTTTGGTGTACTTCCTTTTGTGGTACTCAGCCTCGATATTTCCTTTTGTTTTTACAAATACATCCAGGGACATGTGCATGTGGCCAATTTAAAGCTGCAGGCATGTGTGTCTAGGACAGCTGTCCATCATGATTCGCCTGACATTTACCTTCAATTGCCTCTCATGCAGGTGATAGTGGCTATCCCTTGAAGCCGTGGCTCCTCACCCCTGTCCGAAACCCACAGAACAGGCACGAGGAAGACTACAATTGTCCCCATACCTGTACCGTGTGGTCATCGAGCAGACCTTTGGCCTGTTGAAGGCACAATTTCGCTGCCTCAGACTGTCGGGTGCGGCACTCCTCTACAGGCATGAAAAGGTGGCCAAGATCATCATGGCATGTGTCATGCTGCACAATATGTGTACCTGCCGGAACGTGCCCCTGCCCCCTGACATTGAAATGCTACCACCTGGTGATGATGAAGGGGATGAAGAAGAAGTGGATGGACATGATCGCGGTGCTGATGTACAGCAGGGACGTGCTGTGCGCCAGTCAGTGATTGCACAATATTTCTGACACACATGGCAGCAGAGGGTGATATGATAGTTGGACAGAGGGCACTGGGTGTGGAGGTACATGTACACTATGCACTGTAAATGAATAAATGACACTAGCACAATGATAAATGTCCACTCAGGTCTTGTTTTTCACAAAACCGGTGTATTAAATGTAACAATGTAAACGTAAGTACAAAATCCCTCCACCACCCTCCCCCTCTTCCCTTCCCCCCACACACCCTCACCTGCCTCCCCCTCCCCCCACAACTCCCCCACACACCCTCACCCCCTTCCACCTCCCCCACAACTCTCCCACACAAGTCCCATTGAGTCTCCAAAGCCTACATGAGGCTGCCCTGACGATTAATTGGCACTGCCTGTTCCAGGGGGAGGCATGTCTTGCCGGCACAGGGTGCGTGCTGACCTGCAGAGCAGGCTTGTTTGTGTAGATCTGGAGGAAGATAGTGTGGCCTCCTGCTGTGATAGTGTAGCGGGGTGCCTTGCCTCCATGGCATCCACTATGCGGCCTAATACCTGCCGGAGGGCCGAGACCTTCTCGCAGAGGCGGCTGGTGTTATCAGCAAATGATTTGGCCAAGGAGGCAGTGTTGTCCGTGATGGACCTGACTAGAGTGGCTAAGTCCTGACGCCACTCCTCTGTGGCCAGTCTGTTGTCCTGGACAAACTCCCGCACAAGGGCAGTAAGAAGGTCAGACCACTGCGCCCCAGCGGGTGCACCTGTGGAGGTAGTTGGCCCCTGGCTGTCCTGCCCAGCCTGCTTAGCCTCCCGAGTGGTGAAAATTGGACTGAGGTGTCCCTCCGTCTGCTCATGACCAGACTGCTCTGGGGTGGTGGCGTGCTCTGTAACGAGCAACGATACTTGGGGGGATGCCGGTGGAGTTGGTGTATGGACCACTTCCGAGATGTCGTCCTCCATGGGCACCCAGATGTCTTAAGGTGTGTCCTCCACAGCCAGGGGTTCCGTGGCTGCCACCTCCCCAGCCAAACTCGACTCCTCGGATTGTGGTGCCTCGCATGTATCATCAGGATGGCCAATGGTTGGAGGTGGTGGTGGTGCTTTGCCCTCTGCGGGCCTTGGTGGCACCGGTGCAATGGGTAAGTGGGGTGGTTTGCCTGTTTGTACATGGCGCCCACTGGGTTGTCCCCTCGAGGTTGAAGGGTGGTTGCTGTCATCCCAGGACCTCTTCCGGGGTGTGGCCTGTGCAGGGGTTGTGTCCTGGCCATCGCTGTCATGGTCAGTGCCTGTGGGGGTCGAAGAGAGGGACGGCATGAGTGATGTTTTGATAGGCATCATACAGACATTAGGACAATTGCTCACCCACATAATTGGGTGTAATAGCCATTTGTTTTTGGATGAGCACATTGTTTGATACATGGGTGGTTTATGCAGGCATACGTCGTCATCACTCATGTTGCCCAAGAGCAGTGCTATCTGACATGCATAGTATTTTGGCCATTCACGCTGTGTGACTCATGGCATTTACATCTTTGTGTGGTATGTGTCATGTACGATATTGCCTTGCACCAGGGTCTGCACGGGTCTGTAATGCATCAGCCTACTTTGCTGGGAGTGTGCGTGTGTGGGACCATGGCTTGACTCTTTGAACTGACATATTGGTTTACTTTCATTAGATTTGCCATTGCAATTTTTACTTTGGACACTCACCTCCATCGCCGGATGTTGTGGCGCCACACTCCATCTCGCCAACACCTTCAGTGCCTTCCATCCCTATCATGCTGGTGCAGATGTCCTCCCATGGGGTGGGATTGATCGGGGAACTGGGACCTCCTCCAGTTCCCATGGCCTGGCTGCAGTTCACTGCAAAGATGTTTCTCACCCTTAGTCGCAGGTCGTCCCAGCACATGCGGCAGTCTTTATTCGTGTGTGGGGTGTTCCCCACAGCACTGAACTTCTGGGCAACAAGTGCCCAGGTCTCTTTCTTCTTTAGTAGAGCCTCTCTCTTCATGTTGCTTGAGAACATGGGGCAGCATGCTCCTGCAGTGTGTTTACCACCATCTGCAGCTTGTCCTCATTGAACCTTTCTTTCCGCTGGCGGGCAGCTCCCTTCTTCAGGGCCTTGGGCATAGTGGTGTTGGAGGTGTATCTTTTCCGAAAACCAGCATAGTCCCAGAGGTCCTGTGTGATGAGGGTGGCAATGGATTGTGTTTTTAGAGATGGCCGCCATGCTCCTTCCAGTTCCTGTGTGATGACGCTACTTCCGGTTCCGCTTAGTAGCGGTGACCGTAAATAGCGGTGACCGTTATTAGCGGTCACCGCTATTTACAGTCACCGCTAATGCCGCATTGAACAATGTCGGTAGTGTTATCTGCGCTATGATTGATGCCGCTAAGGGCATTTTGGGTGCCTTTTACGGCATGGCGCAAATGACTTTACTGGCATGGCGTAAAGCTTGTGCCCGCGAAGTCGGAATAGTCCTCTATTAGTGGACTGGTGACAGCCCAGACACGCTATTTACGCCATGCCGATAAGGGACGTTACTTACCTCCAAAATCGGAATGAGGGCCAAAGAGGTGAAAGAACGTCAAATTCCAAGTCCGAATTCAGAATGGCAAAGACAAAGGTGAGAGAGGGTCTATATTTCTCCTTCATTAATGTCTCTCAGTCGTTTCAAAGTGATTTCCAAGTATTTACCGAGTGCGGTATTCGTTTTTTCTCTGATGCCGCATATAGGTACTACCACCAAGCCTCTGCCTCGGTTCCATATCGGTCTTTCATTTGTTCATAGAAATACATCATTCTTAAGAACCTTAAATTTGCACTGAAAAGGAGTAAGGGCCTCATTACGACTAGTGTGGAATGGGTTTAACGGCGCCGGTAATAATGCCAGCGCCATTAAACGAACTCTGCACTATTACGAGGTCCCCTCGCAGGACCCGCTCTGGACGTCTGGTGTTTCCAGACGTCCATAGCGGGTCCCGGGAGGGCACCAGGGAGCTAACAACAGGCCCGTAATTGACGGGCCTGTTGTTAGCTCCCTCCCCATTCCCATTGAACCCTATGGGGGCTCGAATAGGAATGGGGAATGGTTCCCGGAATGGGGATTTACCGGGTCCTCCAAGGTTGGAATGAACCAGTAAGTTCCTATTTCGGGAACCCAGACCCGGAATGATGTAAGGGGGTAGCCATGGTGCTATTAGCACCATGGCTACCCCCTACCTCGTAATGAGGGCCTATAAGTGCTTTAGGGCTTCATTACGACCCTGGCCTTCATGGAATGAAGGGGGCCGGTACAGGAGCTATTACCGCCCCATTCCAAGGTTGGTGGGGGCGGTAATTCCCCATTCACTAGGGCCCTTTCCCATTCCCATTTGAGCCCCCATAGGGCTCAATGGCAATGGGGAAGGCGCTTATAACGGTACCGCAAATTGCGGTACCGTTATTAGCACCAAAGTCCCTTTGCGGGTCCCGTCCTTATTGCCCGGTAAAACCAGGCGTGAAGGGAGGACACGCAAAGGGAACTCGTAATAGGGCGGTAAGGGATTACCGGTACCGGTGCCCTTACCGGTACCGGTAATCCCTTACCGCCAGTTACAGTGGCAGCATTTATTATCCTGCATCCCCGCACCGTATCTTTGAAGAGTGACCTTTGTGCGTGGTATGTTTGGACGAAACCTAAGCAGCAAGTCTCTTTGTTTCACACTATAGGATCTTCTTAAGTAAATGGGTGTCACGTTCAGGTTTGTTGTCAAAACTTTTGAAAGCGTATGGACTTTTGAGTTTGCTCTTTTTGTTCTGTTTTGCCCTGTTTTGCCCCAATCGTCCCTACGTAAGATCTTCTTTGCCCAGAGCAGGTTTCTACATAGAGCTTCTGTAGAGATTGCCAGATTTGTTAGACTCATATGGCATTGGTTGAGCCACATATCATAAAATAAAGAGTAAGATGATAGATTTTATCTACTCACACCCCTCCACCTCAAATAGGACCCTCTGATAGATTTTCCAGCACTACAAGTCTTGACAACATAGACTGTGTGCAACACTTTAATTTCAAAAAACATTTTTTATTTATTTAAAATTCTTCAAGTAAAACATAAAACACTACCCTCACCTGACACAGGGCGAATAGACAAAGACAAAGGATGCCTTTTTTAGGGCAGGGCCCAAATCGAGGGGACTGGGACAACCAGGTCAGGACACGAAGTTGGACAAGGAATCAGTGGTGATTAATTTGTCCAACTATACCCTTTCCCCTGAAGAGGAAAGTACCCTTAATAAGGGTCTTAGCTTTGTCATCACAAAACCACATGATCCTTTTGAATTCAGAACTGAGTTTTTTGCATTCATGCGTAAGGTACACCTAAATGAATATTTCAGTGAACATGAAGGATACAACAGTAACAATTGTAGTGGGCTGCGTAATGCTTCCACTTTTTGTGCGCCAAGCCACTCTTATACTGCTGAATCAACGGTTTTTGAAAGATAGGTCCTGGCGGAAGTTCGTAAGCTAGAGTCCTGTGAGAAGTCTCATAATTCCAATTTTAGCAAACTTCAAAGAGCATCTGCATTGAAGTTAGTTAAAGATAAGAACCTTATCATTAGACAAAGCAGATAAAGGGGGAGCGATTGTTTTAATGAATCGCAGTGACTATGTTAAAGAATGTGAGAGATTTCTATCAGATGGTGTTAGCTATTTGAAACTCACTAGCGACCCTTCAGCCAGATTTATGAAGATCATTAAAGAAAAAGTGGCTTTAGCATTTGATTCTGAGATGATTAGTAAACAAGAATAAGAGTTTTTGACCAGAGAACAAGGTAGGGTACCAGTCTTTTACATCTTGCCCAAGGTGCATAAGAGACTTGTTGATCCTCCAGGACGCCCAATAGTCTCTTGGGTTAACTCCATTTTGGAACCCTTATCCAAATTCTCAGATTTTTATTTGCGACCCTTTGTTGTGAAAATGAAAAGCTATTTGAGGGACACCACCGATGCCATTAACAAGATTGAGAATATAGAATTTGCCCTGGCCATTCCTTTCTGATAGGGTTGGATATTCAATCCCTTTACACGATGATACCTCAAAGAGCCACACTAGAGGTGGTGGAAGAGATTTTGCTCAGTAGAGAAGACGGAAACCCTGTGAGCAATGCTTTCATCTTATGGTGTACAGAGTTTGCCCTTACTCAAAATTTCTTCCAATTCCAAGGTACATATTTCCAACAAATCGAGGGTACTGCCATGGGGGCTGCCATGCCCCCTAACTTAGCTAACCTCTATGTTGAGTACTTTGAGAAAATGGTGATATACCCAGCCACGAATCCTTATATCCATCATCTGAGGAAGTGGCTGAGGTATTTAGATGATATACTGATCGTATGGGATGGCACAAGGGAAGAGGCTGATGGTTTTGTGATTTGGCTTAACCAACAAAATCATTATTTGAAATTCACAGGGTCGATATGTGATCTCGAGACTCATTTCTTGGATATTTTCATCTTTCACCACAATGGGCTATTACAAGTCAGGCCCTACAATAAGACCACTGACAAACATTCCTTATTACATTTCAATAGTCAGCATGCTAAGCATCTGAAGACCAATTTACCTTTTGGACAGTTTTTAAGGTTGAAACATAACAGTAGCAGGAAAGAGGATTTCAGCCAGAATGCAGATGTACTGACTCAGAAATTGCTAGCCAAAGGCTACCCATCTAGAGTGATTAGAACTGCTTCCAAAAGAGCGTATAACAATAATCGAGAGGCTCTGTTAGAGAAAAACACGAAAACCAAGAGAAAGATTGGCACTGTTTTTGTGAATACGTTTTCTAATTTATCCTATAAAATCAAAACCATTGTCATGAAAACATGGAAGAAAGTCTATCAAGGTAAAGAGGTCTTGCCACCGTTGGTGGCTTTCAAAAAAAGTCAGAATTTACAGAATCTATTGATTAGGAATGATGTGACAGAAATCAATACACCTCCTGTCAGACAAACAAGACTGTGGGGTCTGCCGGAAGTAAAAGGACATTTTCATTGTGGTAAATGCACTATGTGTGCCCAAACCAAAGAAATACAATCTATACAAATTTTGCCTAATGTCAAGTGGGTGTTCAGTGAAATGACCAATTGCAATACATCTAATGATGTGTATTTAATCACATGCCCGTGTGGCCTACATTATGTGGGCAAGACTAACAGGCAGTGTAAAGTCCGAATGGTGGAACACCGCAGCTGCATTAAAAATCCAGTAATTACAGCTCCATTAGTGAAACCTTTTACTGATATGAAACATGGTTGTAATGATTTCACTTGGCTTATATTGAAAAAGTTACATGGCCACAATAAAGCTGAGACAGATCAAAGACTTTTGAATTTGGAGCAAAAAATTATTTTAAGACTGCAAAGCAATGTTTTGGGGCTAAATGAAAGCATTGATTGGCATTTGGTCAGCCAAATATAAAGAGCATTATTCGATTAAACTATATGTACATACCTTGCCTTCTAATATTGAGTATGTGAATGTATTCATGAAGTGTCATAGTGGTCATGAATTTTCGCAATTTTGTAACTCTATTGAAATTATAACTTGTTACGTGTTGCAGTTTTAGCAAATAACTAGCGGTTTTCTCATAATGGCAAGATATTGTATGTGTGTCTTTTTTATAACCCCAACATATTGTAAACCGCTTCATAATTACAACACATTGTTTGACCCTATCAGTCAGCTTGGAGTCCATTCATCTCCTCAACACTGACCTTAGAGTCTATGTGAGGTCTGTGTCAAAATGGCCGCTCTATTTTCATGTGCGTGTGCTCTTTTGACCAGTTGAGTTCCTTTTCTGTGTTTACTCCCGAGGTGGGAGCTGGTGCCATTCAGACAGCGCTGCCGCACTTTACCAACCCGGTTCGTGTAGGAAGCACGTACAATTTGAAGGTGAGCATATTAGTGTCAGGAGGATACGTGTACTGTATTTTACATCATTTCACGCTGCATGTTACTTTTTGTTCCATGACGGGGCTGTAGCCACAGTGTAAGTGCACAGTTGATAAGCGGTTTCCACATTGTACGGCATGTGAGTGTTTTATAGCGGCATTGGATTTACACTTCACTTCATGCTGCATGTCACCATTTGGTCTGTGAATGGGGTGGTGCCCCTTAAAAACTGCACCGTTGTAGACATGGTACTCAGCTGACTTGTGGTTTTTTTCACTGTACAGTTACACACTATGATGCACCCCAGTTCTGCTAACACATGGGGGGAAGAAGGTGGAGAACTTGACTTACAGAGGCGATATAGGTTGTTCATTTTTGTTTTACAGATTGGTACTCTGAATTGCCATAGAATGTTGTGGATCTGGCCCTTGTTGCGCTGTCAGGGATATTCTTCCTGTGTTCCCTACAGTAGTCATCTCTATTTGTGTGGAGGTAATTATTATTACATCTGGCATGAATGTGCCTCAACTTAAGTTTTTCAGTGATTCTTGGCTGACTCAGATTGCATGGTTTCTGATAGTTGGTTTGTCCTTTTAGGTGTTGCGATATCTCAGGGGACTATGACGCCCTGTGAAGTTTTGGGTTTCTCATTTGCGAGAGATTAACATACTGGTCAATTACAGACATGCATTGGAGATTCACCAATTGAAGGTAAATCTTAGGGGTCCATTTGTTCTAGACCCGTGTGAGGTTGGCATCATGGTTTGAGCCGACTTCCCATTTACATTTTTTTAGTACTCCCCTCCCTTTGGAACTCATTAGTATCCTCTGTCTTTTCCTTTACAGGCTTTGTTTGCCTGAAACTACCCATTCAACACGGTGTTGAGGAGAATAGTGGATGTTTTAAATTATCCCCTGAAGAATGTTCGGCCGAAAGGGGCATTGAAGAACAGAAACATGTTCGGATCATATGTTTTTTTAATGACACATTGAGGTTTTTTGTAATTTGTTATGTGATATCGTTTGTGTCTTGTGTATGTGTATATTTTGAGGCCTAAGTTTTAGATACTATGGTTTTAGTGTTAGCAATTGCACTGTGTTAGGTGAGGGTAGTGTTTTATGTTTTACTTGAAGAATTTTGAATAAATAAAAAATGTTTTTTGAAAGTTAAAGCGTCGCACACAGTCTATGTTGTCAAGACTTGTAGTGCCGGAAAATCTATCAAAGGGTCCTATTTGAGGTGGAGGGGTGTGAGTAGATAAAATCTATCATCTTACTCTTTATTTTATGATATATATCGACATTCCTATGAGTGGAGTAGGATGTGTATATTGGAATAGGAAAACATTTTTTTGTACCTATTTTAATATTATATTGGTTGAGCCACACCTTCAGAATGAGGTCTTGAATTCTCGTTTGATTCGTCACCAACACCTCAAATTGTGGTGAACAAGTCGGTAGCTGTAGTTTTCCGAAGAGGCGTATGGAATTCCAACCCACTCTTCTGTAGAGGGAGACAAGACCCATAGGCACACATGATGGTAGTATCAAGACTTTTTTCCAAAAGTAGCCTTCTAGGGCATCCGATGTTTCCCAGGGTAAACCCAGGCAAGCCTCTGCTACATACGTGAGTGATGGCACTACTTTTTGATTAAAGAAACTTTATGACGCTTTCCAATAAAAACTTACAATGGTACGTTGGCCCTATAACTAGGGCTTGTATAGTCAAGTTTTTTGTTATGTCCTTCTGTTTTGTCCCGGTTATTGTTCAGTGACCATACTTGCGTATATTTTTTCCGCCCTTTCAGATTTTCCAGTACAATGATTTCTGGTTTTTTTGCATTGATCTTCTAATTATTTTTTCTGACATCATTTGGTGGTCGAGTTTTCTTTGGAGGCCGATTGGTGTAAGGTCTAGCAGTATCAGGCCATCTGCATACAGGAGCCACCCCACATCTGTGCCGTTTAATTTAGGACAAAACTTATGCCCCTGACCCAATGCTTCTTTCAGGTCTTCAATGAAGAATTTAAATAGGGCTGGGGCCACTGGGCAGCCCTGTTTCAGGCATTTCGATCTTGGAATGGTTTTAGTTAAGGTACCAGCTTGATGAAGTCTGATTTTCATGGAAGTGCCCGTGTATAAATCTTTTATTGCCGCTAGAAAATCCTTGGGGCATCCTCTTTTTTCCAATTTAACCCAAATATTTTTCGATTTATGCTTTCAAAAGCATGCTCCAAATGTATTTTTATTAGGGCCCTTGATTGCTTGCAACTTCAGCAAATTGATTAGAACTAGGTTTAAGTTACAGCCTTCTTCTTTCACAAAACCTGTTTGGTGACAGTCATAGCCTCCTGCTAGTGTGGTCCAGTCGTTCAGACGTGTGAGTAGGATAGAGGCAAATACTTTCCCCAAAACATCTAATTGTGCAATTGGCCTGAAGTTTTCGTTTTTTTTTTTTTCTATCTCCTTTTTTTAAAAATAGTCACCACTGCGGCAGTTTTGCATGATAATGGCACTTGACCGCTTGATAGAATTCTTTGGAACAAGACCACACAAAAGTCAGCCCATGCTTCCGGTGAGGATCGCAGCATCACGTTTGTCAGGCCATCCGATCCAGGAGCATGAGATCTACTGGCTTTCTTTATTCAACTTAGAATTTCCTCTCTGTCAAGTTCGATGTTCCATGACTTTCTGGTGTAGGTGGAGGGAATTCTACATGATGATTATGGGTCGAGTAAAGCTTTCCAAAGTAAGTCACCCAGGTACTTTCCATTATCAGGTTAACCTGAAGAGAGGAATTGTTTGAGTTTTTCTCATTTATGATCTGCCACAGAGTGCTAGAGTTGTTCTTTGCCAGTGCTCTTAGCATTCGTCTGCGTTGTTTTGAAGCATTGTAGCCTTGTGTAAGATCAGCACATTTTTGTATTTTTGTTTTTGTTCTTTAATCAGAGCATGCCTGGCCAACAGTGGAGAGACCCTGAGTTTCCTTAGGGCTGTCTGCAGTAGCCTCTTCTGTGTCATTACCTCTTTTTCATAGGAATGTATAGATTTGAAGTACGGTTTGCTGCTTTTAGCATATCTCTCTCTAAACATGTCCAAGTCAAAATCGTACTCCACCCCTGCTTCATTTATAGTTGCCATGCCCGGAGATGATCAGTCATGTGTGGAATCACTTCAGGTTTAAATCTTAATCTTTGGGCCTCATTACACGGATGGCGGTAAGGGATTAACAATACCGGTAAGGGATTACCGGTATCGCTAAATACCCTCGCCAATTACGACCCGGATAACTGCTATTAGCGGCACCGCTAAGAACGGTGCCACTAATAGCGGCTAGTCCGTGGATGCGCAACCCCTCATGTCGGAAATAGTGGCATGGCGCTAATAGCACACCATCACAAGCCTTGATGCCCATACTGGCATGGCGGAAATACCGGCATCGCGAACCACCCGTTAAGAGACATGAGCACTGTTCCCACCTGCCACAGGTGGCCACAATCAGCACAGGTGGAGGCAATGGAGAGTGTGGCAGCACAAAAGGAGCACACCACACCCCTTCCCACACCCCTTCCAACACCAAGATGGTTCCAATACTAGCAGCATTACATGGGCTGGAGGACATGATTGCATTGCAGCACCAACAACAACAGGCAGCACAGAGGAGATGCAGGAGGAGGAGGAGGGCGAGACAGGCCCAGCAAGCCCCACCAGTGTACCTAGTAATACCACAGAGGCATCCACCAATCCCCAGGATTCGAGCCAGTCCATTCAACATCACCCCTGAGCAGATACACACCCTGTACCGTCTGGACCGGGATACCATCACCAGCATCGTGGACATGATACACGACAACATTGTGAGCCTCATAGACATCCGTATTGCCATCCCCCCTCTACTGAAGGTGGTAACTGTGCTCCACTTCCTGGCCACAGGCACCTACCAGCATACAGTAGGGCATATGCATGGCATACCACAACCAGTATACTCACGCACGCTGAACCAGGTGCTCGATGCCCTCCTGAAGCACACAAGTGAACACATATCCCTGCCACGGACTGCCCAGGAGATCTCCAACACCAAAGTTGGCTTCTATTCACTGGCAGGCATCCCAGGTTGCATCGGGGCCATCAACTGTACCCATGTGGAATTGGTGGTCCCACATCACAATGAAGCAGTCTACTGAAACAGAAAGCAATTCCACTCCATCAATGTCCAAATGGTATGTGACTCAAACAAGATAATCACACATTGTTGTGCCCGTTATCCCAGATCAACCCATGATTCAATGGTCCTGCGGAACTCAACAATACCACGCTACATGGAGCGACATGCCGGATAACGTTTGTGGCTACTTGGTGAGTAGCAGGGCAAGCACATGGCAGTGTGATGTGGGTGTGATTGGGGAGGGGAGGGATGCATACTCCAACTGGGTGTGATTGGGGGGGGAGAGATGCATACTCCAACTGGGTGTGATTGGGGGGGAAGAGATGCATACTCCAACTGGGTGTGATTGGGGGGAGATGCATACTCCAACTGAGTGTGATTGGGGGGGGAAGTGATGCATACTCCAACTGGGTGTGATTGGGGGGGGATGCATACTCCAACTGGGTGTAATTGGGGGGGGGAGTTGCATACTCCAACTGGGTGTCATTGGGGGGAGAGATACATACTCCAACTGGGTGTGATTGGGGGGTGGAAGAGATGCATACTCCAACTGGGTGTGATTGGGGGGGGAGAGATGCATACTCCAACTGGGTGTGATTGGGGCAGAGAAGAGATGCATACTCCAACTGGGTGTGGACTGTCGTCCATAGAACAAATGGACATACAGATGTACGCCAATGTCCACCAAGGCAGGCCACAATGGACCGGAATCAAAACCACATGCAATTTTGAAGCTGCACAACATTGAAATCAAACCAATATGCCAAACATGACACATCTATCCACATGCTCATTGCACATCATACCTTACACCATATAACACAAATCAGCAACATGGCGCCAATATGCCAAATCAAAATGTGCGCTGAACAACATCATGCCGTGATAAACTGCTAGGCGCTTGCAGTAACCTGCATTTGCACTAACCCACTGAGCTATCTTGTGTGTATTAGAGCCTATTCGAAGCGTGGAGGAAAATGCTGACATCAACCAGGCCTCTCGAACTCGGTGAGCCTGCATGCTTGCAAGGGGTTAATTGCGAAGGCCTTTTCTGAAGACATAAAACATCTAGCATTTGCAAGAGGCTCTATGCAGCCCTTGGGAGCCAGGCACAGCTTTGCTCATCTTCGCTCTGCGAGTCAGGTGCACTGATAAGGCAAGAATGTCAGATCATCTCAAAACACAGTGCCCGAAGCCTGGGAGCCAAGACTGGCTGTTTCCAGTCCTGTAACTTTCCAAGCGAAAACATGTTTACTGCCCGGAAGGGTGAGCCTAGAAGCTTCTCGAAGTGCTGACATGTCATGATGATTGACGTGCAGCTCCTAAGAAGAGAACTATACTTGGACCAGGGATGCGGGGGACTCATCCTGGGCTGTTGGAAAGACGCGCGTATCAAGAAGAACAGTGCCTGGACGACCAGCTGTGCACTATCTGGGCCGAGACTCCTAGCATCACATCCCCGCTCTGGTGTAGGACTGTGGGGGCTTGGCCAGTCCTCCCCTCCTCTTCCGAGGAGTGCCGGGCACCTGTAGCAGCGAGGGTCCTGGGTGTGATCAGATCGTACCTTCATCTACATTTCATTAGGAGCGTAAGACCAAATAATTGCATATTCATCTGTGATTGATAATTGGCATTATATAGCTTGCACTTTTCTATTTCCACATTATTGTAAATTGCTGCTTAGTTCTCATTAGACACTGTAGATAATAAATGCAAGCATCATATATTCTGTGTGATTGGGTTTTTTCTAGACTGAGTTCATCGTGCGTCTTAAACCGTATTTGTGTGGGAAGGTAATTAGGAGTGATTTACTTTGCACAAAGGGCTGGATCCCAGGGAGGTGCGGGTACTGTTTATCACTTCACATCACTACAGCTATGCGCCCTTGAGTGCATGCAAAGGGATCACCTGTAGTCATTGTACTGAACCACACTCTTACACCACTACTGAAGTGCCGCTTCAAAGCATGGCAATATCGATTTCAGAATGGCAGTACACTAGCAGTGTGGTACAAATGTTGCATGGGCCCAGGAACACCTAAGACCTGTCCTCACCCAGGACATGGCAATAACTGCCAGAGGCATGCATGGTGCATGTCCACTTGCAAGGACTAGCTCACCTTCTCACATTGCAGTTACACAGATCATCTCCATGCATTCTGGGATTCGTGGATGCCAATCAGAATGCAAAGTTGATTTGTGTGATATGTACAGGTTGCACTTGATGTGAACAGTAACATGTCCCCATTGTTGCTCCCATGCAGGTGATGCTGGCTATCCCCTGAGGAGGTAGCTCCTTACCCCTGTACGGAACCCACAGAACAGGCACGAAGAGGAATACAATCGTGCACATACCCGTACCCGCATGGTAACAGAGCAGACATTTGGCCTTTTGAAGACACGGTTCCGGTGCCTCAGCAGGTCGGGTGGGGCACTCCTGTATGGCCATGAGAAGGTGGCCAAGATCACCATGGCATGTGTCATGCTGCACAATATGTGTATCAGACGGAATGGGCCAATGCCCCATGACATTGAAATGCAACCACCTGATGAGGATGATGAAGGGGATGAGGAGGGAGGTCATGCAAGAGACGATACCCAGGAGGGAAGGGATGTGCGTCAGCATCTGATCAACCAAATATTCTGAATCACATGGTCCTACTCTGTTGAATGGATGTGGGTATTTATCCACTGTGTTCTGTGGTGAAGCGCACACTGGGCCCTGTCCCCCAATAAAGCTCACATACTCAATGATAAGGTCCAAGCCTGTGTTTTAACTTGTCACCAGTGTGTTTAATACATTAAGAAATAAAGAAGTGCATGGTCCCAACAATGCAAACACCCTATCCCCCCCGCCCCACAACACTCCCAAAACACCCTATCCTCCCCTTCCCCCACAACACTCCCAAAACACCCTATCCTCCCTCCCCCACAACACTCCCAAAACACCCTATCCCCCGCCCCCCACAACAGTCCCAAAACACCCTATGCCCCCTACCCCCACAACACTCCCAAAACACCCTATCCCTCCTCCCCCCACGACAACCCCATGTATGACTGGTAAAACGTTGCTGTCTTGCTGTACATGTGCCAGCTACATCGGGCTGGCCCTACTTCCCATCCCCACCACCACCATTAGGGGGTTGGGAGGGTGTGCGCCGCATGGATCGCAAGGAGCGGCGCCGGGGGCTCGTCTGCCTTGAGCTGGCAGAGGAGGAGGTACATGGGTGTTCTTGTGGCGGTGGGGGGTACATTCTGTCCATAGCGTCCGCTATGTGGGTGAGGACCTGCCTCAGTAGTGCCATCTCCTCACAGAGCCTGTTGGCGCAGGCTTCCATGCCCTGTCTCATCTCCCTAGCATTCTCCCTGACCTCCTCCCTCAGACGGGCTGCCTCATCAACATGCTGGCCAACCAGCACTGTTATCTCCTTCTGCCGCTGTCTGATGGTGGCCATGTCATGGCCACTGTATCATGCTAGTGGGGTGGGTGCCGCACCTTGATCTATGGGTTGGGTATCAGGTGAGGACACCGGTCGGCTCCAGCACCCTGCCACGATTTCATCGCCAGACTGGGCATGGCTGCTGGATTGTGATGTTGGCCGTGGGCTTGCTTCTTTGGATTGGTGGGGGCTGGGGGTGTGCTCTTGCATGGCCAATTCACAGGTGTCCTCCACAACGGACAGCGGTGCGGTGGCTGCTGCCTCGCCAATTGAACTGTTGGCAGCAGACAGTGGCCCCTCCATGGGTGGTTCCACTGGAGTGTGTGAAGCAATTGTTTCAGCCGGAGCTTCATGTCTTGGTGACGTGGGTGGCTTGCTGTGTTTGCCCCTCTGCAGGAGCACACTCCTCCCTGTGCCCCTTGATGTGCTGGCGGTGTTCCCTGGCTCCTTTGCCCTGGCTTGTTTCTTGGCAGGGGGAGCCTGTGTCGCAGTGTCCTGCTCATCGCTGTCAGTCTGTGAGCCTCTGGGGGACAAAGAAGGGGATGGCATTGGTGCTGGGTCAACGTGCTTCATGCAGATGTTGTTCATCATGCTGTTCTATGCATTGGGACTTCATTAGTGGGCATTCAGGTCATGAGACTGTCGGGTGGGTCATTCATGCATGGATGCATGGGTCTGGGTGGCACGTGTCTGTGGTGATGCGTGCATGTGTGTGTGCTGGGGTTTGACACTCACATGGGCAAGGTTGTGTGCATGTATGTTTGTGGCCCCATCCATGAGCTGATTTAGGGCTCACATTTGGGGGGTACCTCACCTTTCACAGTGCATTGTTTTATGTGGATACTCACCTCCATCTAATGTTGTGGGAGAACCACGCTCCATGTCGCCGACTCCCTCCATGGATTCAACACCTATGGTGCTCGCGCAGGTCTCCTCCCACTCCCTCACTTTGATGGGTGATTCTCCACCACCTCCTGTGGCCATGGCCAGCTTCCGCTTGCCAGCCAGTAGGCTGCGGACACGGAGGCGGAGATCGTCCCACTGCTTCCTGCAATGATTCACAGTGCGGGTGGTGGTGCCCGCCGCACTGACTTTCTGGGCCACCTCTGCCCAGATGGCCTTTTTTTTGTTTAGGGTCTCACGCTGCATGTCATTCGCGAAGACCACATCCACGTTGGTGGCAAGCGTGTCCGTGAGCATGATAAGCTCCTCATTGGTAAATTTCTCCTTCCTCTGCCGATCCGCTCCTTTTTTAATTGCCTTGGGCATTGTCAGGGTGTCTTGGATGGTTTTGTAGGGCACTAGTGTGGATGCAGGTCCTTGGGGCAGAGGATGGCAATGGATTGTGTTTTTAAAGATGGCTGCCGTGCTCTTTCCTGTTCCTGTGCGATGACGCTAATTAATTAAGTGTTGCAGGAGGTCGGAAGTGCTATCAGTGCTTTCATCGGTGCCGCTAAGGGTCTTAACGGGGTCTTTAGCGGCATGGCGGTAGGGTCATTACCAGCATGGCGCTATGCTCATGTCCGCGTACTCGTAATGGCACGCAATTAGCGGCCTCTTGTCTAGGCAGACACGTTAATAGTGCCATGCCGCTAAGGGCGGTATCTTACCGCCATCCGTGTAATGAGGCCCTTTGTCTTCCTGCTTCTACTTCCACCTTTTGTGGCCAGAATGTGTTTTTATTTTTATTTTGGGCCCTTTTGGTTAGGATTATCAAATTATGGTTGCAGTGTATGGTATGTGATACACTCCATCTTAGTATTCAATCACATATGCTGCTTGAAACAAATCAGTAATCCAATGTGGCCCTACTAGGGCCATTTTGCCAGGTCGGGGCACCTGGGATTTCTCCAGGAGTTTGACCGTTGAGCATAACTAGACCTCGGTTTTTGGTAGCCTCCAGCCAGCCCTTCGTTCTTTGAGCTTTGGGCCCATTTCCCCATGAATGGGCCTATTTTTGCAAGAGCCCTCTTTCAGGCAATCAATGTTTAAGTCCCTGCAGACAATCACTTCAGGTTCAGCATGTGTGTGATAATCAAGATCGACCCAAGACATCACTGTGTCAATGAAGCAGCTATATTCCTGAGAGTCTGGATTCCAGTATATGTTAAAGAGGGTCATATGGCTCTGGTTCTCTTGCTCTGGCTCTGAAGGTGTTAGGGTCAGTATTTGGATAAAGGGGTTAGGATTAAAAGTCTTGATGACTACCAAGTTTGCATCATTTTTTACCAGCGTAAGAAGGATGGTTGAAGGCCTACCATGGGTTCCTTTTGTTGTTTCGTATAGGTTCCCTCAACTAGGTCTCCTGCATAAATATTATGTCGAGGCTAGCTGTGACGGGGTCCAGTTTTTGGAAGAGGTGAGAGAAACCTCTGGTGTTCCATGATCCAATCTTCAAAGTTTCACCCACTCCCTTCCCCTGGCTCTATGGCTGAGGTTTTACAACAAAGGCCCAAGCCATCTAATTCCATGAGTTCTCATTTCCTGTAGATGATGTTGTACTCTACTCCTCCTCTACCAGTCTTTTAAAAACCATTTGTGAGTCAACTTTTTTAAATGTTATTTTCAGCTGGTTTATAGCCTTAGGTAAAGATGTCTTGACCCAACCCTGCTTGCAAATACTGTCCACGCCTTCTAGATCTTTTAATGAAAATGATATGTTTATGGCATGGCTTTGTCTATTGATTACCTCGGGTTTTGGGGGGTATTTCTCCCTGATAAGTATTTTCTCTGGGGTACATCTGCCAGCATATCGTATTGCTTGTGTGCCCTCGTTGGACTGCAGCTCAAAGCCTAGTGCTCGAAAATCGTCTGTCGCATCCAGGAGCAACATGATCAAGGAGGCAGACTTCATGTATAGCCACACTCTGTCGGTTTCCCAATCATTTATAAAAAACAACACTCTTTGGGCCTCATTACTACCCTGGCGTTAAGGGGTTAACGGCGCCGTAAAAGGCTACAGCGCCGTTAAACCCTTAATGTCCGATTCACACTTTAACGCCTGCTTTTTGCAGGCGTTAAAGTCCAACCCGCTAAGGGACCCTGGTGCTAATTACGGCACCGTTTTTTACGGTGCCGTAATTAGCGCCTTCCCCATTCCCATTGAGCCCTACGGGCCAAAAATGGGAATGGGGAAGGGGCCATGGTGAATGGGGATTTACCACCCCGCCAACCTTGGAATGGGGCGGTAAATCCGCCATCCACCATGGCGGAATCCGGCATGGACCATGGTGCTAATAGCACCATGGTCCAACGCCATGGTTGTAATGAGGCCCTTTATATCTTCACTTTCCACCACTCTGAGTTTTGGCACATTTGAACGATTTAATATGAGACCGTCGTTCATCTTCAGAATCCTCTCCAACATGATCCCGTGGTCAAAAGCGTGTCTGCCGCTTGAGCTTTTTTGGAAGTCCTTTGTGTTTTTTTTGTGTCTCGTGTTCCCCACTTAAAGACCAAAGAAATATTGAGGCTTAGTACCACAAAATGAAATACGCCAATTACGGGTTGAAAATATATCTTTTATTCTGTACAGATTTCAAAGCAAACAGATAGCTATCTGGCTGCCAACACCTCGCCAGATACCAGTACCAGCAGACACAGGGGGGGTCATTACAACCCAGGCGCTAATTGCGCCAATTTTACCACCATGGTGTAAACTATGTTTACACCATGGTGGATTTCGGATTTACCGCCCCATTCCAAGGTGAGTGGGGCGGTAAATCCCCATTTCCCATTTTCCCTTCCCCATTCCCATTTTTGCCCCATAGGGCATAATGGGAGTGGGGAAGGCGCTAATTACGCCACCGTAAGTTACGGTGGCGTAATTAGCATCATGGCAGGTTAGCGCCATGGATTTTAACGGCTGCTGAAAGCAGCCGTTAAAATCAGAATAGGCGTTAAGGGTTAACGACGGCGTTAACCCTTAACGCCTGGGTCGTAATGAGGCCCAGTGAGGGGTGAGAGTGCTGGACATCTTAACAGAGACGCTTTTATAACATTTTTGAAATATTGTCAAGCCCCTTTCCAAACTAATAATTTACATGCTAGGGTTTGTGCCCAGTTCACATAACAAATATTACCATATTTCACAAAGGATTTAACAAGTTTGCATGTCCATGAAGTTACAGTGGTGACATTGGTTCTCTGATCCACAGTAAGCCTAGTTTCAAGACTCGCTACAATGCAGTTCAGCAAAAGCACACAATCTGAGTTTGTTCTACATTGTGTTGTTGTTTATATGAGGATGAGTTTTGTGAGCGCAGACAACACTTGGATTGCAGTTCATTCAAGTCACAAGGTTTCTTTGCATAGAACAGTCTGCTCTCGGTCAGCCTAGATGTTGACACAACTCAAAGGTCATTCGGCTTGGCTGTAAGTTGAAAACACAGTCCACCATTTTAGGACACAAAACAAGAGTTGAAATCAAAATGGCGGATGATTCTTAAAATGAAAGCGAAGTTGATAAAAAATCGAAATATTTCAGACGCGGTTTTCTGTGCAACGCGGATGGGCTTAGGCCAATATTCATAACAAGACGGTATTATACAAATACATTTTAACACCACTGGTACATTTTGGATGCGGCAAGATAAATTCCTGTCTTGAGTTTTCAATCAACTCTTCGATTGAGTTATGTTTGAAGAGTTCTTTGGGCCAGTGGCTCTTGCTCTTCGCTCTGCCAAGGTTTGGAAGGTGTAAGAAGGACTACAGGGGGTTGCTGTGGGGGTTTGTAAGTTGTCTCCTGTTTCCTCAGAGCTTTGTAATCTTTGCTGCCTTGTGATGTTGACAGTAATATTGGAGATCTGAGGTTTGATTTGCAATCTCTCGTCATCCACATCCTCGTAGGTGGACAATTGCAGAAGTGAGTCTCCAAGCATCTCTCATTCGATTCTACTCTCAGCTCTAAAATTGGGGTGCCCCTCCAAACGCTGTTCTGGTACCACCTGTGGCTTTAGGTTCATGAGTTGTCTTCCGTGTAGTATGGCAGTAGAGAGAACAGATTTTAGATTTCTCAGGAAGCTAGTGGATCCACAAGCTTTCCCCTTTTTAGTTCTTTGCATGTTTTTTGTCTTCTTCAGCTGATC
This sequence comes from Ambystoma mexicanum, assembly GCF_040938575.1. Lineage (NCBI taxonomy): Eukaryota > Metazoa > Chordata > Amphibia > Caudata > Ambystomatidae > Ambystoma > Ambystoma mexicanum. The sequence continues at coordinate 362,148,368 of NC_090926.1, read as the reverse complement.
CTGCTTCTTAGGTGTGGTTCTATTGTTGGGGTTGATTTTCTTCCTATGGTAAAATATTGAAAACGTGCTCTGTTTCTCCACTAGCATAACGGCAGGGATGTCTTCCGCTATTTGCATTGATGCTTCACAGCCTACCCTTGCGGCAGGCGTTTCGACCAGGCTGGAGTCTGAATCTTGATGGATTGTTTGAATAAGTCTAGCAGGCTCCAATGTCATGAGGAAATGTTTCTCTTACTCACTGGGGGGAGCTCTTGCCAGATTCACAACCCGGCTTGGAAGCAGGTTTCCTTTCTGCGTTTGGCCAACCAGCAATGTTATGTTAGTGTTATTCATAGAGCACACCTTCACCCGGGGGTATCTTGGTGCTGAGAGAAGGAAAACTACAAGGAGAGGAAACCGAGTCAAGAAAGAATATACCTAGAAGATATAGGTCTTCAGGGCCTTCCGAAAGACAAGATGATTGGACAGTGAATTCAGATATAATTGGAGACTATTCCATAACTGAGATGCAGTGACAGAGAAAACTCAACCACCCAGACGTGAACAGTGATAAGGGGGCACAGATAGTAGACCTGCAATGACACTTCTGGGTTAGTTTGTTGAATTTCTGTGTTCTGCTCAGCTGGGCATATACGAAAAACAATGTCTAGAACTCATTCTAGGAAGATATTCTTGTCTGACCTAGCCTCTAGCGTTAGGTCAATCATGGATTTTAGAATCACTCCTTCTAGTTCATTTTCTCTACAACTCTTTTCTTTGATGGCCATTATGAAGGTTTCCACATGATATGATATGATATGGCATTTATAACGTGCCTATACACAAGTGTTTCAAGGTGCGATGAGGCAAGGGAGGGTAACAGAGGGAAGACGGAGTCAACAATCTTACTAGGCTAGGTGACATTGAGATCGCGCAAGTGCAGGGAGGGGGGAAGAGGAAAAGTGCAAGGGGAAAGTGGGAGGGGAAGTGCAGTACATGGGATAAACAGTAATAAATAAAGACAATAAGTAAGAACAATAAATAAGAAGTGCGGCCATTTGGTGGCAGGTTCAAGAGTAAGTGCAGACATCAGGTGTCAAGTGCTGATAGGGGGCTGTACGGATAAAGAGACAGCCCTAGAGTGCAAGGGTCGCAAGGAGGGCAGTGCAGGTGTGCAACCGGCGTGGGAGGGCGCCTGGGCCAAGACAGAGGTTAGCCAGGTAACCAGTGAAGTTTCAGTTTCAGCCAGGAGTTCAGCAGGGGAGAGGAGGATAGAAAGCAGAAGCAAAGAGGAAGGTCTTGAGGTGCTTCTGGAACCAGAGATGGTTTGCCTCCTTTTTCAGAGAGGCAGGCAGAATGTACCAGAGAGAGGACCCAGCAGAGGAAAGAGATCTACCACCAACTCGTTGCTTGGAGCAGCGACTGGTATTTAGGAAGAGAGCATTGAAGGTATTGAGGTCACATGCCCCAGAAGGCCTTGTGGACAATGCAGAGGGTTTTTAACTTAATCCTCGCAGCCACTGGGAGCCAGTGCAGAGATTCCAGTCCTGGAGCGATATGATTCCTGGACTTGAGACCAAGGACAAGTCTCACAGTCCTGTTTCGGATGAGTTGCAGAGGGCGGGGATTAGAAGCAGGCACACAAGAGGCTGTTGCAGTAGTCCAGCCTAGAGTGAACCAGAGCTCTGGAGACAGTGAGCTTCTGGGGGAAGTAGAGGAAAGGAAGAATAACTCTGAGGAGGTGCAGCTGGTAGTGTGACTTCTTGGAGACGTCAGAGATGTGAGGAGAGAAGGAGAGTGTGGAGTCGATGATGACCCTGCGGTATCTAGCCCCACAGGTAGGAGCAGGAAGAGGGCCAAGAGAGGCCAGTCAGAGAGTGACAAGTAAGGAGGGAACGGGCGTGCCGATGAGGAGAATATCCTTCTTACTGGCATTAAGGCAGAGATCATTGATGGCACAGCACTCCTGGATAGCAGATAGACAGTCAGAGATGAGAGAAGGAGAAGAGGCGGCTGAAAGGATCCTGAAAATGAGCTGTGTCATCCGCATAGCACTGAAAGTTGGGGCACAGAGCGGCAATGCGGTGGGCAAAAAGTGCCAGGTATTGGTTGAAAAGCCAGGGAGAAATATTTAGAACCCTGGGGAACACCACAGGTAGAGATAGAGATAGAGGAGAGGAAGGACCCAAGTTGAACCTGGGAGGCTTGATAGGAGAGGAAAGACGCCAGCCAAGCCAGGGCCTGATCGGTCATACCCAGGTTATCACAGGGACGGCTCAGTAGGATGGCATTGTTGACCATGTCAAAAGCCAGAAGACAGATCAAGTAAGATGAGGACACAGGGGGTGTTGGAGTTAAAGTTAGAGAGCAGGTCTTCACAGATATTTAGGAGAGCAGTTTCTGTGCTTCTGGCAGCTCTGAATCCAGACTAATGGTCATGGAGACAACCAACAGATTCAGTGTGAAGATTAAGCTAGGAAATGGCCAGATTTTCCAGCTGGCCAGCTTTTCCGGGAATTTGCCAGGGAAGGAGTGATGGAGATTGGGCGATAGTTAGCCAGGCAGGACGGGTCTGCAGATGGTTCCTTAAGAAGAGAGTTCACAAGGGAGTGTTTCAGGGGGGAAGGGAAGATTCCAGTAGCAAAGGAGTGGTTGCAGAAGACAGCCAGAGCAGGAGCAAGGGTATCAATGTGATCCTTGATGGTTTTGGAGGAACAGGGGTGAACCTGATTTGATGAGACTTTCATAGATCAGACTTGTCTAGAAACCTTATCTGGGGTGAACAGGGGAAAGGCATAGAAGGAGGAGGGACATGTGGCTGAAGAAGGGCCAGAGGAAGAGCAGCGAGTAGAGGGAAGAGGGGCAGGGGAAGAGGAAGAGAGAGAGGACAGGATGCCCTGAGTTTTAGAGATGAAATGAGAAGTCAGAGCCATGCAGAGGGCCTGGGAGGGGACAGGAGAGGTAGAGACTGCAGCAGGATTGGCCAGGTCCTTGCATATTTTAAAGATCTCGCCCGAATTATTAGATGCTGCAGAAATGCAGGCTTGGATGTCAGCTCTCTTCTTGGTGCAGACAGAGAGCCGGTATTGCCTTTGGAGCAGGGGGCAGGCCAGTTTGTGAGAGGATGTTTCAGAAGCACGCCATTTCCTCTCAATAACCCTGCACTTGAGTTTGATGGTGTCGAGGTCTGAGTCGTACCAGGAGTTACACTTTGCTTTGAACTTCAGGCGGATCCTCATGACAGGAGCAAGAACATCAAGAGTATCAGATATAGCAGAGAGAGAATGGAAAGGGATGTGTCAGGGTGTGAGTGAGCCAAAGGAGGAGGGGGAGTGAGAAAGTGGTGACGAAAGCCTCAACTGACACACGCTTCATGGGCCAGATAACCGAGAATGTAGGTGGCAGTGCTGGAGGTGGCTTGGCCTGCAACTTCTTAGTTTGCATTAAGGTTAGCAAAGTGGTTAAGTCCTTATAGGTTTTTATAGTTTTAGATACAGAGCTGCTGTAATGGAGACTGATGACAAAATGTTTGCTTGAAGATGGGCAAGCCTGCCGTCTCCTGCTCTCCTTCTGAAGGCCAGGGGGCTGTGCTCTTTTTTCACCAAACATCCATTATCTAGACAATTTTTGTCATAAGAGGGGGGTCCTGTTTCCTGAGGTATTTGATGCTTCAGTGGAGTAGTCTGACCCGAGTCCTCACTAGATTCCTCCCTACTATTACGGCAGCTGTTCCGCATCGGATGATGATCACCATTTGCCTCATCAAGTCTCATAATTTCTGATACATTGACTGGGCCGGCCATAGTGTCCTTTATTTGTATCACCAGAGATGCTGTATCTTCAAAGTGTGAGGATCCTCTTTTCCACTTAGCTGGGACCCCTGAGTCAGAATCACCAATGCCAAAGGGCTCCCTTGAAGCTCATCTCCCGGCACGTCTATGCTCATCGGTGCCAAGACGGAGAGTCAAGCTAGCAATGTCCCTTGTCAGCCTGGCAGACAGCGTGGGACACATCATCAGCATTTCTTTAACTGCATCCCCCACAGCAGCAGTGGCGGCAAGGCCGGCTCCCTCAGTATCACTGTCAAGATCAGGCCAGTCACTAGGGTCCTCACACACGACTGCAGATATTTGCCATGAAGATTGCATCAACTTTGGAGCAGATAATATTGTTGGTACCGAAATAGTGGAGTGTGTTTCACCCAATTAAGAAAATGGGGGTTTCAAGACCCTCAATCCCTGCATACTTAGCTGCACAGGAGGAGGATACGGAAAATACACAGAGTCACGTTTCTTTGCAGTGTGTAGCACATCTTTGCCAGTCAAGTCACCCCAAGCCTCTGGTAGGGGCGGCAGGGTCTTTTCTCTACATATTGAAGCCACCATTTAAAGTTGAAACCGTGCTCACCCCAGGGCACGTAAAATGCCATTTTAATGTACCCATGTCAGCCACAGTCTCAAAAAGAAGACAATTTCTGGGGGCACTTATTGCTCGCTGGGGGAATTTGAGAAAAAGCCTGTTGAAGTAGACGCAGCGGAGGGAGTCGGCGGAAACCTCTTCAACTTGCAACGCCAGCTCTCTATCAAAAGAGTCTGAAGGTTCGCAGGTGAAGTAAGAGCTGTAGAAGGCTGTGAGTCACTCGGGAAGCTGAGCAGAGAGGGAGGGAGGTTTCCCTAATGGTAGGTGCCACTGAGAGGGAGGTCCTCTAATGATCAGTTATAGGTAACAGTACCAAATCAAAAGGATCGAATGACAAAAGGGTCCAGTCAATTCGACCGAAAAAAGGATCCATTTTTTTTTGGGGGGGGGCTTCCCCTCCAAGACACCCGTTTTTGGTGTAAAAACAGCCTTTTAAAGCTAAACTAGAGCAAAAAAAAAATACATTTTACTCTCACCTTTTGCATTCGATCCTTTTGTTTTCGAAACTTTAACTGGACACCCTAATGATCTACCTTAGCGGTTGGTTGGCTGAGCTGAGCGTTGGCCGGCATTTGTGTTTTGCCTCCTTTTGTTCTTCTGCTGCTGCTGGATTCTAGTCTGCCTTCCCTGTCCATCTGTCATCAGTATGACAATTCAAAACTGCAGCCAAATTGAAGTCAGAGACCTGCACCCAGGGGGAATGTTGCAAGTGTGGCAATGCAGACACAACCAAAATTCAAGTGGAAACCCTGAACCCTGAATTCTAAGGGAAGAAAGTGCAAGTGCGACAATGCAAATCAGCAGCAAAATTCAAGCAGGAAACCCGCACCCTGCACCCTAAGGGAAGAAAAAAGAAGTCTGGCCATGCAAAACAGCACCATACTCAAGTGGTCCAAAGGGAGGAAAATGCAAGTGTGACAGTGTAAAACAGCAGCAAAATTCAAGTGGGAGACCCTTGTCTAGACCGAAAGGGAAGAAAATTGTGGACAGAACATGATAATAGGAAGATTAGAGTAGTACACTTACCACTTGTGCGTTCTGGTGGAAGATGTATGAGTGTCCGAAAGTGACCAGTGGCAAGTTTGAGTGCAAAAAACCTACACCTGGAGCACTCTGAGAGGCACAATGCCAGTGTGGCAATAACCCAGCAGTAAGATTCAGTGAGGATGTCCCTTACCTGGAAGTAGCAGCAGAGGATGTGGTGTCTGGCGGCGCTGGGGCACAATTGGCAAATGGGGATGGTAGGCACCCTTTGCCTGTGCCCTTCGCCTGTGCTATATATCGAAACTTATGATCAGGGAATCTTACCAAATTCTTGGGAAGAAAAGAGTAATGGCAAGTAGATTAGTTTTAGCATATTCTTCATAAAGCCTGTATTTCCCAATAGATTCTGGCTCCCTGATCCATTCCACTAATCTAAATGTTTTTAATAGATGTTGGGCTAGATACAAGGGGTTGACAGCTACTGCCTATCTCTTGCAACATATTGTCATAATTACGCATGAAAGAATTAGGAGGCAGGCACAATTGTCTTGGAGCAGCATCATCGAGTTCAATGTACAGAGAATGATCCGAATGATCTGAAAGAGATGATCTGAAAGATCTAGAGTCAAACATTTCTCCAACCCATATAACTGAGTTAAAGATAAAAGAATATCAAGGCATAATAGAAATACGCCAGTCACAAGGTCAAGTTACAATTGTACTTTATTGACTAACAGCTGTTTGGTTCTCAATAACCCGCAGTGTGTACAAGCAGACACTCTGAGATGAGAGAGTGCTGAACATTCCACAAATATGCATATTTATACAAACTCTTCACAGCCTTGGACACATCGTCCAGCCCCTCTTCATGTAATACATAACCTAGGGTTCGTGACCTAACTACATAACTAATTCATGCTTAAACAGCTTTGCATAGTCTGCTGTTTTCCATCAAACAATTCACATGTTTTCCAAACACAAGACACAAAGGTAACATTCCTCATTTTACTCACTTATATTTGTCTACCATTTGTTCTTGAGCTTAAAGTCAGTTAGTTCCAAGGAGAGAAAACAAGGATTTCTGCAGAAGAGCATGTTTAGCCATTCATTAATTTACTTTGCTGTTTCAACAGGGAAGGCACTATTGGGACAGATGGTATCTAAATTAGTTATTAGTACAGCTTTTGTTTAACTCCAAGGTTCTTCAGTGTAGGATAAACAATCCACCTTAGCAGCTTCAACATTCTTATCTATGTTAACATCATAAAGCAGCACAAAGTTCATTTTCCTCTGTTGAAGCTGAAAACACAAATTCTGAACACGGAACAGAAAGCAGGAGGCGATCAAAATGGTGGACAACTCAAAATGGCGGCGTAGTCGCCCTGTTTCTGGTTCATTCAATGCGATATTACAGTGCGATGTGAATGTGCTTAGGCCAATATTTACTATCAGGCAGTATTATGTCAAATATATTTTCACATGAGACAGGATTACTTTCCCTGTATAGGATTTTAGTAAAGGAATCAATGTATACTTACAATGTTTCCATTTCACATTTTTACATCTGGGCATAACGAGGTGCCAGTTTACTGTAAGGTTGAGGTAGAGATCACCCATCCTCGGAGTATCGTAGATGGATAAATCAAAATAGATGAATTTGGAGAAGATTCTCAAGCGGACTCAATAAACCATTTAAAATTAGGAATAGTGTCCCTCCTCTTTGTAATAAGGATTGCCATTTAAGATAGATTGATCTTTAAATTGTTCTTATAAACAAGATTATTTAGATCAATGAGGGCTTGTCTGAGACCAATTTGTGTCCTATCAAATAGCATCATATTGTCTAAAAATAGGAGAGCAGGTTTGTGGTTCTGATCAATTTATGGAGGAAAAATCATATTTGTTTTGCAAATCTGCTATTAAACATCACCAGTAAAAATCTAACATGCAGGGAGCTGCGGCATGGCCCTGCACAAGATTCCAAAATTTATTGAATTTTGGGCCCAAGTTCAATCTGACTTGAATAGAGGTGTCTTGGTGGAGCCTATTTAAAATATTTAATAAACCATTGAATATGCCCCAACCACTTATTCCATCATTACGAATTGGGCAATATTCTGGCAGTAAATCTGCCAGAATACCGCCCAACTGAATTAACGTTACCACCACTTGGTCCGGCAGAATTACCGCTGGATTACAAATTTGCACTGGCGGTGTAAATCCCCATGTTTTATGAGTCCTTGGGACTCTATGGGGTTTTTTTGGTAGAATTATCACCAATTCTGCTGATTATTTGGTGGAGATTTGGAAGATTTACCTCCAGCAAATCCTCCACTCCAGGGCCGTACTCGTAGCATGGCCGAGCAGATACATTGGTGGTAATTCCTTTACCACCAATTTGTTCCTGTACCGTCATATTTGTAATGAGGCCCTTCATTTCTTCCTGAGTAACACCCTTGCAACACATTTGAAAATCATTGTAAGGTCAATGCAGGCCAAAAACAGAGGTGAAGAGTTTTTGGTATGCCCGACCAATGCTTGTACTAACATAGAATTATACGATTAAGGGAACAACTGATTCTTTTTCAAACGTCTGATTGGAAGATACTTGGATGTCCCACCATCTTGGCCCAAATTACAAGATCGTCTAATAAAAGTGATGCAAATATTTTTGCAAATGCTTTCAGAAGGGCAATAGGGTAATACCTGGTTGGGTTAGATGGGTCTCGCTTCTTGAAAATTGGGATAATATAGAAGGCATTCCAAGTAGTAGGTATTCTATCTTGAATTGCAATATTTGAAAACAAGTTGAATAGAAAGTCTGCACAAAAATGTGGGAAGCCCTTTAAGAGTAGGTTGGGCAGCCCACAACCCTTGATTTTTTAGATTTCTTGAATCTTTGCTAGAATATAGAGAGTCAAAAAGACACCTTGCCATGAGCCCAAGGGATCATGTTCAAATATTGGCCTAGTTACAGATTGCTTACGAAATGTGCCTTTTTTCCAGGTTGATTCATCAATGAGATTATTAAGGGAGGTAGACAGAGTGAGATGGGTATTATTGATGGACTTCCAAAATAATTTAGGAGAGCACAAAGACACATTTAATCTATATATTGACTGTCTTGGGTGTCCATTTGTACTTTATGATGTTTTACCAAATTTCTAACTTGTTTTATATGTCTTTTTATCTAGAGGAACTTAATTTCCTTTGGAGTCGAAGCCTCAGAATTGAAGTGTCTAATAGCTCTACCAAACTCCTTTTTCCTCCTTTTTCCTTTATTCCATTTACCCATTTTCCATCGTAAACAGGAGTCCTAGTAATATGCGGTGTGCCCATGTGCACAGAATTGGCCAATAAAAGAGAAGAAGACTCCTCTGTAATTCTAAAAAAGGTTGTCGCATCCACGTCCTTTGGAATGCAGAAGAAAAAATAAGAAATCTAAAAATTCTGTTGAATTTAAACACTGAGGATGCTGTCCAGGATAAACATGATGTTTTGATTGTTGATGGCTAGACATTTGGGGCCCACAGAAAAAGATTAATGGTTAAATGGGAGTTGGAAAGATTGAATAAGACAAGCATGTTCACTAACTTCTGTAAGTGAAAGTTAAAGCTAATGAATACATGATAGAGAGTCATCCATCAGAAACAAATATTCTTGGGGTGGTCATGAAATGTCCCAATGATGAAGAGGGGTTCATGTTGCGCATGCCATAGTTGTGAGTGGGGATGCTGCAAAGTTAAACGCAATGTTGCATTTTCAAAAGTATGCATGTGTAGTTAAATGTGAATGGGATATGGTACTCAAGTGTAACTTTGTGTTTAAGTTAATACACATTAGACCTGCACATGCATAGAAAGATAAAATGCCCAAACCATCAAATGAAATGTAAAAACAAGATTCAGACATGGTGTGCTATGAAGTGCTTAGAAACTGGGCTACAACAGGTTTTTCATAATGTGCATGCAAGGAAGACGACTGGATATAGAGGACCCCATGTGTAGGAAATATGGCAGTTATTATACATGCATGCACACTGATATATATGCACAGGGAACTTATAAATCTTCATGAAGTGGGCTTTTTTACAAATGGATTAAAGCACGGCAGTCAAGGTTTTTGCAAGGTGAATTTTATAGTGACTTTGGTTTTGCAGAGTTTCAGGGCCAGGGCAAGGGTGAATGAGTAACCACGACCTTAAGCAGTTGGTCAGCTAATTTAATAAACCTGCAAAAGTTTATGGCCTGGCAGTATCGGAGAAAGCAGATGTACTCTCATTTTTTGCCATGAGAGCCTGACAGAGTTTTTCAGCTATTAGTTTTTACCAGCAATAAACATAGGGTGAAGTACTACTCGAGGCCAGGCGTGACCATTATTAAGGAGTTTCGATTGTTATTCAGGATGTGCTGTGCATGTTGAAATGGTTGTCGTTAGATTATCATTTTCCAATGACACCAAAGCAGAGGTGGAGGATATGTCTATTGACAGTTCAACATGAACCTGTTTATTCTGCTCTCTCTCTAATGTCGTTTGAAGTATTCATGCAAACTATGTGCAAATTACATTTAAGATTAAGAGACCTCACATCAGCAGGGACTAGTTATGAATTAGGTGTGTCTGTGAATGTTTAATTGCGTGATGATGTCATGACCTACCATGGACAAATCCTAAAAGGAGGTATGTTCTTCACAAGAACTGAAGATGGTAGATAAGATAATGGCTACCACTGAGAACGGAGGAATTGGAGAAAGCTGGGATTTCTTTGAATAGGTCTTAAAAAATCATGTATGGGAGTTAATTGTAATAGAAAGTATGGGAGCATTTTAACTGTTGCAAAAATGTATATAATGTTTGAAATTAGGTGGTTCAGTAAGACTGGGGTTAGGTTGACTTGACAGGGTATTCTAGCTCCTCCCTGGACAAATGTACAATAAACTTGCTTTACATACAAACGTGCAATCGCTTCTTAAGTGGTGGGCCTCCTTGGTTCAGGTTATTAGAGGCCCATTCATACAATATGAAATCAATTGACGACTCTCTCTTCCCATTTCTCCAAGTATGATGTCCCGGGATAGCCCCCTTTATATTGCCATTTAATTTGTGAAAGTTCACGTGATACAGGAAAACATCCCAGCGAATGCCCCGTCACCTAAACAAGAACCTTCAAAAATCCTTGTCCGGGGCAATTTGGAATAAACCATGTCCAGGCAATTAAATTGTAGATATCCCATTATTATAATAGGTGTGGGACAGAAGGCACAATGCCAGCCCTCAATTATTCCCTCCAAAATGTAAAAATAAAAATGTTGAGGGGATTCCAGTATACATTAATAAGCAGTAAGAAAGAGACTCAATTCTTGGTTTATGGCTGGCCATTACAACCCAACATCCAAGATGCTACCACAATTTTGTTCCCAATTCCCAAATTACGGGACAGAATTAACATTGTAGACCCATCATAACACCCTCATAAGGGCACAGGTGAGGCCCCTTTTTTTGCCTTTTAAAAACAATTAGTCATAGCCATTGAGTAATACTTCATCCAGAGCCATACCTCCGGGAAACAACATTTTTAAATTTGCATACATCAGGGGAAGCATTATGGCATTAAAATTAATCTAAGAGGAAGGACATTAAAGATTACACAATCGGTTGACACCCTGGTCGTGGTTACTAGAGGCAGTTAACCAAGACCAATCATTACTGATATTGCTTTCCTTAGAGGGGGATGAGTGCTTTTCTAACATCCCAAACCCTCCTGCAACAAAACATTTAGAGGGTAATTGATAGAATTTAGCGCACAAGTGGCGCACGCAGCTGGCGCACAGTGTGCACATGCGAATCTCTGCGCCAGCCGCGTGCGCTAAAATCCATTTCCGCGCACAGCGCATTCATGGATTTTAGCTACCAAAACCAGCCGTGGCGCACAGTGGCGCAGCGACCCTGCAGCAGCGCCAGTTCCGCCCCCAATAACGCCCCTCGCGCAAGGAAAAGCCATCAAAATCCCCAATCCAGCGCAAAGGGCTGCGCTAAACCTGTACCACTATACAGGGCCGCAACATAGCACACGGCAAGCGGGGAACATGTATTACTGGGGTTCGCAGGAAGTTTCACACGCGATCAGAGCGTGGTATGTGTATTTCGGGTGTGGGAGGGAAGTTTCACACGCGATCGGAGTGGGGTACGTGTAATTCGGGGGTGCGCGGGAAGTTTCACACACGATAGGCCCTGTGCGAGTGGGGTGCGTGTATTCCTGGGGTGCACGGGAGGTTTCACACGTGATCGGAGCGGGGTACGTGTAATTCGTGGGTGCACGGGAAGTTTCACATGCAATTGGCCCAGTGCGAGTGAGGTACGTGTATTCCTGGGGTGCGCGGGAAGTTTCACACGCGATTGGCCCTGTGCGAGTGGGGTACGAGTATTCCTGGGGTGCGCGGGAAGTTTCACATGCGATAGGCCCTGTGCGAGTGGGGTGCGTGTATTCCTGGGGTGCGCGGGAGGTTTCACACGCGATCGGAGCGGGGTACATGTAAATCGGGGGTGCGCGGGAAGTTTCACATGCGTTAGGCCCTGTGCGAGTAGGGTATGTGTATTCCTGGGGTGCGCGGGAAGATTCACACGCGATTGGCCCTGTGAGAGTGGGGTACGAGTATTCCTGGGGTGCGCAGGAAGTTTCACACGCGATAGGCCCTGTGCGAGTGGGGTGCGTGTATTCCTGGGGTTCGCGGGAATTTTCACACGCGATGGGAGCGGGGTACGTGTAAATCGGGGGTGTGCGGGAAGTTTCACATGCAATATGCCCTGTGCGTGTGGGGTGTGTGTATTCCTGGGGTTCGCCAGAAGTTTCACACGTGATCGGAGCGGGGTACGTGTAAATCGGGGGTGCGCGGGAAGTTTCAAACGCGATAGGCCCTGTGCGAGTGGGGTGCGTGTATTCCTGGGGTGCGCGGGAAGTTTCACACGCGATTGGAGAGGGTACCGTGTATTTCGGGGGTGCACGGGAAGTTTCATACGCGATAGGCCCTGTGCGAGTGGGGTACATGTATTCCTGGGGTGCGCGGGAAGTTTCACACACGATTTTGCTGTCTGAGCGGGGTACGTGATTTTCAGGGGTGCACGGGGAGTCCTACACGTGAATTGGCAGTATGGGTCCTCCCAGGTGTTCCCTCTACAACCTCCACGGCCCCTGCAGGCATCCCACACCACAGGGGACTACCCTGCACCCCTGGTCATGTCCCGCAGGTAGCCCATCCACCATGGGTATGCCCCCCAGCCAAGCCACATGTCAACTTGCACTGCTACTACCAACTCATGTCCCCCAGCACTCCCACCCCACAGCAGTCAGGGGCACCTGCCAGCAGGCCCCCACTCATGTCCCCCAGCACCCCCACCCCCAGGAGTCAGGGGCACCTGCCAGCAGGCCCCCACTCATGTCCCCCAGCACCCCCACCCCCCAGCAGTCAGGGGCACCTGCCAGCAGGCCCCCACACATGTCCCCCTGCCCCCACATCATGACGATCCTCAATCATGGTCCTAATGGCCAGCCACATCACACCCCACGCCACCCCAGCCCAAAGACCCAACCAAGCATTGCATCCACCCACATAGAAATGCCCATTACATGATACAACCCGAATGGCAAGTATGTAAATGAACACATGTCCGTCACACACACACACAATGGGTGCAAGTGAATGTGAAAACCCACATCATGACATGCATGAAATCAATGAGAAAATACCACACATCGAAGTATGAAACAAAAATGTATTGAACCCAAAATGAATGTAATGAAAAGAAAACACACAATAATGTGAAGAAGAGATAAAACGCAGCATGTCCAGAAAATAATCAACAAATATGAAATCAGAATTCAAAGAAATCCAAATGAAAATGTGTCCAAAGTCTCGGTCCAACAAAGCAAATCCAAGGGAAAAACATAAGTGAAATCCATTGCTCCATGGTGAAATGAAAAAAAAAATAAATAAATCCACTGTTCGACTATATACAAATCACCAATCCAGGTCCATGAGCCCAACAAATGAAATGAAACCTACAAAAAAGACTACCTAATAAAGAACTATATACAAAAACGTGGTGCATTGTCCAATCGCCCCAAAATAAACAAAAACAGAAAGGAAACCTAACACTATCTAACTATATACAATGGCGGCGGGCAAGTCCTGCGGCTCACTCGGTGCTGTCCCGGGCCAGGGCATCATCGAACTCCATGTCGATGTCCCGGAGGCGGGCCTCTGCCCTGGCCCCGATGTCTCGCAGGGAGGCACTCATGGCCTGTTCCACTCCCTGCGAGTTGCCTCGAGGCACTCTGCCCGCCTCAACGCCCGACACATGGAGAACTCTGCTCTGACCATGGTGAGCCGCACCTCTTCCGCCCGCCGCTGCTCCACATCTATCCGCTGGCCCAACCGCTGCCACATGGAAGACACTCCCATTCCTGGGTCTTCCTGCCCTCCGGCCGATGCCTGCCCCTCCGATGTTGATGGCCCGGAGCCATCATTGCTCCCACCTACAGCCTGCTCCTGCTGCTGCTGTCCATGTGCCCTGTACGATGGTGCCTGCACATCCTCCATCAGCTGGTCTCCAGTTGTGGTGTCCACCCCTGCTGGACTGCCGACTCCCAACTGTGGCAGGGAAGTGAGCTCCACCAAGCTGTCTGTGTTGGTCGGGCCAGGTCCACAGGGGGCCCTGGTGGAATCTGGGCAGGAAGACGGCAGGGAGAACGACTGGAGCATAGTCTCCACAGAGGAGGAGAGGTCCACCAGAGTCCACCAGAGTGCGCGACACATGTAGGAACCCACCGATGCTGTTCGTGATGGCGTGCGTTCTCCGCCCAGGATGAATGCACGTCATCATGAATGTCACGCGTGCGCAGCGCGACACCAATCAGGACGGAGCCCATACGGTCATGCGATCCTTGTCCGCCGGTATTGGAGAGGCAGATGACATGGCACTCTCCCCTACCTGTGGATGGGCCTGGGACGGGGCATCCCTGCTGGTGCATGGTGGTGCAGTCACAGGGTGAAGGACAGGGACATGCACAGGCCCCTCCACGGTGACCTGTGCTGCCTCCTGACCCTGGCCCTGGAATGCACCACTTGCAGCAGTGGTACTACCCCCACCAGGCCCCATGTGTGGCTCAGTAGCGGGCTCCTCCTCCTCTGTGGAGACCACCAACCTGGATGTCTCCGTACCGTCTTCCGCCATTGCAAGCCCCTGTGGGGGCTCACCCGGCCCTTCCGCCACAGCCGTAGTGGCGCGCGCGGCACCAGCCCCCTTGCTCCCGGATGATGGCAAGTCCTGGGAGGGTGGCTGGGCCTTGTGTCGCCACCCGGTGGAGGCATTGCTGCCGCTTGGCTCCACAGCGCCGTCTCCGCCATCTTCTTCACTTGACGCTGCGTAGAGGGAGACATAGAACACAAGCATCAGGGTACAGTACAACATTCCCCTAGATAGGAAGCAATAACACATGAGTTGCAGTGTCTAACGTCACTTCCATCCTATCCCTCCACAACGCATGGGTGAATGCACGCAACAAACATGCATGAATAGGCACGGCGCCTGCAATCAACATCAGCATCCATGTACAAGGGCCTCTATTAACCAAAATCTTGCCTTCAAACTCACATGCATCATGGCTCACACTGATCCCATGCACACACATCACCGGAGGGTCATGCATCATGCCTTGCACACCACAGACACAGTGGATAGACACAGTGCATACAACAGTGACCGCACTGCATGAGTGAATGTACACATCATCACATACATGTGTCATGAATACATGGCGTTCCTAAGTCACACACACACTTCTCAGACACACACACATGTGCACCATACATGTACATGACAGCAGCACCCATCCCTCACACCCCCACCATGTGCAAGAACAGACACTGGCATGCTTTCATGTGTGTATTTGCCACACAGCTACCCATGTTGCATTGTAACTCATGCACCAACCGTGTGGTTCCCACATTACTGGTCTCACATGCATGACCATGATTTCCCAGCACACACACATCCATACATGGCCTATGTCACACATACAGGCAAGTATCAGACTACCAGCACACTGCAACATGCCCTGTATCACACACCAATGCTTGGCCACTTACCGCTCAACTCCAGACGGGTCTTCCTTTGCAGGATCTGGGCGTGGAGCGCTGGACCTATGCGTTCCAGGACCCTCATCTGGATGTCACTCATGCTGACCCGGGCACCCTCCGCAAGGCGCCGAGCTTTGTAGAGGGTCCTGGACCTCAAGTCCTCCCAGTGCTTCTTGACATGCTTGATGTCACGGGATTCCACCCCCTCCGCGTTGATGGCAACCACTAAATCGTCCCAGATCCTCTCCCGTCCTT
Organism: Ambystoma mexicanum; assembly: GCF_040938575.1. Lineage (NCBI taxonomy): Eukaryota > Metazoa > Chordata > Amphibia > Caudata > Ambystomatidae > Ambystoma > Ambystoma mexicanum. The sequence continues at coordinate 362,132,595 of NC_090926.1, read as the reverse complement.
CCTTGTTGGCGCGTGATGGCGATGTTCCGAAGAGGGCATCAAAATACCCCAGGACATGCTCCACCAGGACACCAACTTCCTTCATACTAAAGCTGGTGGCCCTCTGCTTCTCTGGCTGGGGGTCGCCAGTGGTCTCAGATGGTGTTTGCCCCGACATGGCGACCCCTGAGGCAGGTGTGGGTGGGCAACTGGGTCCTGGGGCTGGGCTGTGGAGCGATGGTATCCCAGTCGGGAGTCTTCTGTTCCAGCAGGGGTGTACACAGCAACTGGAACCCTGGCTGACATGCAGGCACCAAATAGCAGGGCATGTGGGCAGCAGGCAGGCAGGCAGCAGCAGATAGCAGGTGGGAGAATGCTCAGGGCTTTGGGGGGCAGTAATTTAGCCTTCTGGGCAGGAGCGTGGTATTCCGTGTGTTGTTGCGTGGCCAGCTTGATACGGAGTGATTTGGCATGTGAAAATCTTGCATGTCAGCGTGTAATTCGAGGAAAGGCCCTACGCGCGTAAGCGCATCAGCACACGTACGCGGTTTCATTGGATCAAAGGCCCTTAGCGCGTAAGCGCTTCTCTGACGTGACTCGCGTGGGCGTTTCCCTCGTGACGTGGGCATAGTGGTTCAGCGCGCGTGAAAAAACTGCACGTCCGTTTGTGGATGTGTGTAATCCGAGGAAAGGGCCTACGCGCGTAATTGACGTGACGCGTGCAGGCGTTTCCATCAACACGGGTGCATGTTCATCGTACACATCCAAAAACTGCACGTCCGAGTGTCAGCTCGTGTAATTGGAGGAAAGGGCCTTAGCGCGTACACACGTAAGTGACGCTGTACGTGTTGGGTGCTTTAAAAGGTACGTGCAGGACCCCATTCCCTTGTACGTGCTTTTCGTGGAGAGCGAGTGGGTGAAATCTGTACTTCTTGTCGGTTCACACGCGATTACTTCACAGCGTTTCAAGTTCGTACTCCCTGTTACCTCTGACATTTTTTTGGGCCTGTTTCCTCAAACATTCTTTTTCCAGGCAAACGGTGAGTCGCGCACGTATTTACCAACTGTGCTTGCCACGTGTGTCGCGTACCCCTTCAGAGGTCATTGTAGTCTGCGTGTATTACCCGTACGCTTATTTTTGTGTTTCTGGGTGCCACAGCATAGTGCGGGTTCATTTTTTCACGCACTTGGTCTACGAGGGGTTGCGTGCACGTTTTTTTTTATTTTGTCTGCCTGTGCGTTGCGTGACCCGTCATCTTTCCCCAGGGGTCACAGACAGCCTTGTTAGAGCACTAGGGTACGAATTCCATCTAGTACCCTACCCCTTTCACCCCCAATTGCCCAGGACAATAGTTTACTGCAACTCCCATACGTACAACAACATCAGTGCCTTGGTTGGGAGGCGACCAAGCGGTAAGGGAGGCAAAGGTGGCCGACCTTCAAAAGGTGGGCGTGGTGGGCGCGGTAGGGGACGTGGCCGGGATTTGCAGTGTGCCCCTAGACCCCCATGTGTGGAGGACCAATAAGGGACACCCATGCCCCCCCCATGTTTGAGGGAAACGTGGCTGACACCATTCCAGCTCAGCCCTTGTTGGACCAGCCCATTGTGGCACCTGACCTGGCACAGGATGACTCGCAGGCTGACTTCCAGGTCAGCAAGTCTAGGCCACGTGTGGCGGTGCAAGTTGGTGTCACCAAGCCACGTGGATCTGGGGCAGCTATGTCATCTGCTGCCCCAAGTAGGCAGGGTGGGGAGGCTGCAGAGGCAGCTGCAGCTCATTCCACCCCAGCGCATAGTCTCCCAGCCAGGACAGTGTCGGTCCAGGTCCATCAAACTGATGTTCCCCCTGCCAACATCACACTTCTGCCAATGCCTGCACCAAGGCCTATGGTCATTGTGCATTCGCAGACTCCTACTACCCAGTCCACCGGTGCTTCTGCCCCTACTGACCAGAGCGTCGTAAGCCACTCAGGCTCTGCTCCACCTTTGAAAAAGAGGAAGAAGGGTGCTCTGGCACAAGAGGCTGAGACCCCAGACAAGGCTACACACTCTGGCACGTCAAGTAAGCCTAGCTTTAATGACCCGGAACTTGATGCACTTGTGAGCTATGTGTCGGCACATAGCTGCGAAATGTTGGTGACTGCAGGGTGCAAGACCTCACCTGGTCAAGGTAGGGCACACTGGCAGACCATCGCGGACCGCATAAGTGCCCTTGGATTTGTGAGGCGCGCAGCTGATGATTGCTACAAGCGGTGCAATGACCTGAAATGCAGAGCAAAGAACAAGCTGGCCTCAAATCATGCTGCTACTCTGGTGACTGACGGTGGGTCTACACAAGATGACAACAAACTCACTGAACATGAGTCTGTTGCTGGGACCTTCGTCACAGAGGAACAGATCCAAGGTGTGGGAGATCTACGTGATTACGATGCATTGTCCGGTGAGTGCCCATGCGTGTGTGTGTAATCCATGTGTATGTTGTTTGGGTGACGGGTTCTGATTGAGTGCCAGGTGAGGGTGTGTACTCCTGAGTGTTATGGGTCACCCATTTGCTTCCTCCCATACATTCATGTGCCTTGGATTTGGGTATGACTGTATCCCTTCTGCCCACAGTTGCCAATTAGCCCCACATTAGTGCACTTTACCTTGAACTGTCATCTTGCAACTACATTGTTCAGATTTTGTAAGTGTTCATTCAGGCTGATTGTTTCCACTCTCCCATTTTTGCTACGCATTATTCTGCCCTATTGCAACATATGTGATATGCTTCAGTCATTGTTTACAGCCCACACTGGGCCACTATTTATTCCTGGTTATGTTAATGATTACACCATTCAGGCCGATGGAGTTTTGGGCTGCAGACATTTTTTATTAGGGCCTGTTTGCATGTGGAAGATGACAGATGTTTTCTGTAATGTTAAAGTGACCAACCATTGATCAGCCCACAATGACTGTGTTATTGAACACTGGATGTGTTTCAGTGTGTTTTGACACACTATTCAGCATCAATCTTTGCATCATGTCGATGTAACATGGATGTGTGACAGTACTCATTCACTGACATAGTGCTGTAGTTTTGTAATTTACCATGACTATGCTACTTGACATCTGTGTGGTGGCATGTGCCATGTATGTGTATTGGACATGCCACTCACAGCCTGATGTGTGATGCCAGTGCTACCCAACATGCTGGAAATGTGTTGCATATCCACCTTGCTCGCCCCAGTGTCTGCCTTTTTGAATCCACTTCCAACTCTTTGACAGTGCATGAATGGCAGGGTTATAGTCATGTGGGACATGTGTAATTCATGTACTGGATCTCTGGCTTGTCACAGCCTATGTGTGTGCTATGGTTCTCATGCCTGTTTCCATTGTCTTTCATGTTTTTGCAGGTGATGACACACTTGGTGCTGTTGAGGTTGAGGAGATGGTGCAGACCCAGGAGGAATCTCAGGCACGACCGGGCACCAGTGACAACAAACTCCACCGGTGCTTGTGCCCGTCCAGTGTAACATGGATGTGTGACAGTACTCATTCACTGACATAGTGCTGTAGTTTTGTAATTTACCATGACTATGCTACTTGACATCTGTGTGGTGGCATGTGTCATGTATGTGTATTGGACATGCCACTCACAGCCTGATGTGTGATGCCAGTGCTACCCAACATGCTGGAAATGTGTTGCATATCCACCTTGATCGCCCCAGTGTCTGCCTTTTTTAATCCACTTCCAACTCTTTGACAGTGCATGAATGGCAGGGTTATAGTCATGTGGGACATGTGTAATTCATGTACTGGATCTCTGGCTTGTCACAGCCTATGTGTGTGCTATGGTTCTCATGCCTATTTCCATTGTCTTTCATATTTTTGCAGGTGATGACACACTTGGTGCTGTTGAGGTTGAGGAGATGGTGCAGACCCAGGAGGAATCTCAGGCACGACCGGGCACCAGTGGGGGCCGTGGTGTGGTGGTGGGTGAAAACTCAATGTTACTGCAGAGCATACTGTCCAGGGGTGCCTCTGGGTGCACCTCCCCAGACCTCTATTCAGGTGCTGAGTCGGATGATGAGACTTATGTGTAGTCGCAGGTAAGTGTTTCTGGCAGGGATTCTGTTCTGTCCAACCCACCTGGACCAGGGGTAGAACCCTCTATGGGGATGTCAGTGTTGGTAGATCTGCCTTTGGCAGTTATGGATGTAGGGTCACACTTCACAGCATCTGATCCTGTTCCTGGGCCAGCAGATCAGAGGGGGAATGCAGTCCTGCAGCCTCAGGCAGTGCCAGCACAGCAAGGTGCAGATCACCTTGCCCCAAACAGGTGTGGTGCCCGTCGACCCGGTGGCCGTGCGCCACCAGGCAATACTGTATGGGAAAACTCCATGTACGGTATGGCAACCCAACAGGCAGCATCAGTAGAAATGATGGCTCAGGCAATGGAGAGGGTGGACACTTCCATTATCCCCCCTGAAAGGCAGATGGAGCAACAACAGCAGACAACAGACTCCATTTGCCAATCACACAGGGAAGACATGTTGGCGTCCAACAGGGACAGACGGGCGGCACTGGAGACTCTGCGTGAATCCATATCAATAGAGTCCCAGGGCCACATGGAAGCCCTGAGGGTAGAACTCCATAACCTCAGGCAGAGTCTGCTTGAACTTGAGGCTTCCCGAAATGTTAGGGCAGAACAGCAGCTGGAGCAGCTCACACGTTCGCTCTCAGCTGAGCTGCATGCAACACATATGGAGATCCGGGCATCACGCAAGGCCATGCGTGCAGAAATGCAGGCAACACGTGATGTGCTGCATGGGGATCTCTGCACTTTAATCCTCCATAATCAGACTTTCCAGACCCATATGCTTGCTCCCATGGAGGACCATACCAGGGCTTTGCATGAGCTGCCTCCCATAGTGCCACTGCCTCCTGATGCAGCAGAAGAGGATGAGCAGAGCGACAGCAGTTCTCCCACAATGGCATAGTCGTGCAGGCCATGAGCCCAAGGAGGTATCTTTTTTTTTTGCAACATCCACGCAGCTGGATGTTGGTGTGCACCCAGTCCTTGAACCTCCCGGGTGGCCTCCCCCACCCCCCTGGCCCACACATGGGCATTTTTGATTTTTAATTATTTTTTATTACAGTGTGTTGCCTTGTGTGGCTCCCGTGGGCATCCACTGTATTCCGGCTGGGCACATGCAGGCTTGTCCTGAGTTTGGGTTAGATGCTTGGGTTCTTGAGACACACACCCCTCCTGCTTCCCGTTTCCATGGACTTGCAAAGGGTGTGACCAAGTGACAGTGAATTACACAGTGACGTTGGGCTCCCATAAGCTGTGTGGGCAGTCTGTAGTCAATACTGTGTAGACATCCCTAGTGGATATTGTTGTTGTATTGTACACTGCATGGTGTATTGATATGTGCTTGTGCATCCATGTCTTCCTCCTAATCTGCAGGTTCCTTCCTCATGTCTTCACAAGGCCGTCTACTTTGCAGATGCAAGTTCATGTTGTATGCAGTACACTGAGACATTTGCGTGGCAGCAACACTCTATAGTTTGTAAGGGGTCGATGTGCTGGCGTATTCAGGTTGTAAGACTACCACTACTTGAAGTTAGTACTGTCATGTTTTTGCATTTTTCCATGGTGTGTTGCAGCATTGTTTTGGTGGTAAGTATTTGGTAATGTGTGCTGTTAGTTATACATTACTGGGAGCATATTGTGTATGGGCAGTTCCCATTAGGGATAGTGTACTTTGTGACACTTGTGTCAGGTCTTGTGCATTGCTTTGTTTGCTTTCACATTGCATGACATGCCATGGTGTGTTTCGTGGTGGAGCTGGGGAGGGGTTGGGTGACATGGCACTGTTCTCATGTTGTATTTAGCAAGGGGGTAATGAATTTCGCAGCATAGATGTATGTCTTTTGATGACACAGCATTGGTAGGTAGGGATGCACACAATGTAACCCTTGCAGGTGACCAATCTCAGGATGGTATGGTTGTGACAGTTGAGTGTCCCTTATGACATCATCATTGATTGTCAGCTGGTATGTGCCAGGGCTATGTGCACTCCACAGGAGTGTGATTTTATGTAAAGTAATTAGCCACCGGCTGCGTACGGGCTGCCTCACCATGTGCCCTTTCCCCTCCCATGTGCAGCGGGCGTGCATGTGGTTGGGGATGTGGGGGAACCATCATGTCCACCGGCAGGCCCCGGCGTGTTGCAACGTTGTGTAGGACACATGCTGCCACTATGATCCTGCACACTACTGGGGGAGCATATAACAGCTGCTCACCAGAGCGGTCAAGGGAGCGAAAGCGTGACTTGAGCACTCCGAATGTGCGCTCCACTATGCCCCAGGTTGCAATATGGGGTGTGTTGTATCTTACCTCGGGTGGCGTGGTGGGGTTCCAAATTGGTGTCATCATGTGGGTGCTCAGAGGGTAGGCACTGTCCCCTGGGGAGGTGGTGATGGGTATCATTAGTGGGGTTGTGACATTACTCAGTATCTGACATGCATGCATGTGCAGTGGCATTTACACTCACCAAGCAGCCATGTATCGCCATGCCGCCCAGCTTCTAGGTCCCGGTTTAGGGTTGACATTCTGTAAATGAAACTGTAGTGGGTGGACCCTGGATAGTTGGCATATACTGAGCTGATGATTCCCTTGGCATCACATACTACCTGCACGTTGATGGAATGCCAGTGCTTGCGGTTTCTATAGATGTGCTCAGATGCCCTGGGGGGACGTAGAGCCACATGGGTGCAATCAATGGCACCTACCACTTTGGGGAATTGTGCCACCCCGTAGAAATCCTGGACGGCAGCCTGCCTTTTTGCAGGTGTTCTGGGCAGGTATATGTGCCTGCGGACTGATGGGCGTGCAGTCATGATGGCCAACACCTGGTGTAGGCAGCGTGACTGCGTGGCCTGTGACACCCCCCCCACTATAGCACTTGTCTGCTGAAATGATCCAGTGGCCAAGAAGTGCAGTACATTGAGGACCTTCTCAAGTACATGTACTGTAATGTGCAGTACATTGAGTGGCTGAGTGCTTGGGAGCACAGGGTGGGTGATGTGAGGTCATCCTCCCACTCACTCACCAGGTCGAGTATTATGTGAGGTGGAAACCTGTACCTCCCATACACCTGGTCATCAGGCATCCCAAAAAGGCAGGTTCTGGGTGTAAAAATCTGGCCCTGACTATCCTCCTCCACCTCCTATGGTATCCCACGACCACTGCTGCTAGGAACGGTATATTCATCTTGGCGTCTGAGCTTGTTTGTTGTTTGCGCGCAATTTTATGCTGCGCGGGTCCACGTACGCCTGCTTCCTGCTGGCATACGTGTTTACGGATTAGCGCGTCTTTTTTGGCGCACGCATTGGCCCCGTTCGATTCCATGAATACGTGTTGTAGACGCGCATGTGGGTTTCCACGCATATGCCTCCTGTACTTCCCCAGTGACGCCCACAGTTTCACGCGTTGTTCCCCATTCTGCGGGTTACGCCCTCTGTTCCGCCTACTTTTGTTGTGTGCGCTGCGCTATGTGCGCTTTCGCTGTGCACTTAGTGCACGCTGTTTGGAGACGTGTGCGCCAGTGTGCGCCACACAGAATTTTAGCACACTCCAGGGATTTACACGCACACGGACTTCCATGAATCGCTGTGCGCGGGTTTCGCTGCGATTTTCGCACTTGCACTGCGATTCGCACGCTTTCGCACGCTTGCGCTGAAAATTTCAGCACACATTAATCCAATGAATCGGCCTCTTAATAGCTCCCAAATTCCCCAGAGGAATATTGGCCAACAATAAAGTCTTGAACTCAACTTACTTGGGCATATTTGTTACTTATTTATGAAAATTAATAACTAACAATCAAAAGAAAATAACAAATGCAGCTGTGTACCCTGCATTCTTCTCCTAATGTCCCTAACCAGGTATGTCAGAACCCTAGCACCCATTGTAGAGCCTGTCAGTGCCCCCTCACCTATCCATGAAAGAACACTGTGCCCTAAGTGTGATAGCAACATTCCCGCAGGACTCACACAATGATAATGTATGTCTCCAAATTCTAGGCCGGCACCCACATTGGGGATAGCCTTGTTGCTGCTGATCTACTTCTACTTTTACCCATAAAATATCCCAGTCCACCTATCCTTAAAGATGTCTATGTTTTTTTCTCGCTTTCACTACTGCCACTAATGGCTGGCTTCGCTCTAGCAAATAACCTCAATTAGCATTCCAGGTTTTTCAGTCTCTGCCATATTTATGACATTATATAATAAAGAACATCCCATGCCTGCCCTGTAACCTCTGCTACTGAAGTGTAGTCCTACATTTGTGTTGGCAAACACTGTCAGTTTGTAGTTCTACTTTTATTTTGGTGGCTTTTCCCACCTTTTGATTTTGGTTACCAAAACACATCAAACCTATACAGGAACAAGCAGCCCGTTCCCTTGCTCAGTTCATTCCTCCCTCACATACCATGGGGGAGTCAGTGAGGCTCTTACACTTAAGCACAGACAGAGGCTAACGAAGAGATAAGGAGAGAGCTTGAGGCACTGATGGAAAGAGGGATTGAGAAGGTGAGGAAGACACAAAAAAATGAGTTAGAAAGAGAAAGAGAGAGACAGAGACAGAGAGAGAGAGAGAGAGAGAGAGAAGGAGAAGAGCTCATGGAGAGTAGTATGCTTCTTTAGACATCTGTACCTTCTAAGCTGCTCCCATGTTTGTCTTCGAAATGTTTTGCCATGGGTTAGGCTTGATAAAAATGTTTGATCGCATGAACATGCTGCAAAATCTGCACGTTTAACTTATATTTCGTGCTTCCCATGTACCATTTGTTACATGTGCACATCAGCACATATATCACAAATTCCGTATCACATGTAATCCTTGATGTTATTTTTACAGTATGCCCTAAAATGAAATGTGTAAATGTGGTACAATTGTGGGCATATTGACACACTTTACATTTCGTACATGTATGAAAGCCATTCCTACGCTCCATTAGCCAATGACTTCCCTTAATAATATCTTCCATTTCCATAAAACTGGACACCAATTGATCTCTGATAGAGACAGATTTCGAAAAACTATACATGTATATATATATATATATATATATATATATATATATATATATATATCACTACAAAAAAAAACTTTGTTGAGGGGACGTTATAGTTAAGTTGCCCTACCAAAAACCTCTTCCCTTCACACAAAAAAAAGCTTCACCCTCCCCTTTATGCTTCAGCTTACAACCCAAAACCCCCTGAAATTCGCCAGTTATGGCAGACTGAGCCCCCTTACTTGCCATCACCCCTGTGCACTGCTAACACTAACACCCAGACCATGAAAGATGCCATCTCAAATGTCACTGATGACATCACTGACGACATCACATGTTGAGCACTTTTGTTTTTGTTCTCTGCCATATATATATGTACATTCGGTAAAAAAAAAAACTTTATTAAAGGGATGCTATAATTCACAGTGACACCAAAAAACACTGCACATTACCCCATTATGGTAAGCTTTCCAACCATTACTCGCACCATCTATGTGCATTGCTAAGACTAACACCCAGGACATCAAAGATGACATAACAAATATCATTGATGACATCAGCATCCTCCGTGTCCGATCCTCCCACCACAAGAGACACTCCTGTGGGGGAGCGCCTCCCTCCAGCTGCCTCACAAGCCATTCGCAATGCTGTTGACCCTTACCTTTCAAAGGTGACAGTAGTGTGTATGTCTTGTGACGCAGTACTCTGCAGGGGGGAGAGTTTTCGAAGTGCTTTTGAGGCTGCAGTCACAGAGCACCAGAAGATCTGCTCCTTACCTAAATAGAGCTCCCCCTTAATATTTCTCTGTTCACTTGCCATTTCTAATCCTCATGGCTGGGTCCCTTCCTTACCCTCCTTGCCTTCTTCCCTTAGTGTGCCGTGTGCTGTTAAGCAATAAATGTAAAAACAACAAAAATTACACAAAAGGCTCTTTTTAGAGTCACCTTTCTCAGTGTAACAATAGAACTATGAAGTGACGGTTGGAGACCCCCGTGGAGTGCTGAAAAAGTTCACGAACAGTCGTAGGGGAAAAAAGGGAGGGTGCAAGCAGAGCAAACACAATGACGTGTAAGCTGGGAGTAAGTGCGGCTCCGAAAAGAGCCTTTTGGTGGTGTCCTGAGTGGGTCAAAAAGTGTGGATTGGTGAAAATGAATTGTCACATAGGTTAGTGTGATTACAAAAGAGGTTGCAATGCATTTTGTACATTGCAAAGAAAAATCTGATTGCCAGCATATGTGAGGTGGACTCCATCTCTGTGGAAAATGGAAGTGCTGCGAAACAAAATGCTTTCATTGTGGAAAGAGGACATGCCAACATCTCTTAGAAATGTACACACAGCCTTATTCACATTGCGTCTTGCTTTCTCCATTTGTGGACCAAACGCAGAAGAACACAGCCATATTTGTCTTTGTGCAATACGGGAGAAAAGTATTTGACAATTTGGAAACATGTCCATGAGCTTTGCGAGTCCTTCCTTCATTGCAAATTGCAAAGAAATTCCAGATACATGGCCTAAACTGTTTCCTCTACAATAAATGATCAGTATATCTGGAGGAAGCTCTGTCAGTAAAGTAACACAGAGAGGTACCAAGTCCAGCCATCTCATGCCACGCACGCCATGCCAGTGCACTTCCACATGAGGAAATCAGAGATTTGTAGATAAACTGCAGCTTTCTGCAGGCACTTTCAACCAATGTATCCATGAGTCTCCCAAAAACCAGATAATCTGTTTTCGAGCATGGAAAGCCATGGCTGTGTGGTCTCCTGTGAGGGAGAAGATGGTCTTATTAACGTACGTCGGTCAGAACACACCTACTGAACTTTATGGACCAATCCCTAGCTCTGCTCATTCTCATTTACATGCGTTTCCACCCCTGAATCCCCGTTGGTGATATGTGCTGGCTGCAAACTATCGCCATGTTCGCGGACATGTACAGGATCTGAGCGTGACGACGGTACATTAAATTACTATTCCCCTTTTTCCCCTTTAAGGTAGGCTCTGAAAAGAGCCGTTTTTTACATTTTTTGCCAGATACCGTACAGACATCTAGTATTTTATGTATTTTTTGTATATTTTGTCCTTTACTCTTCCAAACATTACAGAACCTTCTCTAAAGCAAGCCTTATGTTCCAAAATTACATCGCTTTTCCCAAAGAAGATAGCGCAACACCATCTCCTTCAAAATAATCTGCATTGCTTGGAGCAATGTTTTCGTGGCTGCAAAAAAATATTCCAGCTCGTAGCATGAATGCACGCATGCCGCGATTGATGATACACCTACTGATGCTTTTATGGGGACAGAAAACAGAAGTTTTGTTCCATTGTGTTCTAGGGAGTAAAGCAGAAAAAATAATTTTGGTTGTTGGGAAGATGGTCATGAGTGCTTCAACCAACTGTGCCAAATCTGCCAACAAAGTACGTGAAGTCACCTATCCCAAATGATAAGAACCGTAGTGCAAAATCACTACATGAGGAGGGGTCATTGTACTCATGTCTCTGCAAACTTGCAGAATTCCCGCAGCACTGGCATCAGTGTTAGCACTCTGCACCACCTCCACTCCTCACATATTGAAATGGTGTGCCACATTCCTACTCTCGGCATAGTGTTGTAAGCCTTCCACAACAATGGCTCCAAGCATCAAAACCCTGACCCTCTCCACCTCTGCCATCTTCAGTGTGCGCACCGTCTTTCGACACAAAAGAGTAATGTGAACATCTCGTTGGCTGATGCCTACAGTCGCCTGCGCATGCAGGATTTGCTGTAGAAACCCATATGTGACACGCCCTACCAGCGGACAAGCGTTGCCTACGTGCGGCACATAACTCTTACCCAGTCCTTCCACCCTTTCTACAGCGGTACCAAAGCGAGTTCCTCATTGGACACAACTAAGCAGTCGCACAATCATCCACCAATCACATTGAACATCGTTAATTTTAACTCCGTCATCAGCATTGCGCACTTTAAAATTACTGGCGATGATTCTGAATGGAAGTCGCATATCATTGCAAAGCACCTACTTCACAAGCTACTGTGCAAGTATTGCAAATTTCTACCTACAGCTCCATGCATGTGCCCAGTAATGAGTATAGAGTAATCAGAAAACATGTGGAACCCTTTTGATTTACTTTAGACAAAATAATGCCGCTAAATGTCCATAGGGAATTCACAACAACGCTCCCCCTTTATAGTGCAAGATGTCCGATTAGTCAATCACAAATCGCACGACTGCTTACTGTCTTCAACATAACCTGTACATACGTTGCAAGCATGGCTATTTAGGCCAGAACTGAATTTTGTATGTGAAAATGTCAGAGTTGTGTACTCTGTACGGCCTATAGTTATGGTACTTGCAATGTGATCGTATGAGAATAGTAAGCGCTCCCGATTGCGTTGGTGACATTTTCTTCTGAGGGTCTCCCGATTTTTCGGCATCATGCTTTTAATGTACAAGTAGAAAATGTTTCCCGATCTAGTACTATACGCTATCGCTTACAAACCTCGCTCCTATGCACAGTACACTGTGTAAGCAAAGACTGCACAGAGTGAAATGAAATGTACACGTGCACTGGGTTGAAATATAAAAGGTGAATGCTGTGACGAAAGAAGGACAATCAATGCGTGCAGTGTCATCACTGCTGCAAACACACAAAGTAATTGTTTTTTTTGTTGATTCGCAGTGAAGACTACTCTCCTGAGAATCAACAGCATCTACACTGTAGACGACATATCTGAAGAAACCTGGTCATCTTGCATAAAAAAGTAAGTACAGTACAACCTTTATATGGTAACTACTCCTCAAAGAGGCTGCGTGGGTTATTGGTTTAGTTTGGGCACCAAAGCAAGCATTGATTTGTAAACCATTCTACCTACAAATATCCATTTATTGAACAAAGAATAACAGGCAGAATGGCTGACAAATCCCTGTGCGTTTGGTACCCAAATAACATATGTAATGCTTAGAAAGTTATATTGTGAAATTAAGTTGTTGTAGTAAGCTTTTGGCATTTTGGTTATTAATAAGGGTTCTCGTCACAAGTTGGGCGCTTTGAACTCTCATCTGAAGTACATTGTAGTAGTATACAAACAGTAAAGTAGCCTTACCAAATCATTGCAAGAGTTCAATGCACGTTGACACACCATGACAAAGAGCTTCCCCATTTGACTCATGCATACATGCACACTGCACACATACATTGGACAACAGACCAAAGTATATATTTTTTCTCAACAGACACCAAAGAATGTCTACCAAAAAGCAGCTATGTAGAAAGGAACACAGAAGTAGAGCAAATAAAAATAAAGGTGCCCAATGTAAGCATCCACCAGTTGTAGAGTTAGTAGAGAATGTTGATATAAACAAGCTAATGCAGTTGGGTATCAAAATAAAGGAAGTCTCAACTACGGAAACTGTACCTCCTCCATCAAAAGGTGTCACAAAACACAAAAATCTTGTAAAAAAAGCACCTACCAGTACAGCTAACAATAATAATAATAATTTTAATAATTTCGCATGTGTATAGCACTACAAACCCTCAGGTATCTGAGCGCTGCTTATTATTACCCACGGTGTGGTAAAAATTCCTAATAATCCTGATAGTGTAAGAAGAACCCATAGTAAAAAAAGTATTTTGCAAAAATGTTTCATCACAGAGTCCTTCAGAATCTAGTAAGAAGAGGACCGAAATCATCCTCACCCCTTAAAACCTACCATAGAAATTTCATCCTACAAGCTCTCGTGGACAGTGCAATCCTTCTCAAAAGGAAGTTGTTCATATTAGTGTTAAATAGGATGAAAGCACTAACAAAACTAAGTACCGAACTACAAAAGAAACTCAGCAATAAACAGAATGTGAACAAAAATAATTTCTTAAATGCCTGTGGTGGTGAATGGAGTCACACAACAACCACAGAGCCATATTTTAATGAAGAAGCATACAAACAAAATCAAACACACACAATTGCCATCCATAGTAGTGGACGAGGGTATGAGAAAATCAGTATTACCATCACGGAACAAGAAACACTGCTTACAAAAGTATCCCTTGAAAACTCACAATTACCTCTCGATTCAGCAGAACCACACAACGTCCAGTATACAAATGGCTGTGCACATCAATGTGTGCCATTCCAAACAAAGCTTTCAAATCTTTATGTCAGTTCCTCAATCAATATGTAAAATGTAAAGACAAAAGTTAAATGAAAGTGCTGCAAAATATGGATATTTGTCCAGTGGGGAAAGAAACAGGACTAAAAGGACATTCATTAGCCTGCATTTCTGGGCCTGTTTGCAAAAGTACCTTCCATAACATCAAAAGAATATCAATACATCATTCCAATGTAAGACATTTAGTATATAAAATATACTATGCAAAAAGTCCAGCTTTAAATACCACTCTTCAGCATGGTACACCCAAATACTTACAGGAGGAAATTGACCATATTCAGAAAAAGTATTTTGGAAGTGAGAGCCAGTTACAAAATGCAATAGTTTTAGAACATAGTAGCAACAATTCTGCACATAGCAACCTTCTATTACACACATATAGAAAAGAAATAGTAAAATATAAGAGGTCATCGGCTGAAGTATCAAACCATGTGTGTGTCTGTTGCCACAGAAATTTTTACAAAAGGAACACAAAAAATGTGGACATATCATACAAAATAGAAGACAATGAAGACTCTAAATGGTTTGAATTAGCTTTGTACCTTTTAGCTGAAAACAAATATGAACTAACTGAACGTGTCATATGTTGCAGTTAATGTACTACAAAATTAGACAACAACCACACTCCTTCACGTGCTGTTACAAATAATTTGGAATTGTTTCCATTACCAAAAATCCTGCAATAGCTCAATTTGTATGAGAGCATAATAATTCAAACAGTTCATCCATTTCAAGCAATTATACGCCTTCATCCAAAAACAGCAAAATTACCTTCCTCTGAATTGGTGAAAGGCATTCATGGCAAAGTAGTTTATTTGCCATTAGATCTAACGTAAAATTCACACACTTTAGGAGTGGAACGTTCAATAGAGCATTCTTTAATAGTCTTGGTAAATGGAGTACCAACAAAGGACAAACAAATTTGGCAACAATTAGTGGACTTACACAAAGTTAGACAAGCATTGCAATATCTAAAAGACAATAATGAGTACTACAAGGAAATAAATATTGATGAAAGCTTAAGGGAAACAACCAAAATAATTGACGAGCCATCAGAAACTGGACAATTCGAACTTCTGGATCCATCTACAGTATCCACTCTGTTGGCCCATTACACAATTCATCCATTGCATTCCAATGAAAGCGTATATGATGCACTAGAAACTTACCAAATGCGACAAACCAAAGGATCACCAATGAGTATTTGGGAAAAAAGTATAGAAGCACATGCTTTTCCACTGCTATTTCCTACTGGCAAAGGTGGAAGATACGATGATAAACCTACTCAGATTGGGGCATCAGAATACCGCTCATTACAAATGTATTCGCAAGATCCAGATTTAGAAAAAATGTAGAATACATATACCACCTACTCTATGAAAGTGAATTAGCAACACTATGTTATGGAGTTGCACACATTCTTAAATCTGGAACCCACTTTCAAAATCTGTCAGCTATGCGGTTAATACAAAAAGTACAGGAAAAAGATGAGGTTTTACAATCAAGTATAACAATTTTGTTTGCAAACATGCGTAGTACAAAAGAATACTGGTTCAGACGGCACAGAGATGTGCGTTGCATGATCAGAAACCTTGGACCACCGACTTGGTTTGATACGCTAAGTTGTGCAGAATATGCATGGGAAGATTTACATGAGTTCCTACGCATAGCAAACAGCAACAAAAACAACATAGATATATTAACACCTGGAGAACATTGCTCTCTAGATCCAGTTAATGTGTCAAGATATTTCCATCATTGTTTTATTGTCATGCTACACTTTATTTGCAATAAAACTGTTCCTTCCCTTGGAGAAGTGCAGCACTTCTTTGGAGAAAAGAATATCAAGCGAGAGGAGCACCACATATTCACATGCTGTTATGGATTAAAGGTGCACCAAAATTTGGGCACGACACTGATAGCACTGTTTTGCAGTTTATCCAAAAATATGTCACATGTGAAATCCCTTCACAACAGACACATAGTGAGCTGCATGGGGAGATTTTACAATTTTAAAGATACAAATGTGGCAAAAATTGTCGTCACAAATACAAAAACAAAGGTAAATACTACACCAAATGCCACTTTGGTTCCCCTTGACCAGTTACAGAAACAGATGAAGTAAACAACTTCATGTTTTCAGTTCGACCTAGTGTTAAAGGTAAATCACCTAAAAACACGCATTATATAAAAAGAAGGGAAGAATCAAAATATATCAATGATTACAATGCAATCATTGCCCTCTTATGGAATGCAAACATAGATGTGCAGTACAGAGCTTCAAGACCTCTGGGATGACCTAGCATCAGACAAAACATTAGCACAGAAATTGTACAGCCTAGGCATAAAAATGTTCTCTCATAGAGAATGTGGGGCCTATGAAGCAGCAGATCTTTTAACCGGTTCTTCTTTGTATGGAAAATCAGACAACATAGTATGGCTCAGTCTTGGCCCTGCAAAATCTAGAAAACGAGTGCTAAAATCCTATGAGGACATAGAAACAATTGCCAGAAATGATCCCAACAGCCAAGCCATTCTAAAAATCAATTTACTGGACACATACTATCCGAACAGGAGTACCACTCTGGAAAGTATGTGTCTATACCACATAGCTCAAAACCTTTCATACAAAAATAATATAAAACCCGATGAAAGCAAACGTAGATATAGAGTGACCGATTGTGAAGGGAGCTTAGTGAAACTTACCAAACAAAGCTTAATTAATCATGTAAAATTATAATTAAAAACTCCTCAACAGAAAGAACTATATTACATGTCTCTGTTACAACTTTTCAAACCATGGAGAAAAGAGAAAGACATACTAGATAATTATGACTGCTATGAAGATGCTTTCAAAGCAAATGAAAGTACTATCAGGGATGTGAACTTTACGCAGTACAAAACAATGTTACACATTGAGCAGCAACAGGAAGAAGAACTTCAGGCCCAACTAGATAAGGACTCTTCCGACAGTAGTCAACCTTCTGTAACGCGAAGTCAAGAACCACTAGGACAACCACTAAAGCAAATGAGGCTGAAGTAGCTAAGGCATAAGTGGAAAACACCATGTATCAATATCAAGAAGATACAGAAGACTTAACTGTACAACAAGCAAAACTTAACAATGAACAGCGCACCATTTTTGAAGACATAACAAAACAAATTGCACATGGTGTACAGCACGAAAATAAAGAATGTACCTGCCACAATTACAAACCTATACTGCTGTACGTCAGTGGCGAAGCTGGATCAGAGAAAACATTCTTAATCAAAATCATCAGCAAGTTCCTTCAACAATTGACAAACAACAAACTGTCAGCTGTTGTAACGGCCCCCACAGGTTTAGCTGCCTACAACATAGGTGGTGTGACTTTACACCGATTACTACTGCTTCCAGTAGAGCTTCAAAATAAATTAGACTACAACAAACTTTCTGCAGAAGCTGCAATGTAATTACGTAGAGTATTGAAACAAATGAAAATGCTATTAGTAGATGAAGTGAGCATTGTCTCCAACCTAACATTGGCTTTGATTCATCTCAGATTGCAAGAAGTACTTATAAATAATAACGAGGAACTCTTTGCAGGGAAACACATTATCATTTTCGGAGATCTTCTTCAATTGACACCTGTGAAAGGTGAACCGATTTTTAAAACCTCAGGCCACAAACTCTGCCGGAAAACTGTTGGTAGCATAGGTAATGTTGAACTTTGGCAACATTTCCAATACGAGAATTGACTGAGAACATGCAGCAATCTGCAGATCTCACTTATGCCAACATCTTAAAAAGTATTAGAGTTGGTGTATTATCGCAAGAAGCACAAGTTGTATTGAAAAACCGGCATATACATGCACTTTATGGCAATAATGCATGTGCAACTGATGTTATGGAACAAATAGCGCACACAATTGTCAATTGTATGGCCTTAATGTCAACTCTTGCAAGCTGTTTCATATTCAATGAAACAATGTTAAGGAAAGAAATGCAACCAATTATAGAAATTAGGGCCACAGACAAACTAGATGTACATGGTATGACAGTACCCATGTGTGAGCAAGCCACAACAAGACTAAATAGTTTAGAAATTTCCAACCCAGCTGGGTTGGAAAAAATATTGAAATATCCTTAAATTGTAGAGTAATGCTTAAACGTAACCTTGACGTAAAGCAAGGGCTAGTTAATGGAGCACTGGGCACAGTTGTTGGCTTTCAATCATACCCACGTGATAGCAACATTCAGTTTGTAAATATTTGCTTTGGTAAAGTTTCAGAAGTGAAAAGGATAGGGTGCTCAATTGCTCGATTCCTTCTATTCAAAGACATGTATGTACGTAGAGAGCAATTTTCTCTAACTCTTGCATATGCAGTTACCATTCATAAATCCCAAGGTCTTACCCTAGACAAAGCATTGATAGATTTAGGAAACACAGTGTTTAAGGAAGGCATGAGCTACATAGCATTATCACGCTTACGTACACTTGACGGTCTATTGCAAATAAACTTTGAATCAAGTAAAGTCAAAGCTGATATTCCTTGCATTCTAGAATACAATAGATTGCGTTCACTGTACACCCCTCATTTGAAACAATACCCTGTTCCAGATAAAGTGAAATGTGGTAAAAGAAAAGTAAATGAAACAGAAATGCAGCAGAATTCAACAGCAAATTCTGCAAAGCAAAGAAAAGAAGCTAAAGTTTCATCAATTGCAGCAAACATAGAACAACCAATTAGGGAATGTAAATCAGGGACGTCGGCAAAGATGCAACAGAAAAACCAAAAAATGAACTCAGATACAGAACTTGTTGTGCCATTCAAATTTGCAAATGAAAGTGGGGTAAGTTGCTATGCAAATGTAGCAATTAATATTCTATTTCAATTGCCACCAATTGTTAACAATATTTACCTGCACAGTACAGACCAATTGTGTTTGCAAATGTTAGTGCTGCATAGAAATGCAACAAGCAATCCCGACAACACACACAGTGTTTATGGAGTAAGGCAACAATTGGACGACTGTGCTGGAATGGTGAGATTCACTATTAACTCACAAAAAGATCCACAAGAATTTCTAATGTACATACTATTAGTATTGGAAAACAAAAGCATACCTGTAAATGAAATCTTGCAAATTTCGTACATGTGGAAACATACATGCACTCTCTGTAGCAAAGTGACATGGGATGAAATCCCAAATGAGCAATTTGTGTATATTTCCATACCAAATTGTTAGAGCATTCCATATCAGCAACTTGTACAAAATGCAAACCATGGCAGATTATGTAGTATTTGCAATTCAGACAATCGCTCCACCTTACTGATACAATCACATAGTACTTACATAATACTTATGCTTCTACGTTATAATGCAGATGGCACCAAAAACAATTGCAAACTGACTGGATTCACACACGGTCAAGTGTCACTTGGAAAGAAAACCTTTACAACAGTAGGAATAATCTACCATGCAGGAGCTACAACCAATGCAGGTCAATACACTGCATACATTAAAAAGAATTCTGGATGGTTCGAATGTAATGATAGCACCATTACTCTAAAGCAGAGATTGCCAGCTAACCTAACAAATGCGTATTTAATGTTCTTAAAGCCAACATTTTCGAAATAATGTGCACTTCAAGATTGACAACAAATTATGTGAAAGACTACAAACAGTTAGAATACGCCCACCAGTATCTAACTACCCAACAGGATGGAAGAATGACACAAATAAATGATTATCACAGATCGTTGGAAAAATATGCACAGGTACAATACGCCTACAGGTATGTAACTGTTGTTAAAAATCGGCAGGAAGGCAACCAACAAAACAGTCATGGGAAAGATAAAGGAAACAGGATATAACAACGCCACAAATGAGTGAGTAGCTCAAATCTGTAAGAACAAATGCACAGTTAGAATACGCCTACAGGTATCTAACTGTTGGTAAAAATGGGCAGGAAGGCAACAAACATAACATTGATCAGAAAGATGAAGGAAACACTCAAAGGAAACAAGGAAGTAGTTAGTACCATAGGAAATGAAGGTCTTTTTTTTAATCCAACAAGGATTTTTTTTCCACAGACCCAAGGATTAGAGAAGCAAACACGGAAACTGAGTGCAATGCACAGTACACTGGTTTGTAAACTAAATATGAGGGTAAAAAAAAAAAAAATGTTCACTGTCTATTATGCATCTAACTAAGATGACATACAACCAGCAGTCAGTCACAAGAGACCTTCCAGGCTTCAGTTCACTGGATGAGCGCTTCAAATCTCTACGTAGCACTCAAGGGGATCAATTCAGGAAATTTACTGAAAAGCGTCCTGAACAAAATTGTGAAGTGGTCCCACCTTCTCATCGGCCTCAAGTGACGTATAGATCAAGAGTTCACACTCAAACAAAACCTGACCTACCGGATAATTCTAAAGACTTGACGTATTCTCATAAGAGAAAGGGACCTCAAGAATATAAACAACATGAGAATGGGGATCATAGATTCCATCATACGAAGAAGTCGCACCAAGACTTGAAACATCACAACAAGAATCCAGCGGTCAAAATACGTCAACGGTCTGGGAACCAAAAATATCTGGTACTAAATAGACGTACGGTGTTGAGACTGCTACATAGTATCTCCTCTTTAAGAAATATAAAATCAGAGGACCTTACAACGGTGGAACCTTTCCACAAGGACCATACAGCATATTGTCTGCTATACACATCGTCAGCTGATGTGACTACAGCACTACTAGCAGCAGAGGAAGTACTATTCAAACAAGGGTTTGAGCTAACAATAACCAGACCACCTAGAACAGATAATGACAAGACAAAGGATCGTAAAATGGAGGAAAGATCAAACGAAGAATGTCAGTCCACTAACTCAAAGGAAAATTCCGTAAAGAAACCACCAGCTACTCTTAAGTCCAACACGATCGACTCTATTTCTCAGGGGAAAGCAAATTCCCCTAGTATCTCTTCTAACACAAAGGCTCCCACAACCTTAGAAGAGACCCAAAAAGTGACTCAGACCAGACCGTCTTTTGAATCGTCTTCATGGGCCTGGCTACCAAAAGCTTTATCCACACGCCTCCAGAAATAGCCATCAGAATCTACAAAAACTGACCAAGACCTACATCAACTGACTCTGGCAACATGGAACACAAGAGGGTTTCTACATTTGACAACTTCTGGAGACATCAACTTAGGGGACTATGACATCTTATGCCTCCAAGAAGTCTGGTTACAAACCAAACCAACATTGGATGGTTTTGAGATTGCCTTCTCAGAAGCATTAGCGGGCCCTAAAGGAAGACCATCTTTAGGCCTAATCGTCGCAGTCCGGATGGGTGTGGGTTTAGAAATAACCAAAACCATCTTGAAGACCCCATACGCCATCGCGGTACTCATCTCGTGGCAACGAAAGGAGGCTGGGGAAGAACATCAAACATGCACCCCCCTGTTGGTGATGTCGATCTATTGGAACCACAAAGGGATTCAACAGACCTCACTGTTTGATATAGTAACCTCCACATCGGACTCAGTCTACTTAGAGTTTGGGGTATGCAATGTTATAATATGTGGGGACTTAAACATCAAGTGCCCATTGATTAATAATAGCACCACAGACCACGCACAGAGTAAGCCTTGTAAACAAGGCTTAGCCTGGCAGAAGCTGATGACGGCCAGACATCTTTTCAACTCTGCAACTACATTTCTTGATTCTATCTCTCTACCAACATGGAAAAGAGGTTTGACCAGCTCAACAATAGACTACATATTTGTCTCTGATTTGCTGTTAGCCCGGTTGATAGACTTCAACATTTGCCAGTCACAGCAAAGCGACCACAACCTGCTGGCCATTAAATGGGCCTCCACAAAACCAGATACAGATCATTACTCTGAAAGAATCGAACCGGTAGGAAAAGGCAACCGGGTAAGGATCTCACGGACCAACATTCAAGAAATTACTTGTTTGTATGGAAGCAGCAAGGAGGCCGCAAAGGTGGATTACCGACCATTTTTGGAACCTTATAGAGCCTCGTTAAAAAGATCGAAGGGGCCCAATACAACCCAGACCTACCATGCACATACTTTTGACTCGCTTTTGGTGGCACAGCGAAACATCCTCCGCAGAGCTAAAAGAATGGCTGCAAGAAACAACTCGCCCGCTACTAGGGCTTACATGAAGGAGACAACAAGAGCCTAAAAAAACTGGCTACGGGGCCACCGTTTAAAACTACACCAACAAGACTCTGAAAACATGTTAGAACAAATTGGAAAATCCAACTCTAGAGACTTTTGGAGTCTGGTTAACCCACGAGCTAAGGAGGCATCTACAATGATGCTAAACAGTATATCGGAACCAGCATGGACTGGGTTCTACTCAACACTCTTCAAATCTCCAGACTCTGAGGAAGGACCTTTATATCCCCAGACGACAGCTCGGTGGGTCGACCTTTCGGACAGAGCTGAAATTCTGGACAAAATATTCAAGCTAAAGAAATCAAGGGCTCCAGGGCCTGACGGTCTGTCAAACGAGAACTTGAAATCCGCGCCAGAAGAATGGGCAAACCTGCTGAGCATAATTTTCTACAAATGCACTACCTCCCGCTCAATCCCGCCCACTTGGACCTCAGGAGTCATTATTCCCATATTCAAAAAAGGAAGGAAGGACGACCCTAGAAATTTTCGCCCGGTGGCCCTCTTAGATGTTATAGGGAAAGTTTATGGTTCCCTTCTGTTGGATCACTTTAATCAGTGGGCAAAAAGTGCGCCCTGTAATGACCCTCTCCAATCGGGGTTTAAAAAAGGAGTAGGAACTAGTATAAACATCTTTATCCTCAGCCTCTTAAAAGCAAAAGCTCGCGAAAAAAATCGGAACCTGTTTTTGGCATTTATAGATCTGTCCCAGGCCTTCGACTTGGTCAACCGAAGGAAGCTCTGGGGAAAACTTTCCAGTTGGGACTGCCCTCAGGAGATCCTGAATCCCATCAAGGCCCTGCACGCTGCCACATCAATGCAGGTACGACTGAACACCAGTGGCCTACTCTCGTCATCCATAACAACAGACAGAGGGGTCAAACAAGGCTGCCCACTAGCACCAGCCCTTTTTCTGTCCTATTTTGGGGACTATAAAGATTCTCTAATCAGCACACGAGTATTCCCCCCAGAACTGGGTAAAGAGAAGATCCCGAGACTCCTGTATGCAGACGACCTCATTCAATTGGACCAGACCCCAATTGGTTTACAACGGCAGCTGTCTGCATTGACCACATATACAGCTGCCAACGACCTAGAAGTAAACAAACAGAAAACGAAGATAATGGTATTTGGAAAGAATCAAAAAAAGACAAAGATGAAGAATATCTCGTGGTATCTGGCCACAAACAAAATCGAACAAGTGGCTGAATTTAAATATCTTGGAGTCCTCATTGACTCCACGGCCAATAACTCAGCGATGCAGCACCATCTTTCTGGAAAAATGAAAACTCTAGCCTCGCAAGCAAAAATACTGGACAACAAATACGGACGTTTTTCATTGTTGCCACTACTTAAATTCTACAGGGGCAAAGTTATCCCGGCCATCACCTATGGAGCCGAGGCCATGCCATCTTTACCTCACTTCATATGGGCCAGACTGGAGAGTCAGTTCTGGCGCTCAGTACTGAACATGCCATCTTCTACTCCGATTGCTCTGATTAGATGTGAACTTTCCCTCTCTTCCTTAGAGTCAATTGTGAAAAGAGCGTCAGTTATGTTATATCGGAAAATAATAGATCCTTCTTCCTCTGCAATTTTCCAGATGGTCCATGAAGAGATGAATTCAAGCAAATCCATGTTATCGTCCAAATGGGAGCAAATGTGTTTACAGCAACTTGATATCTGCGGCAGCTCGATTGAAGAACTTCTGGGGAACCCGACAAAAACTAAAACCCGATTAGAAGAATTGGACTGGATAAATACATTGGAAAAGGCATCTGAGTACAAGTTAACTAGCCATCTTCCACCAACAAACAGAAAACTGAATGTACTCCAACCCTTCCTGACAAAGCACCCAGACAAAAAAACTAGGAACACCCTACTCCGTGCGAGGCTAAATTAGCTACCTACAAATGAGATTCTGTACACAAGGGGCCTTTCAACAACAAATATTTGCCGCTTTTGTAATAACATTGAACAAAGCGAAACTTTACGGCACCTTTTACTACTATGTCCAGGTACTGACAAATTTAGATCACCATACATTCTCCATCACTTAAAAAACTCCTATCTGAGGGAGGAAGAGCTCTGGTGGGAGCGCCTAATAGGAGGCTTGAGAACATCTTGGTCTATTGCAGCCACAAAAATTTTGTATCAGATCTTCGTACATGTACCCCCGTCTTAACGGGCCTGACCACAGTTAGACAGTTTGACAGATAATTGTTGGAACTGGGGAGTGTTTTTCGTTCATCTTCTTGTAAAAATCACCACGGTGATTATACACTCGTAATAAAAAAAAAAAAAAAAAAAAAAAAAAATTATGCAATGTAGTAGATTTTCAGAAAATGCAAACACTAACACACCTTTTTCTTTCATCACGGAAATGGAAAAAGTGATACTTCCGCCAAGTACGATAGCCACTTCAAAAAGTAAGGAGTAAGTATATTGGCAGTCATTTTGTACACGTGGGAATCTACACGTCTGATCTATAGTACTAATATGCTGCAGTGCCTGTAGGCTGGGCCTTGCAGCTTCAGTGAGTAACCTCCCACCTACGCCTTACGACCAAGGTACAAGGAGTATAGTTCCTATCCACAACCATCACTGCATATCAAAACCATGGTCGATGCAAATTAGGTATTTATAAATTTACTTTTCGGACCATTGTCTGCAGCCATGTAGGTAAGACACTAGGGCGTGAACACAACTAGCGCATTACACCACACCCATATCGACTTGTCACTCCATGGTTTATTACTTCAGTCTTGGGTGCGAGGGCTTTGGCCATGCACCCAAGAGTGCAGGGTCTCGCCATAAACACCTCAGTGATGTGTGGTAGTGGCGGTTTTTCTATAGGTGTGATATCCTTCAGTGCTTCTGGCCAGAGGCTTCACTCCTAGCTGTATGTCCATAGATCTTACATGGGATGGGTGTGCAGTGGTTTGCACGTCTAGTACTTAAGACTGGACGTACTCCCCAGTACTTGCCAATCGAAACACAATACTATGGGTGTATGCATGGGTGGCACATGCATCCAAGACTCTAGACCCTGGCCACAACCACCGTAGCATGTGGCACCCATGGTGGCGTACTGTTGAATTCAATAACCTTAGGAAAAAGTATAGCAATTACGGCATGCTGTCAATTTCAATGTTCCCTAACACCACACGTGTCCTTACAACAGTGACAAGTTTCCTGTGCACTGGACAGACTGAAATACTGCCCATATTGCACCCCTCATTTTTTGTGCGTACAAGGTGGCCATAGGAAAGACATCATGAAGAGGTTATAACTGTGTCATTGGGTACGTGGCCTTCGGCCATGCACCCAAGAGTGCAGGGTCTCCCCCCAAGCACCTCAGTGATGTGTGGTAATGGGGCTTTTTCTGTAGGTGTGGTATCCTTCAGTACCTCTGGCCAGAGGCTTCCCTCCTAGCTGTATGTCCTTAGATATTACATGGGATGGGTGTGCAGTGGCTTCCTCGTCTAGCACTTACAACTTTGTTGTTGGGTGCATGGCCAAAGGTCATGCACCCTACACTGCATACACTCCCCGCAACTTGGCAATCGACACGCAATACTACGGGTGTAGTACGGGTGTAGTATCCATCTTGGATGGCCTTGGCCACAACCACTGTAGCATAGCACACCCATGGCGCTGTACTAATTAATGTAATAATATCCATAGAAAAAACTAATGTAATTATGGCATGTTGTCAATTTCAATGTTCGCCACCACTGCGCGTGTCCTTACAACAGTTAGAAGTATTTTGTGCACTGCATACACTGAAATGCTATTGTTATTATAGCCCTCATTTTCTGTGTGTACAAGGTGGCCATAGAAAATACATCATGAAGACCGACCCCCAGAAGAAATGCATTGATCATCCATGTCTTACTGTCTGCATTTTTTGCAACACTGTAGCACACAGGAAAAGAGTTTTATACATAGAGCATGTGTGCGCTGGTTGTTGCTCCGCTTTCGGCGGATCCAAGATGTTGGGCGCATCCAAACAATCTGACACAGAACACGTCTCGCAGCAGCCAATCGGCAGAGACGTTGCGTGTCCGCGGTCATGACGGCAGCCCCTTAGCCAATCGGTATGTTGTCTGCGGAGCGAACAGGGAAGTGTGATCGCGGAATGGACATAGATATCACTAATTTGTTTTCACCTACTATTTGGTCATTTTAAAGAAAAGTACTGCACGGAAGGTCACCAAATTTACAAAAGCACGCTTTCAGGACCAAGGCCCTGCCCCTGCCGCAAATTTTGTGAAAATCCGTCCAGCGGTCTGGCCTGTAGCCGTGCGCACAGTTTTTCCCTCATTCAGTCTATTGAAAAAAAATACGTTTTGAGACCCCCCCTATACATTCCCCCCACCCCAGCACCAAACCTCACCAAAATTCTGCGTGGGCCATATACTTTTTTTTTGTTTGGTGAGGATTCGTCCAGGGGGAGCAAAGTTATAAAACGCCCAAAAAGTGCTCTTCCTATGGAAACAGCAATTTAACCATAACTACATGGCCACTACCGTGGCCATGTAATATATATATGTGTGTATATATATATATATATATATATATATATATATATATATATATATATATATATATATATATATATATATATATATTACTTGGCTAGTTGGCTAGACTGGCATTTTGATGCAGCCAATTTGGGAATGTTTTCTTATTGTGGCATGGCATTTTGAATGGCAAAGCTAACAGGACCATGTCCTTACCTGGGAGGTGCCCTACTCCAATCCTGTTTTCCTGAAGACAGCGCACCCCAGTATCCAGAGACAGGGTTTTATCCCCCATGAGGGTTTCCCTGGGGATCTCTAAGTGTTCAAGCCTTTTAAGCAAGGACACTGAGAGGTTTTCAGGGGAATTTCCACTATCAGCTATACATCCATCAGTGTACCTTCAGGCACCACAGGTAGGAGGTGTTGAAAAACTAATTTGATCCACTGTTTGCAATAAGTGTATTCGTAGTATTACACACTGCCATATATTTGCAAAGTTAGCCTGGACATGTTTTCTTATAGTATCATTACTGGGATTATGCACAAAGCACACTGGAGTAGGTTACTATATGGGAATGCTGGCATATATAGTTGCAGCCATCATGGACATGCATGGGTACAGCTAGTGTGAAAGTGGTTTTGTACTGGCATGTGTTGTGGGAAAAGGCATAGTGGAAATGCTTTGGAAAATGCTCCTGTGCACTGTGCACTATTGATAAATTGCATCTATTGGATTTTTTCTTTATTAGAGTTACCCTATGAAAACAATTATAAAAATGTTGGCTTTTTACCCAATTTTTCAACAAGGGTGTGCTGTATAATGCACCATTTTAATACAGTGTTCAAAAATATTTCTCAGGGAGGGAACGTCCCAAACCCCTGAACCACCTTTGGTTGGTTTCGGCTCGCTCGCTATGCTCACACACTGTGGCATATTTGTGGGAAATGTTTACACCCCCTCCAATTAAAATATTCCCCAGCCACCAATGGGGTGAGTCGCTGGTGGGTGATTGGGTGTGAATGTGTGTGTGCAAGGCTGTGGCCCAGGCAAGTGGCATTGGAACATTGACGTTTTTTTGGGTGTGGGTTTATATCACAATGTAGCATGTAGACTTGACATTGTATTTATTTGGCATGGCATTTATTACTCTCATAAGGGACAATAGCAATATGATGTGTGTTCTTACATGGGGAACACACGGGCACTTGTGAAGTCAGCAAGTAAATGTGTTCTTACAGTGCAATTGCATGTTTTACTGCTATTAAAGACAAAGTCAATTCTTCTTACATGTTGGGTGGAGGTATACGTGCAGCCAAACTGGAAAATAGTTCCTCACTGTAGCATTGCATGTTTTGCTGGCATTGAGGGAAGCATGAATATTCTTACATGGTGGGGACGGGGGATGGGCAAGCAATTGTGTGGCAGAAATATTGTGTTTTCTTCTTCTGGCAGAAGAGATTTACTGGCTTTTAGAGAAACGTTGACAAGAGAATATGTGAACATGGGATTAGTGACATATACTGGCAGAGCAAGCATGAACATGCTTTCTTATGGTATAATTACTGTGCTTAATATCGTTGGCTATGAAGATAGTTTGCTGGTACATTTGGGTGTAAAGACTCAGGATCTGTGAGCAGCCCCCTTGATTCTATGGTAGGTGAAAGATTTAAGGTTTGATTAAAATAAAAAACGACATCTTTCACCTAGTGCAGTGCATGGCATGTCCATGCAGCAGCATGATCATGGTGTACATTGAGCATGCGTGGTGGTCCAGGTCTTCCTGGAGTGAGGCACGGCCCATACCTTGTTGCCGAGCTTGGGGGGGGGGGCTTCAGCATGACTTGCAGGTGAGCCCCGCATTTTGTGTTACGACACAGATGTAACTCTCATGTTAAAGGCATCTTTCAGACTCTCAGGTTCAGGTCCATCTCATATTCCAGCAGAACTCCCAGGGTCCAGGCATGCAGTGAAACATCTCAGGAAGTACAAGCATCAGCTTTCCAGCATATCACCTAGGTACTAGGTGCAAGAGGCTAGAAGCTCCATCAGCCTCTCAATGCAGCAGCTCAGTGTTGCCTAACACAGCTTCAGACAATAACTCCTTCCCTTTTCCTTTGAATTCCTTTGGCTCTGGCAGTTTTCGCTTTGCCGTTTTCCCACCATTATGCTTGGCTCCCTGGATCCTGCCACATGGCAGAGGATGGGCAGGTTAAAGAAAGAATAAGTCTGCCATTTTGTTAGTCAGTCTTATTTGGTGTACACCAGCACTTGGAGGTACATATCGGAGACAGAAGGTAGAGAAAACAATGTTTTCTAAGTAACTCAATTTTGCTTTCTGGGTTTCTAGGCACTTTGACATAGTGTTCTCTCATTCTAGGGGGCTCAGCAAGGAGTAAATGATGTTGGTAACGCTACCTCATGTGCATTTAGTGCATATAAGGAAGGAAGGGCAGAAGAAATATTTATCAAAAAGATCAAATGCTTATTTTGAAAACACGTAGTCAAGATATAGGACTTAATGTCAAACCTTTTCTTGGAAATCCTGCTTCTCTCATGAATGTCAGCGAAACTAATGGAAATGTAAGTGGTATAATAAGGCTGAACAGCCTCCACCCAATCAACCACAATTGTATCAGTTACATATGTATTTATGCTTAAAGATATATTTCTGCATGCCAGTTTTGCTAAAGCTTGGTGTCCCTCGGCTGGAATTGGCATTGCAAAAAGACACCATTTTTGCTCCTACTTCCCCTCCGCTCCCTCCTCTAATTCAGGGATATTCCTGCATCCTCTGTTCTCTCCTGCACAACTGTCCACCCCACCAATCTCCCTCACCTTGTGTGGGGGACACCTATGAAAAATCGAGTCTCTTGCCGACACGGCTATTTTTCCTTCCACAACCCCCACTCCCCCTTCCACCATACCTGTAATACCCCATAACCCAAAGCCAACCTTTCACCACCCCACCCGACTTCACCCTGTCCCCTCCTTAACTTTCCGGTCCCGTTGCTGCCACTTCTTGCATGCACGATTAGCTCATGCACTTTGTCCTGACAGGCTACTGTTTGGAAAAACCAGTCTTTTGGGAAATATATGAAAAGTGAAGTTTGGCATATTTCAATCACCCGAGAAAAAAAATGCCTTAGTGTGAAAAAGATACATGTTCACTGCATTTTTCATCAGGGTGAAGTTTCCCCAAGTGCTACTAAGGTATTGGCACTACAGCAATGTATGCCCTGGTGCTTACACCATGCCAAACTGCACTTGTCATGATGCAATGTTTTTTAAAAATGTTTTTTATATATGTCCCAGTGTTTTTAGACATAGGGCAAACATTGCCTTAATGCGATTATCAGGCAACTTTGCACTTGCACCTGAGTAAGGTTTCTGTAATCTTACCCCAGCTGTTCACAAAACTTTTTCTGCTTACTGATGGTGATCACTCTGTGCTATCACGAACTGATCAGCAATATGGCTCCTACAATAAATAAAAATAAAAATAAAAAACTGGTGTCACAAGCTTAATTAGACAAACATGCCTCAGCATCACATTATAGCACATTATGAAGTTAAGTGTTAATAATACAGATGCAACCGTTCCGTATTATAGCTTTTTGACAGTGAAGGAGGGAAATGTGTCCGCTTTAGAAATGGGACCAGCTGGTTTGCTCTTAAAATCTAATTGGCAGAGATAATTGTCTGTCTCTCAATGCCGATCGCATTCAATTTGCTTTATAGCAATGGCAGAAAGCGACTGGCGTCGTTTTCTAACGGTTTCCGGTTTTTTTCCAACCCTTTTCCAAATGCATGTTTATTTGTCGTAGGTTAGCTTGTTCAGAACTAGCCACGAAATTTCCCTCAATTTGTTTTAAACGAGTATGATATTGCGCCCAATAAAGTTCGACCTTTTCTTGCACCGAAGGTCGTATGTCGTCTATCTGTTGCCAGATTAACTTAATCACCGTTGCTAAAATGATAACAGATGCTTAGATAACATGGTATGGCCCAAGCAGTTTTGGGCCAAACCGTATTATATCAAAACGATTGAAATAGGACACAAACAGACCTGTCTACTTTTATATTATGATTGCTGGGTAACATAAACCGAAATATGTTTACCATCTTTCTTTTTATGTCACATATCAAACAGTAACAAAATAGTCTGTGTCATTTTTATCCTAGTGAAAATATTGTAGGATAATACGTGTTTGGGCAAGACCTGTTTGTTCCCTATTACACACGCAGCAAAACTGGTGTTGAACTGATTTGCTCCATCTTTTTGTATGAGGTCAATGTTTAGATCATCTGACCGCTGATTTCTCGGAATGGGGGTTGCATCACGCGTGCATTCTTAAAAATGTGAAGGCTTTACCCACTTACAGCACCCCATCTCTTCACTTACTTTAGCCGGTTCATTAGAGATAAATACATCAGCAACATTAACCTGTCGCCCACAAACTTCCTGCTACACTGCTTCCAGCCACACATCATCCTCTATACAATGCCAGCCATATAAATTCAAAAAAGAGCATCCTTTGATTTTCTTCATGGACGTCATTGATTTGTAGGTATTTGCTGAGAGGTTTGCACTCACGTGTGGGACGTTTTTCAAAAAACAAACACTGCATGCTAAAGACATTAATACATACCAGCCTTTTCTGGCACAAAACTGTACCCAATAGTGGATAGCAATTTATTTTTTAATTGGAGGGGCATAGACATGGCCCATGAATATGCGGCAGTGACAGAGTAAAGTGAGGCAGCCTGATTCCGGTGGGGGGGTTTCTCCTTGAGAATAATGGGTTACAATGATACATTTTACAGCACACTCTCTGTGGAAAAGTAGGTAAAAACAAACAGTATGCAATCAGTTGTGCAAGGTGAAAGATGCAGTATTGCCAAGTCACCAACAGTGCACAAAAGCATTTAAAAAATGCATTTTCATGATGCCTTTGCCCCCACACCCAAATAAATAAATAAAATATATATATATTCACTGAAAAAACTTTGTTATAGGGACGTTATGGTTAAGTTGCGCTGCTAGAAACCTATGAAATTCAGTAAAAACATTTTGTTAAAGGGACCTTATGGTTCAAAGTAAAACCGAAAAACTCATGAAATTCGCTAGTTATGGTAAGCTAAGCAACCATAACTCGCGCCACCATCGTGCATTGCTTAGACTAACACCAAGGACATCAAAGATGACATCACAATTTATTTAATGACTCATTCATTCGGCATAGAGTTTAAAGTAACGATTAGCACAGACATGAAACAATGTCAACAGAGAGAAAACAACGTGGAAAGTAGTACACAATTTGCTTCAGAGGAAATTGCTATGTAGTATGATCAACTCTAAACGGGATACGGAAGCTGATGCTACAATTCGAAGTGCTCATATATGGCATTTTAATTTAATATTAGCATTGAACCTGGGAGAAAAAAGTAGTGGTCTACATGCATCTCCATGCTGGCCTGCCCATCTGGGCGGTAGAAAGAACATTACACACAAAGGTTATACTTGCGTTTCATTGCAATATGCCACACAGAATAAACAAGTAGAATGTAACCCAGAAATAATGGTCAGATAATGATAAGTTGATGCTCGTTCGGGTATAAAATCGTCAAAAATCAAACTTAGATTATATTCGCCATTTCCATTCTCTTGGCGTAACTCAGACCGCAACGCAGACTCTGT
This sequence comes from Ambystoma mexicanum, assembly GCF_040938575.1. Taxonomy (NCBI): domain Eukaryota; kingdom Metazoa; phylum Chordata; class Amphibia; order Caudata; family Ambystomatidae; genus Ambystoma; species Ambystoma mexicanum. The sequence goes on along the minus strand of NC_090926.1, from coordinate 362,099,963 downwards.
TCGCACCAACGATTTTTCATAAACTGAATTTACATTTTCCTTAGTCCAGTTTTGGAATGCATAACCTTATCATATCTTACATTATTACAACCCTCCTTTCATTCAATTCCTTTTGGAATGGTACCTTTCTCTCAAGGTCAAAAAACAATTAAACCATATACTGTGTGTCTGATGCGTGGGCTTCCTCAGCTCGCAAGCAAAAATTCAAAGCTGGAGACCTTCACTCAGAATCAAAATACATTCTTAGTTTGCAACAACTTGCCACACCGCATCCATGAGAACTGTAATTCTAATGCACTTGCAGGGCCAGTCTTTGCATCAGGCAGTGCAGGTGGCTGCCTGAGGTGCCAGGCTCTAGGGGGCGCCAGTATGACTCCATTATTATTTTAATTACATTTTAACACGGACATGAATAGCCCTTTCCTTGCCGTGCTCTGGGTGTAGCACAAGCAGTTCACTTCATAAACATCAAGCGTTTTAATTAAGAGTGTAAAATGACCTGCAATTGCTTCTATTTAATATTAATAAATATTGAGCAAATAATATAAATAATATAGAGGAACAGGCATTTGAAATGTAGTATTACTATGTAATACCACAAGGTAAGGTTGGGGTTGCAGACTTCAGAAGCAACAATCTATTTTACAAGTCCACCATTTACGTTTCTGCCTCACCATCTGTGTTGTCACTGAACTAATGCAACTTGAAAATTAGTGAAGGTTGCAGGCTAAAAGCACTGTAGAGAGAAGTGATACAGCACCCACATGCGGTTATATATTTTGTGGGTCGTCCTCGCTTCCCTAGCACTCTGCAATCTGTCATAAACGTGCCCTAAACCAGGCTTCGCCATGCTGCTTACTTTTGCTAAGAGATTGCACAGGACACATACAGACACAAAGCGGCACCCATCTTGTGTTGCACCCAGTCACATGCCGAGGCACACACAGGCACTGAAGAAGCACCAGATCAGACACAAATGAGAGGGTGTGGATAAATGGTGGGCACAGCCACCGCTTAGAATGACCACCCACCCACCCATGTGCACCCAACCCCTCAGCTTGAGTGAATCAAGCAGAGCCCAGCCAAATACCCATGATCAGCTTCAGTGATACAGATCTGAGAGATGGAATTTTAAGCAAAACACATCAAACCCCATGACGCAGTCCCCTCATGTTAGTAAGACATTTCAGACTCCAGCGATCACATCTCTTCCGTTCATCATGTTTGTTAAGACGAACAGAGCCGTAGAAGGACAAGGCACAGAAAATAAATGTTGGTGGCAGCAACACATTTAACAAATGACCGGCATTTGGCAACGTAAAACATTTTATTGTTAGCACCTGCAATCGTATGCATACATTTTTAGGCAATCGAAATAAGATACGTGTTCATTCTTGCATGTCAGGGGAGTGATTGTAAGTGTAGGGACAGGAGGCCGTTCATTTTCACAGCAGAGCTTCAGTGTGTGGTTTCTGAGTGGTTTTATAAGTGAAAGAGTGATATAACAAATTGTAACATTGAAGCTGCACTAGAATAGTCTCATTAGAATGTGTAAAGAAGGTAGATGTCATGATGCCTACCCCCGGGGACCCAGACCAAGTCCAGGAACCCCAGAAGCAGGCATCAAGTTATCCCAAGCAAGCCCAACAACCCCTGCTAGGGGCTATTTGGGTCCAGTCCTGGCACCTATGGCGCCAGGCTCATATGGAGAGTCAGTCCTGGCGCCATAGGCGCCAGGCTCATAGATTAAAACTGATGCAGACCATTCTGCAAACTCACCTGATGCAGACAATGCGGCAAGAGCTCCAAGCCAAAAGAGGCTTGGAAGGGACTACTTTACTTAGGGACTATTGTTTTACTCGGGCGGGGCTGGGGAGGAATATTTACCTGGGACTACTTTGGAGGCTATTTAAACCACGCCCGAAGAGCAGCACACGCTTCGCGTTATTCTGCATCCAGCAGCGTAACGCTCACCATGCCTGCAAGTCTGCATCCAGCCTTCTGCCACGCCCGTCTCGAGTTTGGAGCTCCTAGAAAAAGGGAGAAAGAAGGAGAAAAGGTTAGAACAAGAGCAATACCTTTGATCCTTACCTGAATTCCCCATCCATCGCGCCTTCGAGCTGGAAGAAAGAAGCTATTTATGCGCGTCGCCTCGCATGCTGTAGCGCCGTGCTGAACTCACCGGCCTTCGCAGCATCTTCACATTCCACCGCATCCTCCTGCATGTTCCCGCCGCACTCCAGCACCTAAGGAGAAGACAAGAACAGCAAGGTGAGCCAAGGGAATACACAGAGGAATATTAGTTACCCCCCCATAGACTTACCGGATTTTACCACCGGGGGTACTATTCCTCTTCACGGGTCGGCGCAGCTTCCACTGCATCTTCGCCGAACCCCGGCCCTAAGGGGAAACAAAAGGACAGCAAGGTGAAACAAAGGGACTAACAAGGGGAACCCTCCTCACCACAATAAACTTACCTGATTTTACCGCCGGAGGTATTATTCCCCGAGACTTCATACTTGCTCTCAGCGCCTGAATAAGGGAGAAAGCAACAGGTTACATATTGACATTATTTTATCGAAATGTGTTGGAAAATACAAATCCTTACCAGAATACTACCGGTTGCCACGAGGAATTCTTCATTAGGGTCAAGCTGCAACCTGCAAGGAATCGGACAAGAGTGAAAGTCAGGCATTTGAACTCTTACGAACTTTATACTTACGGCGTCTTGCCGGGAATCTCCGAGTCAATATTGTTCTGGAACTCACCAATTCCTTCGAGCCAGTGAAGCAACTGGTTATCAACGTGCCCCTGCGCTCAATGCAGGTTGGAAAGCTTATCTTTTCAAACCATCAGGTGAGACTATAAGAAGGGACATCAAAGGTGATCTGTGGGGAGAACAGCGGGGGTGGGGGAATTTACGCTCAACTCCATGGGTGGTTAATTCCCTTTCTCCATTTGCAGAAGAATATTCCTACGGGCCAAGCAAACGAAGCTAGGTGGGCCAATCCAGTCCGTCATCTAGGCCCTAGGCGTCACATTGTTGGAGACCGCAGCTGTCCAGTTCCGATCGACGCCTCTGTGGGAGCCAGGTGAGCGTAACAGAATGCGAAGCCTACCCACAAATTCCCACCCGGGCGTTATGGATACCTCAGAGACTGACCAATTGGCCCAATTACTAGGGGAACTGAGGGCTGAAGTGCATTCCGCCCGTCAAGAAACCAATGCTCTTAGGAGAGAACTGATTTTGTCAAAGGAGTGAACTGATGGCCTTGCTAGGCAACTATTTCAAAGCCAGGCTGGACAAGCACCCCTACCTGGTTCCGGGGGAAATACAGCTCCTGTGTTATCGAGTAACCCTGTGCAAATAAACCTACCAGGAAATATTCCATTAGCTTCACCCGAACGCTTTGCCGGAGATCCCAAAAGGTTTGCCGTGTTTATGAATCAATGCCACTTGCACTTTTTATGCAGACCTGGAGCCTTCCCAAACGATCAAGCCAAGGTAGCCTTTGTATTGTGATATCTAAGCGGCAGTGCAGCTGATTGGTCATTTCCACTAGTTACTCAGGATGACCCAATTCTTCAGGATTTTCAGGGCTTTCAAACGAGCTTGGAAAGACTATTTGCCCGGCACTCCCAAGGACAGGCCCTGAATAACAAACTTTTGTCCCTACGACAGGGTAACCAGGACCTTCTATCCTACATCGCAACCTTTAATAGGTTGATAGTGGAAACTGGATGGCCTGAGGTAAAACGAATCACGTTATTTCATCGAGGGTTTCGAGGAGAACTCAAGGATGTCTTGGCTCAAGTCGTGAACCCACCTCAAGACTGCGCTGAATATATAGACTTAGTGGTCCAGTTAGATCACAGACTTCAGAACAGAAAGGCTGATCGAGGCAAGTTTGAGAATAGGGTGTTGGTCAAAACCCACGCTAACCCCAAAGGAGCAGATGCTTCAGAACCCATGCAAATCGGAGGGGTTAAAGGATCCTTAACCCAGAAGGAAAGAGAAAGGAGACGGCAAATGCAATTGTGTCTATATTGTGGGACTTCTGGGCATTTTCTATGGTATTTCCCTGTAAAACCACCCAAGAAGGTGGTAGGATCTGCTGATAAAAGCCATATGGAGTCAGACTCGGGAAACGACCACGCCCGACAAAAGTAGAGGTCCGCTTGCCGAGCTTGAAGAAGGATACTCAGACCTCGCATTTCATCATACCAATGGTCCTCGTAGATCCAGGGCAGCCATCGCGTATGCACGCAGTAAGGGCATACATTGATAGCGGGGCCATAGGAAACTATGTGGACTTTGAATTGGCTTCCAGGATGAATCTACCTCTCTGCCGAAAAACCACCTCAGATGTCATCACCACAGTCGATGGAACTGAAATTGCCTCAGGGCCTGTAACTCATTCCACCGCAGAGATGACACTATTGGGTCAGGATGGGCATCGAGAGACTATTGTGTTTGATCTAATCAAAGCCCCACAGTTCCAAATAATACTGGGGATACCTTGGTTGGAAACACATAATCCTTATATTGATTGGCGACAGAAGAGAATAACCTTCCCGGATTGTGCACAAACCTGTTACCCAAAGAAAAGTCAGAACGCAGGCCTGGCCACAGTAACCACAGCAGTCATGCAACTACCTCCAGAATACCAAGAATTCCAGGATGTCTTCCAAAAAGAACAGGCAAACACCTTACCTCCTCACAGAGCGTACGATTGTCAAATCGATCTCATACCCGGTGCACAACCCCCTTGTAGCAGGATCTATGACCTTACGGAACCTGAGAACCTTCACCTATGACAATACTTAGACCAGTACCTTGCCAATGGCTTTATTCGCCCATCCAAGTCCCCTGCATCTTCAGCTTTGTTCTTTGTGCCCAAAAAGGAAGGTGACCTCAGAACGTGCATAGACTACCGCGTATTGAACCAGATAACTGTTGAGAACCGATACCCATTGCCTCTGATCCCTGAACTACTAGACCAAGTGAAGGACGCTTGTATATACACTAAATTAGATCTCCGGGGGGCATACCATCTGGTACATGTAAAAGAAGGCGACGAATGGAAGACTGCTTTCCGCACTAAGTATGGGTTATTCGAATACCAGGTGATGCCTTTCGGGTTGTGCAATGCACCAGCAGCCTTCCAATACTTCATGAACGATGTCCTTCGTGAACTCATTGACGTTTGTGTTGTCGTATATATCGATGATACTCTAGTATACTCCTCTTCAGAATCTGACCATGTGAAGCACATCCGAGCAGTCCTTGAGAAATTTCGCCAGCACAAACTATATGCAAAATTGGAAAAATGCATTTTTCATGCCACAGAAGTTGAATACCTTGGGTTTATCCTGACCCCAAAGGGAGTCCGAATGGACTCACGAAAGGTGGACGCAATCCTTAAGTGGCCATCACCAAGTTCAGTTAAAGGAGTACAAAGCATGCTCGGCTTTGCCAATTTCTACCGCAGATTTATCCTGGATTTTTCACATGTTGTACATCCCATCACAGCACTCTTGCGAAAAAATAAATGCTTTATGTGGACTGAAGAAGCTGAAAATGCCTTCCAAGAGCTGAAAGCGAAATTCACGTCTGTACCTGTATTAAAGCACCCGCGCCCTGAACTTCCATACAGAGTGGAAACTGTTGCATCCAGTCTAGGCATGGGAGCTGTCCTGTCTCAAAAGGACCCTGAAACTGGGCAGCTTCATCCAGTAGCATTTTGGTCCCGAAAGTTCTCGCCACCCGAGTTGAACTATGCGGTTACCGACAACGAGTTATTAGCCATTAAATCCACCTTCAATGCTTGGTGGCACTATCTTCTCGGTGCCAGGCATACCATTACTGTGATCACCGATCACCGGAACTTACAGTATTTAAAGACAGCCAAGGCCCAATCGTCACGTCAACTCTAATGGGGATTGTTCTTTGCCGAGTTCGATTTCGTAATAACCTATCGACCAGGTTGTAAGAAGGGTAAAGCAGATGCCTCATCCCGAATAGGGATGGGAGAGGCAGAGGTGAACCCAGAACCAGTACCTATAATTTCCAAACAAAGAATTCTTGGCATGACTACTCTACAGCACTAGAGGACATTCAGGTAAAGATCCAGCAACTCTTTGATCCTACAGCCCTGCAGGACTGGGTAAAAAAAGGCCCGGACTACTCTGTCACCAATGATCTGCCTTATTACCAAGGGCGGCTATTTCTGCCACACAAGGACCTACAAGAGCTAGTCATTTCCCGTTATCATGATACCCTAATGGAGGGGCACCCAGTTATTGCAAAAACTGAAGCTAAAATTAAAGGACAATTCTGGTGGCCCACCTGGCGAAAGGATATTAAATCATTTGTGATGTCTTGTGGCATTTGCGCCCAAAACAAAAATCAAAAGAAAAAACCAGCTGGACTCTTATAACCTTTAGACATTCCGCCTACACCATGGCACACCTTATCGTTAGACTTTATTACTGATCTACCCCCATGCAATAGATTTAACACCATTGTAGTTATTGTGGATCTTTTTTCCAAGATGGCCCACTTTATTCCTTTAAAGGGATTACCTTCAGCTTCAATCCTGGCCAAGGAGTTCATCGAAAACATTGTTCGCATACACGGATTTCCGTCCATATTGGTCTCTGACCGGGGCAGTCAATTCATTTCACATTTTTGGAAAAAATGCTGTCAATTGGCGCAAATCGATGTGAGGTTATCTACCAGTCACCACCCACACAGACCGATGGTCAAACGGAGAGGACCAACCAGACTCTCAAACAATACCTGCGTTGTATGTTACATCAGACTGAGAGTAATTGGAAAGACATTCTTTGGCTCGCCGAATATGCATACAATGATTCAGTACACTCTGGAACTGGACAGAGCCCCTTTTATACCTTATATGGGCACCATCCTCGAACCTCAGACCTTGACTCACTCCAACACTTAGAAATGCCCGCAGTGGACCATCTGCACGCTATGATTATAGAAGCCTTTAAGGAAGCAACTACACATTTAAAACAGGCGAAAGAAAAATACAAGAAAGATGCTGATCAGCATAGAAGTGATACTCCACAATACCAGATAGGGGACCAAGTATGGTTAGCCACAAACCATATACCTCTAAAGGGAACACGGACCTTTAACCTCAGATATTTGGGACCTTACTCTATTAAGGCCATTATCAACCCGGTGGCTGTCAAGTTGGATTTACCTGCTAATATATGAATTCACCCCGTCTTTCATGTGTCACTTTTGAAGCCAGTGCAACCAGGGACAAGACTAACCAAGCCACCAGACCCTGTCCTTGTAGACGGAGAACCCGAATTTGAAGTTAAGAACTTCCTGGACTCCAAGCTGATAAAGTCAAAACTCTTTTATTTAATAGACTGGAAAGGTTACGGACCACAGAAAAGGTCATGGAAACCTAGTGACCATGTTCATGCACCCCGATTGGTGAAAAGATTCCACTGAAATATCCCAGACAAACCGAATCCACAGGGAAGAACGACTTTAGGAGGGGCCTTGGGGGTGAGTGCTGTCATGATGCCTACCCCCGGGGACCCAGACCAAGTCCAGCAACCCCCGGAAGCAGGCATCAAGTTATCCCAAGCAAGCCCAACAACCCCTGCTATGGGCTATTTGGGTCCAGTCCTGTCGCCTATGGCGCCAGGCTCATATGGAGAGTCAGTCCGGGCGCCATAGGCGCCAGGCTCATAGATTAAAACTTACCTGATGCAGACCATGTTGAGCAAATGATATAAATAATATAGAGGAACAGGCATTCGAAATGTAGTATTACTATGTAATACCACAAGGTAAGGTTGGGGTTGCAGACTGCAGAAGCAACAATCTGTTTTACAAGTCCACCATTTACGTTTCTGCCTCACCATCTGTGTTGTCAGTGAAATAATGCAATCAACTTGAAAATTAGTGACGGTTGCAGGCTAAAAGCACTGTACAGAGAAGTGATACAGCACCCACATGCGGTTATATATTTTGTGGGTCGTCCTCGCTTCACTAGCACTCTGCAATCTGTCTTAAACGTGCCCTAAACCAGGCTTCGCCATGCTGCTTGCTTTTGCTAAGAGACTGCACAAGACACACACAGACACAAAGCGGCACCCATCATTGTGTTGCACCCAGTCACATGCCGAGGCACACACAGGCACTGAAGAAGCACCAGATCAGACACAAATGAGAGGATGTGGATAAATGGTGGGCACAGCCACCGGTTAGAATGAAATGTGCACCCAACCCCTCATCTTGAGTGAATCAAGCAGAGCCCAGCCAAATACCCATGATCAGCTTCAGTGATACAGATCTGAGAGATGGAATTTTAAGCAAAACACATCAAACCCCATGACCCAGTCCCCTTATGTTAGTAAGACATTTCAGACTCCAGCGATCACAACTCTTCCGTTCATCATGTTTGGTAAAACAAACAGAGCCGTAGAAGGACAAGGCACAGGAAATAAATGGTGGTGGCAGCAACACATTTAACAAATGACTGGCATTTGGCAACGTAAAACATTTTATTGTTAGCACCTGCAATCGTATGCATACATTTTTAGGCAATTGAAATCAGATGGGTGTTCATTCGTGCATGTCAGGGGAGTGATTGTAAGTGTAGGGGCAGGAGGCCGTTGATTTTCACAGCAGAGCTTAAGTGTGTGGTTTCTGAGTGGTTTTATAAGTGAAAGAGTGATATAACAAATTGTAACATTGAAGCTGCACTAGAATAGTCTCATTAGAATGTGTAAAGAAGGTAGATGTCATGATGCCTACCCCCGGGGACCCAGACCAAGTCCAGCAACCCCAGAAGCAGGCATCAAGTTATCCCAAGCAAGCCCAACAACCCCTGCTAGGGGCTATTTGGGTCCAGTCCTGGCGCCTATGGTGCCAGGCTCATATGGAGAGTCAGTCCTGGCACCATAGGCGCCAGGCTCATATATTAAAATTTACCTGATGCAGACCATTCTGCAAACTTACCTGATGCAGACCATGCTGCAAGAGCTCCAAGCCAAAAGATTCTTGGAAGGGACTACTTTACTTAGGGACTATTTCTTTACTCGGGCGCGGCTGGGGAGGAATACTTACCTGGGACTACTTTGGAGGCTATTTAAACCACGCTCGAAGAGCAGCACGCGCTTCGCGTTATTCTGCATCCAGCAGCGTAACGCTCACCATGCCTGCAAGTCTGCATCCAGCCTTCTGCCACGCCCGTCTCGAGTTTAGAGCTCCTAGAAAAAGGGAGAAAGAAGGAGAAAAGGTTAGAACAAGAGCAATACCTTTGATCCTTACCTGAATTCCCGATCCATCGCACCTTGGAGCTGGAAGAAAGAAGCTATTTATGTGTGTCGCCTCGCCTGCTGTAGCGCCGCGCTGAAATCACCGGCCTTCGCAGCATCTTCACATTCTACCGCATCCTCCTGCATGTTCCCGCCGCACTCCGGCACCTAAGGAGAAGACAAGAACAGCAAGGTGAGCCAAGGGAATACACAGAGGAATATGAGTTACCCCCCGTAGACTTACCTGATTTTACCACCCGGGGTACTATTCCACTTCACAGGTCGGCACAGCTTCCACTGCATCTTTGCCGAACCCCGGCCCCTAAGGGGAAACAAAAGGACAGCAAGGTGAAACAAAGGAAATAACAAGGGGAACCCCCCTCACCACAATAGACTTACCTGATTTTACCGCCGGAGGTATTATTCCCCGAGACTTCATACTTTCTCTCAGCGTCTGAATAAGGGAGAAAGCAACAGGTTACATATTGACATTATTTTATCGAACTGTGTTGGGAAATACAAATCCTTAGCAGAATACTACGGTTGCCACGAGGAATTCTTCATTAGGGTCAAGCTGCAACCTGCAAGGAATCGGACAAGAGTGAAAGTCAGGCATTTTAACTCTTACGAACTTTATACTTACGGCGTCTTGCCGGGAATCTCGGAGTTAATATTGTTCTGGAACTCACCAATTCCTTCGAGCCAGTGAAGCAACTGGTTATCAACGCGCCTCTGCACTCAATGCATGATGGAGAGCTCATCTTTTCAAACCATCAGGTGAGACTATAAGAGGGGACATCAAAGGTGATCTGTGGGGAGAACAGCGGGGGTGGGGAAATTTACGCTCAATTCCATAGGTGGTTAATTCCCTTTCTCCATTTGCAGAAGAATATTCCTACGGGCCAAGCAAACGAAGCTAGGTGGGCTAGTACAGTCCGTCATCTCGGCCCTACGCGTCACATTGGTGGAGACCGCAGCTGTCCAGTTCCGATCGACGCCTCTGTGGGAGCCAGGTGAGCGTAACAGAATGCGAAGCCTACCCACAAATTCCCACCCGGGCGTTATGGATACCTCAGAGACTGACCAATTGGCCCAATTACTAGGGGAACTGAGGGCTGAAGTGCATTCCGCCCGTCAAGAAAGCAGCTGTCCAGTTCGATCGACGCCTCTGTGGGAGCCAGGTGAGCGTAACAGTAGATGCCCTCACACAAGTAAGTTTGGCCTTTCCCAATCATCTCTGAAGTTAGCACCTCTGCCAACATTTTGGGGGGGTGCCAATGATGCTTCCTGCCTAGGGTGCAATCTGGTCTAAGACCGGCTCGGTGCACGTGCACAGTAGGAAAAATATGGGGGCCGTCCTTGCTCGATGATCGTGGTGCTGCTAAGGGGTAGGGAAACTTTGCAATGACAGAATGCGCCCTACTCCAACATTGAAGTAGAGGGTACAGAAAAAAGAGTTAAAGTGTTCCTAGCAATAGCCCGATCTATGCTTAAGTGACGGACTCCTTCACTTATGTAGCCTAGGTCTCATCCCTTTTGTGGGATTGTAAGACAATTGTAAAAAGTGGAATAGTTGAAAAAAAAATTAACAAAGTGGATACATTTTAACATATACATTGAATGCTTTATTTGGACACGTCTTAAAAACATTGTTGATAAAAAAAACAGATGGTAATCATTTGTACCTGTATTTAAACTATTCCACAAGCTCTGTTTTAGGTGGAAAGGGCACGCTGGCAATGTTTCCTGACAATGTATGTTTACTCGGAACAAAATCGCACGCAATTCCATGATTATACATCTCCATCCCTTGAATGCCGAAATGCAATCTCTTTGGCCTGTACTTTAGGCACATATTGTGGAACACCTCAAAATCTACCGTGTGACAAAATGCTGTGAGTCCAGTCAGATCTCTTGAGAGTTTTATCAAACACAATCTTCTCAAGTGCTTTGTGTGGAGGCGAAGATGGAATCAACCACTTCTTCCGTTCCGAAACAGGACTGTTCACAAACATCCTAACTGTTTGGACTTTCGCGACAAAAAAACACCCGTTTTTTGCTTCTTGCAGCCATATCCTATCCCATCCTCATCACCCCTCACCTCCTCAGAGATTATTTGATAAGCTTGACAAGTGCAATGTTGTGTTTTTTAATATGTTTTTAGCGCGTTGTCCGCGGACACCAAACACGGATCCAAGATGGCGGGCGCATCAAAACAATCCGACGCACCTCACGCTTCAACCCAGCCAATCAGCAGACATGTTGCATGTCCACGGACATGACACAAGCTGATTAGCCAATCGGTGTCCTGTCTGCGGAGCGAACAGGGAAGTACGTCCGCGGAGCGGACATAGATATCACACATTTTTTGTGACCTACTTTTTGATCGTTTAAAAAAACTACCAGACGGATTCTCACCAAATTTACAAAAGCACACTTTCGGCACCAAGCCGTTGCTCCTGCCACAAATTTGGTGAAAATCCGTCCAGCGGTTTGGGCTCTAGGCGTGAGCAAAGTTTTTTCCCCATTCAGTCAATGAAAAAAAGAAATGTTGGGACCCCCCCTATAACTTTTCCCTCCCTGGACCAAGCCTCACCAAACTTTGCGACGTTATAAGCCTCCCAAAAAGTGCTCTTCCTATGGGTTTAGCAACTTAACCATAACTACACGGCCACTACCGTGGCCGTTTAATATATATATATATATATATATATATATATATACACATATATATATATATATATATACATATATATATATATTTTATATATATTTATATATAGTACCAGTGTTGATAATGTTCATGCTGGCTGTGTACATACATGTTTATGTTTACTTCTCCAATATATGACAGTATTCCAACAAAAAAATACCCTCATGTTTTCTTTTCCCACAATGCCAGCAATGACACTATAAGGAAACATGTTCAGGGTGGCTCTGCAACATACATGCCAGTATCCCCTCATCAGAACATACTCCTGTTGGCTTTGCCCACAATGACAGTAGGAAATGCAAAGCAACAGTAGGAAAACATGCCAACACTGGCTGCGACAAAGAAGAGCACTGTCCGCGTGTAAGGATACTCTTCATGTTGGCTCTGCCCACAATACCAGTAAACAATTCAATGCCATACTTGCTGCGATAATGAACACTCATCATGTTGATTTGCTCATAATGGCAGTAAAACCTGCAATGAAACAGAAAGAAAACAAATCCATACTAGCTACATCAATGTAAGCTTCAAAATAATCGTAATGTTGGCTTTGCTCATAATGCCAGAAAAAAAGGTCATGCCTCTTTAAGAAAACATTTGGTTTTACCAGTGTAGGCTGATATGGACATGTTAAAACACTCATCATATTTTTTTTCCCCAACATGGCAGGAAAATAATGTCATGTCACTATAAGAAAACATGTAAAAGCTAGCTGTGCCAATGTAGGTGAATGACCAAATCAGAAAACTCATTGGGCCTCATTACGACTTTGGCGGTAACCCTTAAATCCGGCGGCAGCGCTATTACCGCCGGATTTAAGGGTCCGCCAAATCAGGACTTTGGCGGATTTCGCCCCAGCTCTGAGCTGAGAGGAAATCTGCCAAAAATTTGCGCTATTACCGCCGGCGGGAAATCCGCCGGTGGTAAGAGCGTGAATTTTCCCCATTGAGCCCAATGGGGAATGGGGCATTCCCGAATGGGCTCAATGGGGAATGGGGATTTACTTTACCGCCAAACTCGTGATCCGGCGCTATTAGCGCCGGGGAATTCGGCGGTAGGGCTAATACCGCCGGTGGTAATACCACCGGCATTACCGCCCAAGTCGTGATGAGGCCCATTGTGTTGGCTTACCCCATAAAGCAGTAAAACCTGAAAGTTCAAGAACAATCCTAAGCAGTAAAGCAAATTAAGCGATGTCTGTCTCAAGCTCCTTGTTGTACCATCAAGAATAACACGTTTTTCTTGGAAACTGTTATCTCAGATACTTTGGTTGATGGCAGTTTTATTCCAAAAACATGAAAAACTGAACAAGTTAATCTCCTTTGTGAGCAAAACAGTATCCTCCATAGAAGAAAATCTCAAGGATTGTGAAAAACACTCCTGGCAATTCTGTGGGCATTGAAAAACTACCACCTGTTTATCCAAGGGGAGTACATCATAGTAGAAACCTCCCACCAACCATTACAATATCTATAAAGGGCTAGAATATGGGCTGGGAATGTCGTAATTCAAGAATTATTTCTTGTATTCTGTCAATGCAGGTCTTTCCTATGGAGGTCGGTTGCGGCTAAAATGAGAAGAGCACTATAGCTCAAGGATTGGCAGAATTACATGATTGTGCTGAAAAACACTGGCTCAAGGACGAGAGTCTTATAACCACTGATACAATCGAGGAATACTTGTGGCCTTGCATGATATATATGAAGAAAACACGTGTTTGGGGAAATGGATGGTCTTTCTACCATATTACTAACCACAAGGAGAAATAATTAGTTGCTGGCATTGGGAACATGTGGGTGAATGATGTTCCTGGACATTCTACTAGTTACAAAATTGGTCCCAGAAGTAGTCCGATGGCAGAGATGATAGGAATTTTACAAGCTGCCCTCACTTCCATCCAACACAAACTCACAAAACTGGTGATTAGCCATAATTAGGACTATGGGCCTCATTACACGGTAGGCGGTGACCCATGGTGCTATTAGCGCCATGGCTCATGCCGGTAAAATACCGGCACCGCCTTGGCGGAAAGGGGATTTACCGCCCCATTCCAAGGTTGGAGGGGCGGTAAATCCCCTTTCCGCCATTGCCCTTCCCCATTCCCATTTCTGCCCCATAGGGCTCTGTGGAAATGGGGAAGGCGCTAATTACGCCACCGCAATTTTGCGGTGCCGTAATTAGCTCAGAGGTCCCTTAGCGGGTTGGTTTTTAACGCCTGCAATAAGCAGGCGTTAAAGCACCAACCCGCTAAGGGACCTCGTAGTAAGGCGGTAAGGGTTAACGGTCACCGTTGCCATTAACGGTGACCGTTAACCCTTACCGCCGTCCGTGTAATGAGGCCCTATGTGTGAAATTGGTTTGTGGAACACCTGATTAATTGAAAAAACAGAGGCCTGCTTTGTGCAAATAATAAACCTTTAAAACATAATAGATTGATCCAGACTATTGACGTTCTGTTGATGTCTACTGAAATAACTATCTATTGGAACAAGATCGAAGGTCATTTCAAGATAAAGTGACCTGATAAAACTGGAAAGGTTTTGGCTGACCACTTGGCTAAAACAGGAGCTCTACAATCCAACTTCATAGATAAAGAACAGCTCCAGAAAGAAATCCAAGACACAGCAGTCTTCTTTTCAGGACTCTCAAACTTAGGGTTTTTTCTCTCCTGTTTTCAAATTGCATTGTGATTGTCCTCTTAATCTGCGTATCTGTCATTCTTGTCCAATTGTTCAACCTGTCTCGCCTCTCTCGGGCTCGCTTGCTTGCACCCTGCCCTGTGTCCCTCCCTAGTGTTCTCCCCTTACCCCTTCCTCCTTTCTACCTACTCTATGGTGCTCTCTGTCTCTCCTCTTTTTTCTAACTGCTTCTCTATTAACTTTCCTGCCCTCCTCACTAAATATGGTAGGAAGAAGTTTAAAAAGGACATCCTGGTCTCCAACCCAGGCCTCTCTATCACTGACAACTATACCAGTGCCTCCTCCAGGCAAACTATCACCGACATCATCTTTGTTGTTCCCTCACCAGACCTAATGACCCTACATATGGTCTCCATGCTCTCTCCTTCTCTTCTTCTCTCATTAAAGGTGGCACCCGGTGGGATGCCCTCCTGGCATCCTTCCACTCCTCTAAGGTCATCATTAATGCTTATGTGAATGGTACTGTCTTGGTCCAAGGCACTCAAGCCAACCTTCCCACGCCTCCGCAATTTCCTTTCTTCTCCTGCTGTCCCCTCTCACCCTCCACAGCTTACTTGTCTCCTCCTGCTGCCTCCTCCTTGGCTACCTTGACCTCTGCTCCTTCCCTTTCTGCCCCCCCTCTGGCTTCTTCTACACCTCTGCAGGGTGTACCTCTGATTTGTACCCCCTGGAAGTCTTTCAAGGGCGGCAACCTTCTCCATGTTGCCACTCTTAACTCTTGCTCAGCTGTCCAACACTCTTCTGACATCTGCCACTTTCTGGGGGAACTTGACCTCTATTTCCTTGGTCTCATCGAGACATGGTTCACCGCCAGCTCTGTCACAAGCTTTGACACTCTCGTCCCTGGCGGCTACAAGATCCTCTCTGCTCCCAGGTCCAACTGTTCCAGAGGGGGTGTAGCCCTGATCTTCCCAGAATGGATCCCTGCCTCTGTCATTCCTACACAGGCCTACTCCTCTTTCGAATGCCTCATCTGCAGGCTCTCTCTCTCTCTCTCTCCTAGCCATTGCCTTACTGTGGCTACAATCTACCGGCACCTGCTTAGATCTTCTCCTTCCTCTCTGAGTGGGCGGACATCTACTCTTCCCTCCTAGTCTCAACCACTCAACTCCTCCTTCTCATAGACTTCAACATCCACCCGAATGCTTCCAGTCCGTCCTCTGGACTCTTTCACAACTTTTGAGACTCTCTTTCACTCTCTATTCTCCCCTCTGGCCCGACACTCCGGATGTTCTGACTCCTCAGACCTTCCCCTTTCCATCCCTCTCACCACTCTTCTCTCCTGGAGTAATCACCTTCTCCTTTCTTCCCAGCTCACCCTCTCTACCCCTCATGCCAAGCCAACTCCATCACTGTCACACACCTTCTCGGTTATCCGATCCATGAAGCGCGTGTCAGTTGAGGCTTTCGCTGCCACTTTCTCACCCCCCCCTGGCTGACTCACACCCTGACACAGCCCTTTTCATCCTCCACTCTGCTATATCTGATACTCTTGATGTTCTTGCCCCTGTCATGAGGATCCACCTGAAGCCCAAAGCAAAGTGCAACTCCTGGTACGACTCAGATCTAGACACCTTTAAACGCAAGTACAGGGTGTTTGAGGAAATGGCATGCTTCATGTACATCCTCCGACAAACTGGCCTGCCGCCTGCTCCAAAGGCAATACTGGATCTCTCTCCACACCAAGAAGAGAGCTCACATCCAAGCCCGCGTCTCTGCGGCATCTAACAACTCTTCAAAATCTGCAAGGAACTGGCTAATCCTGCTGCAGTCTCTACCTCTCCTGTCTCTCCCCAGGTCCTCTGCATGGCTCTGGCTTCTCATTCATCTCTAAAACTCAGGACATCCTGTCCTCTCTCTCCTCCTCTCCCCTTCCTTCCTCTGCTATCTTCTCTTCCTTTGGCCCTTCTTCAGCCCCCTCTCCCACCTCCTTCTCTGCCTTACCCCTGTTATCCCCTGACGAGGATTCCAGACAAGTCTGATCTATGAAGGTCTCATCAAAACAGGTTTATCCCTGTTCCTCCAAAACCATCAAGGAACACATTGACTTCCTGTCTCCTGCCCTGGCCGACTTCTGCAACCACTCCTTCGCAACTGGAGTCTTCCCTCCCCTCCTCTCCTTAAGAAACCGTCTGCCGACCCGTCTTGCCTGACAAACTATCGCCCAATCTCCATCACTCCTTTCATGGGCAAACTCTTGGAAAAGCTGGACATCTCCCAGCTCAAACTTCACACTGAATCGGTTGGTTGTCTCCCTGATCATCAGTCTGGCTTCCGAGCTGCCAGAAACACGGAAACTGCTCTCCTGAAAATCCATGAAGACCTGCTCTCCAACCTTGATTTCAACACACCCTGTTTCCTCATCTTACTTGTTCTCTCTTCTGCCTTTGACATGATCAACCATGTCATCCTGCTTAACCATCTCCGTGATAACCTGGGGATCACCGGGCAGGCCCTGGCGTGGCTGATTTCTTTCCTCTCTGATCGATCCTCCCAGGTTCAACTTGGGTCCTTCCTCTCCTCTACCTCTATTTCTACCTGCGATGTTCCCCAGGGGTCTAACCTCTCTCCCTGGCTGTTCAACCAATACTTGCCACTTCTTGCTCGCTGCATTGCCGCACTCATTTTCAGGCTACTCTCAGCCACCTCTTCTCCCTCTCTCATGTCTGACTGTCTGTCCGCCATCCAGTAGTGGTGTGCCACCAATGATCTCTGCCTTAATGCCAGTAAGACTGAGATTCTCCTCATGGGCACACCCGCTCCCTCCTTTCCTGTCACTCTTTGGCCGGCCTCTCTTGGCCCCCTTCCTGCTCCCACCTGTGAGGCCAAAAGCCTTGGGGTCATCTTTGTCTCCACACTCTCCTTCTCTCCTCACATCTCTGATGTCTCTAAGAACTCTCACTACCAGCCTCACCTCCTCAGAGGTATTCTTCCCTTCCTCTTCTTCCTCCAGAAGCTCACCATCTCCAGAGCTCTGGTTCTCTCTAGGCTGGATTATTGCAACAATCTCTTTCTAAATCTGCTTGCTTCTACTCTCCGCCCTCTGCAACTCATCCAGAACAGGACTGCAAGACTTTCCCTGGCCTCAAGCCCAGGGATCGTATCTCTCCAGGACTGAAATCTCTGCATTGGCTCCCAGTGGATGCGTGGATTAAGTTCAAAACCTTCTGCATTGTCCACAAAGCCTTCTAGGGACTGGGGCCTCAATACCTTCAACTCTCTCTTCCTAAATATTTTCCTTCTCAAGCTCTTCAGTCATCCACCTCCAACTCCCTCTGGGTCAGACGCTTCTCCAAGCAACGAGTTGGTGGTATATCTCTTTCTTCGGCTGGGGCCTCCCTCTGGAACAGCCTCCCCCCCCAATACTTGAGGAGAATCATCTCTGGTTCTGGAAGCACCTCAAAACCTTTCTCTTTGCTTCTGCTTTTTCTCCTCCTCTCCCCTGCTGACTTCCTGGCTGATACTGAAACTGCACTGGTTACCTGGTCACCCTCTGATCTCTGGCCCAGGCCCCCTCCCCTGTCAGTTGCACTCCTACACTTTCCTCCTGGCAACCCCCACACTTGGGGACTGTGTTCTGCATCCCTACAGTCCCTTACCAGCACTTGACACCCGTTGTCTGCACTTACCCTTGCACTTTCCACCTGCTGGCTGTACTTTTACTTTGTCATTTATCTTATTATCTTTTTTTTATTGATATCGTTGAATTAAATCAATTTTTCAATATACAAAACTTTACAATTAAAACAATCTAGAAAATTGCAAAATAAGAAACAAGGTTCATAAAACATAATGTGAGATATTGCTTAATAGGTTAATTTCACCGCACAAAGAACATTTACCATTGCTATTTGAAAAGAAACATTAGTGGTGCACAACAGTGTAGGATCCAAGATTCCTAGATGATTACAATGATGAGAGAAAAATTTAAAGCGTTCACAAATTAAGGCTGGGCATAAGGATATCACATGTTCCAAGGTTTCTGTAACTTTGATGTTTAAACAAAATTGACAAAAGTCCAAATCCGATTCAATAAGGTTAGTTTTAAAAGTAACTCACGGGTGTGCCACAAATTAAGGTGCATCCGAAGAATTCCTGAACATTTTTTTAGAGGGAAACTTAAGTAGGTACAGTTCCATGGAGCCGAGATTTTTATGTTTGAATTTGTCAGGATAGGCAGTTTTGTATTGTAGACATTCATCTCTGGTGTTAATACAATCATGGCGATAAATTAGGTATTAAGCTTTATCAAGGTTAGTGAGTAAAACATCAATAGTTACTTCTGCTTGTGCTAAAATGCTATATATGGTACGCAACCAGCATTTGACAAAATTATGACTGGTTTTAAACATATAGTCCGATTCAAAATATTATTCTGTTTGGTTGCCATTAAACATTTGCGAAATAAGGCACACACCTTCCAGTGATATTGCACATGTAAGGAGTTAAACCTAATTCGTATCGTAAACAAACCCCTGGAATGCATTGGGGAAGACAATTGCTTTCCAAAACTTGGCCTCGAGTTTGTCTAAGACTTTTGAAGACCAAGGTGGTTGTGATTCAAGACCATATAAAATACACAGAGATGCTTTTTGTTTCCAATAAATGACAGCTGGCTTCATGGTGAAAGCACCAAAACGATGAGATATAACCTTGGTCTGCGAGATGGCTGTTTCCAATTTATGCTTCACAACATCAAAGTGGCCAGACACTGAGGTATCACCATCAAATATCATTCCCAGATAAGTATAATTTGGTACTATCACCAGATTGATTTGATTAATTGTCCATATAGATTTAGTTCTAGACATATTATTCAGTCTGTAAATGACAATTAGAGTTTTAATGGTATTCATTCGCAGTTCATTCTGCTCTATATAGATGTTGAATGCATCCAGTAATTTTTGCAGACCACTTGGGGTTTTTGAGATCACCACCAGGTCATCGGCGTACATGAAGATCTGGATCTGAATATTATTTAGTTTGGGTGAATATGACGGTATTGCCTCAAAGTCCTGCCGTACATCATGCATGAAATAATAGAAAATCGCAGAGGCGATAAGACAATCTTGTTTAAGGCCGCGGGCAGTTGGAGTTGCCATAGACAACAATCCGTCTAAGGTTAGTCTGATGCAGATGTTGTTTCATCCAGTTACGTACCTGAATTTTGCAGTTCTCAACTGTTGATTCTGAGAAGCCTGATTTAGTTTACAAATTCATTTCTTTTCATGTTGATATTCATTCTTTCTGGCTTTGACTAAAGGATTGAAAGAGTGAGTATGCAAAAGCCCTCGGCGACTAGTGGTTGTTGTTGGATTCTTGAATAAGATGAGAAGGTTTGTGCATTGGGTCGGGGTCAAAGACTTGTTGTTACAGGTGACCAAATTTGAGAAAGTTGTTAAATTAGTATGAGACCAGCGAAAGCGCGTTTTGGCATTATTGACTATTAGGTTCTGAGGAAGCATTGTTTCATTAGGTTGTTCACAAATCCAATTAATTTTTAATGCTAATAGATTGTGGTCGCTATGTGGTTGGGGAGTAACTTCATAAGATTGCACGCGGCCACTTAAATTGGTGTGAATATACATATAGTCAATAATGCTACACATAGTTTCCCTTCGCCACGTAGGTCGGGCCAGGATGTCGTCTTGTATAAAGCCATTAACCATGTGGAAATTGCGTTCCAACATAAACAAAGACCAGCGATTGACTTTGGCAAGGATATTTTTGCCTTTGGAATGCAAACAGTTAAGATTAAGGTCTCCAACAATGATTGTGTCTGTAATTTCAGGGGTAATAATAACAAGGTCAAGAAGTCTAATCATACTGGAATAGAAAGCAGCATCTGTCAACCCAAGAGGGTTACGGTAGATGTTAATCAATGCTAACATATGAGGTGGACATGAAATCTTTACAATCTGTCTATAGGCAGTAACCGAATACCAAGGTATAACAGAAATACCCTTGGACATATTGACCCTCACTAGGAGGCCCGAGAAAGGATGACCCTTGGTTCCTGCAATGGCTGACAACAATGCAATCTCATAATTATTCCACGCTGGTGATTGTGTGAGCCAAGTTTCCTGTAATGCTATCACATCATATTCTACTGGAAATTTGGATATGGAAACTTGCAGATGTGAATGGCCTTGTGTATTCCAGCTCGCAATCGTAAAGTAGTTTTCATGTAGGGATATTCAGAATTTGGTGTTCTCGTAGTTACTTCATTCTTAGATGTATCAGAGGCTAGTTGCTTTAAATAATTTCTTACATGCATACACACTGGGTCTTGAGCCAACAGAAAACCCATATTGAAGAGCTGCATTTTAGACTTCCAAATTGTGTTTAAAACGATCTCCGAGGGATTCCACAGATGCACCACTGAGCAGGTAGAGTCAGAAATGAACTCGATCTGTTCAATATCGCTGGAAGCAACATCTTCCAACTCAACAATCTCTGCGAAGATGTTCAGCACATTGCGTCTGTTAAGATCATAGGTGCCGAAATTACCTTCTCGGCATTTTAAAATTAGCGAACAACATTTCAGAGTGTTTGAGGCATGATGTCTGGATACCATCGCAGGGGCACCTTGTGGGTTCAAATTGGTAGCTGAAACATCAGGTTTCTGAAAAGGGAAAGTAGCACCCATGGAGCAGAGGGAGGAAGGGTGATCGCTGCTACTGGCTGGAGGTAGATGAGATGGACCACCTACATTCAGGCAGGGAGCACTTGGAAGCAGCCATTGGAGCAATTGAGAATCCAGCCCACTGGGCACTTGGGTAGTAACAACTTCAATAGGCTTCTTGCGTAGCGCTAAATAAGAGTCTACCGCATTTTGTATTTGGTCAGTTGCAAGATCACCAACCTCATTTGAGCTTGTTTTAGCAGTGGCAGCAGGAGTGTTATTTGTGCCAATGAGCACAGATTTTTTTTTAACATGCTTAGCTGCTTGCAGTGAGTCTGAGTGGTCCAACTCTCGAATTAGGGAATCTAGCAGTGGATAAAGAGTGGGCAAGATGGGAGCAGCTATCGGGGCAGCCACTAGGCCCAACAGCAAGGGAGTAGACTCTTTTGGGTCATCTCTGGGTGGCAAGGTAGTCAACATTTCTTTATTTGATACTTGAGGTAGGTGGGCTATTTCTTCAATATACTTGTTTTTGTCGTGTTTAGATTTTTAAGTATGAAAAAATGATTTCATAGTTTGTTTAGAAAGTTGCAAAGTGATGTGATTTTTGTTCTTTTTGTTTAAGCGGTGAGACACCTTGGAACTTTTTTTGTCTAGGGCAGTTGGAAGTGAAATTGCAGCCACAGCCTCGATGGAGCTCAATGCTGGCAGAGGGGGTGTAGATGAAAAGGGTTCACTAGAAACCGGCGTGGATGGGCGACTAATCCAAAAATCATGAGGCGGTGGAACACAGGCAGCATCCTCGATCTCCATGTCTGAGGTGATGACATCTTTGAACAGCAGAGGTAGAACAGGAGTATGGGAGGAATGCTCGGGCGCAGGGGAACCTATGGTGATAATGGAAAAATTATCGATGGGTACACAATCCGTATTTGTGACATCTTGAGGGGTGGGTTCAGAGTGTTGAACCAGAATTTTGAGTCAAGACAACGCGTGTTGAACTTGAGTAGATTGATCACAATTTTCTACATTTAGCCTTCATATAAATTGAAGAGGCTCTGGGCCTCATTACGAGTTATGCCGGTAAGGGAAAAATGATGCCGGTATGTAAATACCGGCATCATTTAACGTTCCGTAGCATTCTGACCCACAAACCCGGTATTAACGGCACCGTTATTTACGGTGCCGCTAATAGCGGCACAGGCGCGTACACGCGCCTCCTCAGGTAGTAAATACCGGCATGCCGGTAATAGGGGGCAATCATAACCCACGCAAACATGCAAATACCGGCATCGCGAACACGGTAATAACGGGCTGCATGATGCCGGAAAAACAGGCATCGCGGACCACCCGCAAACAGCAACCAAGATACAAGGCAGCTGCCACAGGTGCACACAATCCCCACAGGTGGAGTCAAAGGAGGTTGTGCCAGTATGAACTGAGCACACCCACACACCGCAACCCCCCCCGGCGTAGCCAATGCAGAGTTGGCCATCACAAAAGGCGCACAATGAAACACCACACCCCTTCCCACACCAAAATGCCACCACTAGCACCATCAAACAGGAGGACCCGCCCATAGTGATACAACCACAGCAGCAACAACAGGCAGCACAGAGGAGACGCAGGAGGAGAAGGATGGCGAGACATGGCCAGCAATCTCCACCAGCGCAGCCACCAGTGCCACGTAGGCAGCCACCAATCCCTTGCACCAGACCCAGCCCATGTAAACCAACCCCTGAGCAGACGCACACCCTGGACCGGTTGGACCGTGACACCATCACCACCATAGTGGACATGACACAGAATGACATTGCCAGCCACATCGAGATACGCACTGCCATCCCCCCACCAATAAAGGTGGTTACTGTGCAACACTTCCTGGCCCCAGGCACCTACCAACACACAGTGGACCAGCTGCATGTCATTTCACAACACTACTCTCACGCATGCTGGACCACGTGCCTGACAGCCTGGTGAGTTGCACAACTGTCCCATGGCTGTGCTGTGGGGACCTGATCAGTGCAGATGCAGAAGGGGGGGCTACTGCACCTGGGTGGCAAGGGGGGGAATAGTGCACCTGGGCGGCAGTAGCCAGTGAGTGGAGAGTGCATGCCGAGCCAAACACTCCAGACCTGAACTAGCCAAACCGAACCCGACACATCACTGGGCCACAAATGCCAAACTATGCATATGGATGACGACAAGTAAGAGCCACAACCAGGCCACCATGGCAATGTCAAGCAATGCAGGACTGAACAGGATGGTAACCCTGGCAATGTGGCCAGTGTGAGCATGCATAATTGTGAGGATGCATAGAATACACATCATGAATTGGAGGCCAAACATTGCCGCACTAACACAGCACATCTGCCTCAGCATGCATGTTTACACCCTGCATCATCTATCAAACCACATCCAGTGTCCCACACCTCATTACAGTATCCATAGCATCTATGTGACTATTGCGTATACGTACAGGGACATGTGCATGCCCACAGCAAATAGCTGCCGCCATGACTGAGTGCCCTGAAAGTTGGCAAGTCAGAGTGACACACACCTATTCCAATCTGCCTGCAGGTGATGGAGGATATACCTTCAGGCCGTGGCTACTTACCCCAATGCGTAACCGCTGAACTGGCATGGATAGGAGTACAATCGCGTGCACACTCGTACCCGTGTTCTGCCTGAGCATACCTTTGGCCTGTGAAAGCGCGGTTACGATGCCAATGCAGTTCTGGTGGTGCACTCCTATATAGGCCTGAGGGGGTGGCAAATATCACCATGGCCTGTGTCATGCTGCACAACATGTGCGTCCGGAGGAATGTACCACTGCCAACTGACATAGACATGCATGGGCCGGGTGACCATGAAGGGGATAGAGACGGAGGCGAAGGAGCCCCCCTGCCAGTACATGATGCACGGGATGGCCATGCTGTACGCCAAGCACTAATCCACGTGTACATCTGAAACGCACGGACCATGAAAGGAATGTTCCAGTGACACACTGGCTGCATGTGGGCATGCACACTTGTATACTTAGCAGTTCACAACCGTACGCTATCACACATTGAATGTACATGCACAAAATTAAGAATGTCCAGCCATTGAATTGCTTGCATCGGACAGTGCTCCCTTCCACAATGTGTCCTGCCACAATGTCATTGTCCGTGCATTCATTTCTTTTGCATCTTGGTGTTGGGTGGTGCCATGGCCGGCCGTCGTGCGCTCCTCCTCATGTGACGCACCGGACTGGATTGGGCCGAGGTGGCAGGGGTAGTTGTGGCGGAAGTGTCAATTCTCAATGGACTGCCTGTGTCAAGGTGTGGCCGCTGCATTGGAGCGTTACCTGCACGGATGGCCTCCGTGAGTGTCCCCATGCACTCCTGGAAGGCACGCATGGATGCCTCCACTGCTGCAGTATTGGCTGCTATTGCCCTCACGATGGCACTCATGGCCTCTCTGCTTGCTTCTACCTGCTGCTGCATGATCTGGAGCATGGACTGCTGCCGGGCCTCGACCCTTGTCAGGCGGGTCTCGAATGATGTGACGTCCACAGGTCTGCAGGTTGCTGGCAGGGTGGAGGAGGGCAGAGTGGAGGAGGGCAGAGTGGAGGAGGGCAGAGTGGAGGAGGGCAGAGTCGTGCCTTGCAGGGTGGTGGTAGGCGGCTCCCCGGAGCCATCCTCCGGGGCACTGTCCTCGAACAGCGCAGTGCCTGATTCACCGAGGTCTGAATCATGCAGGCACGGATTGTCGAGGCACTCAGACTCTGCTAGAGGTTGGGGGCTGGCAATTGGGCTTGGGGTGGGTGTGCCAGGCATCATGTCTGATTCCTCTTCCACCTCTGTGGACACAACGTCCTTGGTGGCTTGCGGCAGGGCTACCACTGTTGTGGTTTTTGGTTGTTGGTCAGTGGGTGCAGGTGTTCCCTGCAGGGTTGGTGCCTTGGCATGCTGGCTTTGGCAGATGACTTCTCCTTGGAAGGTTGTGTTGGGGTGTCCCTGGACCCCTTTTGTGCACTGGACGTGCTTGCACCCCTGTCCACTGGTCTACCTTCATTGTCAGTGCCTGGGGGATAGAAGAGATGCGCGTCATCAGTGATGTGGTCAATTGGCGGCTGTGATGTATTGTGGTGGGATGTGTCCATGCATTCAGCCATCATTTCATTTCTGGTTTGTTGCTTTGGGTGTACTGAGGGGGTATGTGGGGGATCAATGCATGGCTGGTGGTGTAGCATTAGTTTGGTCTCTGTGTGGTGGGTGCATGGGCATGGTTGGGTCATGTGGCACCTCTGTTGGGATTGGGGTCGTCACTCTGCGTCCATGTGGTGCGGGAAGTGACGATGATTGATCTATGGGTATGTTGATGCATCGCCTTGCCCACTCTAACTTCCCCATCAGTTGGGCCACATCATGTGTCGTGATACGTGGTTGTGATGGTGCACTCACCTTCCTCTGTGGTGATTGCCGCCCCGACCTCCTGATCTCCGATCCCCTCAATGCTTTTGGTGTTGATGAAGCGACTTGCCGTCTCCTCCCATGGCATCAATTGGACTGGGGAGTGTGGCTCACCGCCTGTCGCCCTTGCTGCTCTCCGATTTTCGGACAGGGTCCTCCGGACACGGAGGCAGAGGTCGTCCCACCGCTTCCGGCAGTCGCGCAAACTCCGTGTGGGCGCCCTCCCCCTTGCTGTCACCCTCTGCGCTAACTCGAGCCAGACCTCTTTTTTGCGGGTTAGGGCCGCATGCTTGATGTCTGTGCAGTGTATTACGTCCGCATGCTCTTCCATTGTGTTGGCGAGCATGGTGAGCTCAGCGTCCGAGAACCGCTGCTTCCTCTTCCTCTGGGTGGATTTCCTGCTGGCCTTGGACATGGTGATGCTCTCCTGACAGACGACGACACGGGAGGAGTGTTGGTTGTGGAGGATTGCAATGGATTGTGTTTTTAAAGATGGCCGCCGGCCCATTTCCCGTTCCTGTGCGATGACGTAATTTCCGGGTCCATTTTTTGTGAACACGGTAATACCACGCCGGTATTACCGTGCCGGTATTTACGGGTTAGTGTGAGGCGGTAGCGCAATGGGCGGGCCCCGCAATGCCGGTATAGGGGGCTTGGAGGCCCTTTACCGGCATGGCGGTATTGCCACTACCGGCATGGGGGAACGGGCGTGCTCGCGCACTCGTAGTCACCCGCTATTGGTGGGTTCATACGTGCACGGACCCGCTCATTCCGGCATGCCGGTAATGAACACGGTTTTACCGGCAAACTCGTAATGAGGCCCTCTGTAAGTTAAGGTGCATAGCGGCCAATGTAATATCAAGCATGGGAGCAGACTGGGGAATGGGCGGGGTAGGAAGGACTGATACATGAGGTGTTGGTGCACGGGGTCTTCGGGGAGTGGGATACACAAAAGACACTTTTGGGGAACCTTGAGTGGACGTGGAACCAGGTGCAATTGTCTGGGCACCCGACGAGTTAACAAACATAGAAGTTGGTGGCTCGCATTGGCTCGCGTATAAAGAAAGGTCTGGGTCAGAGCAGGAGGAAGAGGTTTGGGGCACCGCCAAATTCATAGGCCCTCTCGTTGGCAGGGAACAATAGGGAAGAGGGGTGTGAAGCATAGTGTGATCTGATAGAGGATGGGATGGGAAGAGAAGTTTGAACTGCACATGGGTTGTGGTACATCTGTTGGGACGGGAAGAAACACCTTTAGTGTGTTTGGCATGCTGTCACTCGGACAAGACGGAGCTGGCATGTAAAATCCCTTCATGGCAGACGCCAAATTGATTGGAGTCAATGTAATGGACTTGTGCGATGTGCATAAGGTGCGCGAAAGTGGAGTAACCATATCATTTTTCAAAGCATTCATAGATACAGGCATACCAGTTTTTAAAGAGTACGCCATGGAAGCGTGTTCAAATGGACTTGAAAGAAAAAGAACACTTACTGCACTTATTACACTTATTACACAGGACACAGGACAGTTAGAAGTAGAAGTTGAAGTTATGGTTTACCAATCACTCAGGCAGTGAGGCAGTAAAGGACTATAATCGGTCACCACGACCGCTGGCTGTGCAGCTAAGCACCCAAGCAGTACTTGACCAGTACTTGCTCCGAGTGCGCTCGTGTGAGTGCGAGTGCGCGTTGTTTACCAATCTGGTCGCAAAGGAGGTGGAGCTCTGCAAGAGAGTGGAAAATTGTCAAATTAGGTCAAAAATCAACGTAAAACGTAAAGTCTAAACAAGGTCCAGTATAACTTTTTTTTAATTATTATTTGTATTGTCTGAATTGAATCAACTTTTCAAATATAAAATACACAAACATAAAATACAAAGAATTTCACACATTATACATAGCTATCTAAATCACATAATATACACATGCATGTAGTATACACATAGAAAAAGGTAAAATTTAACATTATTTTCTAACGCAACTATCTCACACCTTTATGATGTATTTGTGTGGCATATCTCACTTCAAATGACAAATATCAAACTGTTTCTACAGTATCTAATTTTAAACTTGATAAAAACTTAGTGACCAACAGTCTTGTGAATCTATAATAGTAAAGTATTTACAATGGGCCTCATTACGAGGTGGGAGGTAAGGGATTACAGGCACCGGTAAGGGCACCGGTTCCGGTAATCCCTTACCTCCCTACTACGAGTTCCCTTTGCGGGTCCTTCCTTAACGCCTGGTTTTTGCAGGTGTTAAACGGGACCCGCAAAGGGACTCTAGAGCTAATAACGGTACCGCAATTTGCGGTACCGTTATTAGTGCCTCCCCCATTCCCATTGAGCCCTATGGGGGCTCAAATGGGAATGGGGAATGGCCCTGGTGAATGGGGAATTACCGGTCCCTCTGACCTCAAAATGGACCGGCAATTTCTGAATTCACGAGGGCGGAGTCGGAAGGGTTTTGGAGGCAGCCATGGAGCTATTAGCTCCATGGCTACCTCCAACCTCGTAATGAGGCCCAATGGCCCTCATTACGACCCTGGCGTTAAGGGGTTAACGGCGCCGTAAAAAGGTGTTGGCGCCGTTAAACCCTTAACGCCTGATTACGAGGTCCCTTTGCGGCTCCCAACATTAACGGCTGGTCTGGACCAGCCGTTAAAGTAGGGACCCACAAAGGGATTTTCAAGGTAATTACGGTACCGCAATTTGCAGTACCGTAATTACTGCCTTCCCCAGTCCCATTGAGCCCTATGTGGCAAAAATGGGAATGGGGAAGGGCCAATGGTAAATGGGGAATTACCGCCCCGCCAACCTTGGAATGGGGTGATACTTCCCCATTTACCATTGGCGGAATCTGTAAGTTACCAGCGTTAACCATGGCGCTATTAGCGCCATTGGTTAACGCCGGAGTCGTAATGAGGGCCAATGTCTTGTAAATTAAATTTCTCTTACTGTTCGGAGAATACTACATTCTGTGATAAGATGAACCAAAGTTTCTCGGCTGTCTATCTTCAGGCAAAATCAGCAAATATCTGGGCCGGGCAAAAGTTTGCGTTTGGCTTGAATATCTCTGGTATTCCATAAATTAAAGCGCAATCGTAATATGCCAGCACGTAATTTGTGAGAGGGGCAACATACAAAATAAGGGGGCAGAGTCAGAAGTGTTTTGTGCGGAAAGCGGCACCCTGCTTCATCTTTATATGAAAGGCAAATTGTTCTAGTTTCTATCCAATCAGCTTCAAATAATTTAGATTTGTCTTTATCAGGGTCAGTAAGTAATAGATCTAGTGAAATTTCTGCCAAAATTAAAATGTGATAGACCTTCGAGAGCCACGTTTTAATAAACACATGATTTGTGAAGAACATGTTAACATTACATTGAGTTGGGTTGAAAGCATAAGCGCCAATTATACAATGCATTCAGAGAAACCAAGCCTAGTTCATATTTTATCCAAGCGGCAGCTATGCATTGATTAAGGTCTAGAATCTGCTGCCAGAATTTGGCTTCCCATTTTATAAACTGGAAAGGTGAGTTAATGGGCAGTGTTTCAAGACCGTATAACAGCACTGGAATTACCTTCATGTTCCAAAAATGCCATGCTGGCATAACCGAAAATTTTCCAAACTTATACATAATAAGACGTGCTTGCGAGATAGCTGAGGCAAGTCTAGCCTCCACGCGTTCTAAGTGACCGTTCGCTCGAGCGGAACCCTCGAATAACATCCCTAGATATGTATATTGTGGCACCATTTGTATTATGGACTGATTGAATGTCCAAACCTAGGCCAATGGACCAACTCGTCTGGGCGAGTAGGATACAATTTGTGTCTTAAGTGTGTTAATTTTTAATCCATTCACCCTGGTGTAATTATAAAAGGCATCTAAAAGACTCTGCAGGACTAGTTGAGTTTTTGAGATAATAACTATATCATCTGCATACATGAGTGTTTGAATTGACTGATTATTAAGTTTGGGTGAATCTGAGACAATGTTGGAGAAATGAAATCTAACGTCCTGAATATAATAGTTAAAGATCGCAGATGCTAATAAGCAACCTTGTATTAAATCACGTGCAGTGTTAATTTTCTCTGATAGTAGACCATCTAGGGATAAACGAACTCAAATGGAGGTGTCAAATGCAATGAATGGATAACATCGTACAGCATTGGAGGACCTTGATCTTTACACAGTTTTGAGAGAAGCAGCAAACGGCTAACCAAATCAAAGACTGCATTAAGGTCAACAAAAGCAAAAAACACCTGCTGTTTATGCATATGACATTGCAGTTTAATTGTATTTAAGGCTAGGAGGTTGATATTTGTGCCCATTCCGGCCACAAACCCTGTTTGATGTGGGTCGCGTAAATGAGCATTCAAAGTACAGGCATTGAATTTGAGTAGTATCAATTTGGTGAATATCTTGCCTGGTGCGTCTAGTAACACCATAGGCCGGTAATTGGAAGGCACACTCCGATCTCCTTTTTTAAAAATAGGTATTATAATGTAGGTTTTCCAAGATGGTGGGATAAGGCGTGTTCTTAGCATGCCACAGAAGATTTTATATAGGATATTTTCCCATTCAACCGGATGTGTTTTAAACATAAAGTTAGATAACCCATCTGGGCCCATCGCTCTAGAGGAGTTGGCCTGCATTATGATGCCTTGGATGATATCAGGAGATATCTCCAAGTGCCATGCAGATGTGGAGACAAGTTCAAATGTGGTTCTTGAAAAATGTGGATCAGCATATAAGAATGTGAAATGTTTGATCCAACATTCTTCATGAACCCATTGATTTGTGAGTCACCTTGGAGATGTGACAGGTGGTTGCTTAATAGTTGCCACATCCCTGAAGAATTTTTGTTGGCCATTGCACTTGCCATGGATTCAGCATCTTGTTGGAATCGGAAGTCTTTTCGGCTTCTCAGCCAGTTTTTATAGCAACATTTAGCTGTTTGTAGATGTAACCAGCGATCTGGATTACCTGAATTCAAAAGATCTTTCTTGACTTTCTTGAACTCAGCTTTAATACGCTGCGTATCAACATCAAAAGAATGCGGATGCCGAACTCTGTTATGGCGGGGTATTTATATAGTTTTAACAAAAGGGCCTAATAGATCTGAAAATTGCCACTTGTTGGACTCAATGGCATTGTGTTCGATTATATTCGCATAGGTCAATAAAGAGGACATGTTCCAATGTAAGCGAGATCTTGCTGCATTAACAAGTTCAGCCTGAAAAACAGCCTTTTTTTTAGCTTTGGAGAAGTTCCAAGTAAAGTGTGCAGCTAATAATCTATGATCACTATGTGGTTGGTCACAAATGGTCAGTTTAATAACATTTTGGAACAGTTCATGGTTAACATATATATCATTGACGATGCTTGAACTCAAACCATGATGCCACGTGAATTGAGGGGGAGAATCACCATTCACAGCGCCATTGAGCATAATGACATTCCGGACATTCATAAATTCACTCCATCTCTGTACCTCATGATTATTTTGTGTCTTGTTCCAGCAGTCCAAATTAAGATCACCCACAATGACTGTGTGGGAGATTTTAGCATTCATCAGTATCATGTGTAAAATTGATGATAGGCCATCATAGAACACGTCATCTGACATTACTGTGATGTTACGATAAATATGAACTAAGGCTAACACCTGTGTGTGAATTGTAATTTGGACTAGCTGGATCTGGGCCCCTACATGGGACCAAGGTGCGATAGTTAGGCCAGCAGAGGTGTTAACAGCCACAAGGAGACCCGAGGATGGTCTACCTCCACTAGGGATGGCTGGAAGCAAAAGTAAATCGTAGTCATCCCATAGTGGTGAGGCAGTGAGCCATGTTTCCTGGAGCGCTATCACATGATAGACACAAGATAGGTTGGAGATGGAATGGTGTAGATGACAGTGGCCTCTAGTTTTCCAACTAGCAATTTTTAAAATAGATACAATATTTTGCTTTATTGGTTAATGCCTCTGGGTAGTCGGTGTTGTAATATCCCTACTTAGTGTATTAGTCCCTTGATAAATATTAGATTTTAGTCTGTTGGTTTGAGTTTTAAATGAGTCACACTCTGGGTCTTCAGCTAAAACAAAACCCATCTCAAAGAGCTGCATTCGGCAGCACCAGATAGATTGCCATACCACTCCTGACGGTATCCACAGACTTACTACTGAACACGTCAAATCTGAAATAAACTCAATCTGGTCAATGTCTCGTGTAGTTATATTATATAACTCCGAAACATCACCAAACAGGTTCAAGACACTTTCACGATTCATATCATAAACTGGAAAGTTTCCCTCTCTACATTCAAAAATAAATGTGTGAACATTTCATAAACTGGAAAGTTTCCCTCTCTACATTTAAAAATAAATGTGTGAAAATTCCTACGATGCGGATGTAGATGTCTGGAGAAAGGTTGCGGGGTATGCTTGCGAGGGGTCCAATTCAGATTGGAGTACTCCTTGTCAATGTTAATCCTTGGTTGTGCTCTATTAGCTTCCTCCCAACACAAAGATTCTACATTTGAATGGGTATTAGGAGTGTGAGCGAAACGTGCCTCTGCAGATGTCGGAGGTATAATATTGACTAGTGTCTGGCCATCTGCAGGTTTAGTGACACTTTAGCCATAGTAGCGGCCAAATAATCATCCACTCTCTGTTTCAGGCCTTCAAACATTACTTGTGTTGGGTGGATTTCACTTGGCAAGTTGAAAGTAGCCTGTGTGCAGAAGGCAACAGGCTTTTTGTTAGCTTGAGGATCAGCAGGCAAGGACACTTGTTTTATTGCAACATGTTGTGACACAAGAATTGGCCTCTGTAGCATGTCAACAGGTATGGAATCGCTAAAGGTGTTCACATGAGGAATAGAAGGTGCCACATTTTGTTTGTTTATTGGTGCCGTGTTGGCCAAACCCTCTGCCTCCTTAGACTGCTCAATAGTGGAAACCAAATGCGAAAGAAGAGAGAGAGACAGGTAGGTTGAGCTTGATTAGTAGGAGTAGCTGAAGAGGTTGTCACCAGTGGCCTTGACATGGCTATAGACATTGGAGGTATAGGTTCTGTCGTGGTCAACGATTCTGAATATAGTGTGGTTGACTTACCAAGCGCTTTGAACACAGGAGTTAAGTGTGCTTTTGGTCGATTTCAATTTGCCCATGTTCTTTGTTTTCTTTATCAATGCAAGGGTTTTTTTCTTTGCAAGCTTAGGAATTTTTGGCTTTGAGCAAAAGTAAATGACTTGTGCCAGTACTCGATGGAACCCTCTTTTCAATATCCTGGTTGCTTTTAGAGATCTCCAATATTTCACCATGAACTACTTGAACAGGGGATGATTGGTTTGTGACAGATACTGCTGAAGCAGGTGGATCACTGATGGGACATTTAATACCGGAAATGGTGGGTTGAGCACATGGTGTAGGACTTGTGGTATGGTTATCAACCCGAGCCTGTGCAGGATGTTCTAAAACACTCTGGTTTTCATTTTGTACCATGGGCTTACACAACACGTCAGAATTAGTAGTCATATGGGTACTCCTACTCATTGTAGATGGCTATTGTACTGTCAGCCATTTAACCAACTCCTCAATTTGTGTTGATTGGTAAGCTACTTTGGTGTCAATTGCTTCGAACAGTTTACATAGACTTACAGTGGTAGTGTTAATAGCAGTGAGCGCTGTTTGGATCATCAGTAGGTGATGTAAAGATTTGTCAGAGCGAATAGGTTGAATAGGTCTGGGTGTGGGCAAGATGAAAGACTGAAGAATTGAGTTGTGG
This sequence comes from Ambystoma mexicanum, assembly GCF_040938575.1. Classification (NCBI taxonomy): domain Eukaryota; kingdom Metazoa; phylum Chordata; class Amphibia; order Caudata; family Ambystomatidae; genus Ambystoma; species Ambystoma mexicanum. Next base: position 362,066,371 of record NC_090926.1, on the reverse strand, counting down.
TGGTCGCCAGTCGACTGGAAAGAAGCGACACCACCCTCACAAGAGCACTCACTGGGAGGAGAAATTGATTGGTGAGATTGGAATATGTATTGTTGCTGCCATTGGGCAATTTTTTGTTGATGCTAAAATGGTAGCATTTGATAGTGGCTGGGGATTCACACGGGCACATGGTGTGTTTAAGGAAGCCTGAGCATCGCTGCCCGTTAGCAGGGATGAAATGCTACTGCTTATGTCGGATATGGCTGATTCTGAAGACACATATACAGCCGCTTCTTTTGTATGTCCATCAAAGGGAAATTTGGACTGAGGCTGAGAGAACATGCAAGTAGGTGTAATAGAGATTGCTGATAAAAGGTTTAAGGATGAGCCTCCATGCCTCCGTGTAACCGTAGGTCTGAACTCAACAACAGATGCGGGATGTTAGGTGGCAGGTTTGTGGTTAACTTATACGCCATCTTTAGGGTACGTAAGAATACAATTGGGCAAGTCGTTAGAATTCAAATACAAACAAATACACACAAGTCAACAAGCAAAATATCAAAGACAATAGCACAGATCTTACTTCCAATGGGATGGGTTTACAAACTTGCAAAATCGTGGGAAATGCGATTGAATTCAAATTGGGCTTGCTCAGCTGCGCAACTGCGCGGCTAAGCGGCCAAGCGGTACTCACAGGTACTCCCACGAGTGCACACACGCTGTGTTCTAGCATTCTCGTAATATGTGAGTTGCTTAGAGATGTGCAAGAGGAGGCATTTCACAACGGACTCCTAAATAGAAGAAAAAAAACAAAAAACAAACACGTATTCAGTGGGCTTGAAGGAGCAGAAGGAGCTTGATGGTCGTAGCTGTGCCAAAGTCCATCAAACAAACAGTCACCTTGGTTGTTTAAAGAAACAGCTCGCTCGTGGTCCAAAAGTCCAAGCCACACAGAAACCACAGAAGCCGCAGGCAGCAGGAGCAGAGGAAGCGGCCAAGCGGTACTCGCAGGTACTCCCACTAGGTTCAGCATAACAGAGTTCAAATGCGTCACCTTCTTAAAGGGCTCAGGCTTTTCCAATTCAAAACACACGAAGGAGCCGACGGGCAGAGAGACGCCAAGGCAGCCAAGCAGTACTTGACCAGTACTTACTTCGAGTGCGTGCGCACGAGTATGCGTGCGCGTGTTTTATATTGAGTAGACCAATCTGGTTGCAAAGGAGCAAAGGAGGTGGAGCTCTTTTAAAGGGCTCAGGCTTTTCCTATTCAAAACACACGAAGGAGCCGACGGGCAGAGAGACGCCAAGGCAGCCAAGCAGTACTTGACCAGTACCCATGTACTGCACTGCCCCCTCCCCCTACCCTTCTGCTTTTCTCTCCTTCCCCTTCCAATGCACTTGCGCGATCTGAATGAAACCTGGCCTAGTAGGATCGTTTGTCTGTCTTCACTCTGTTCCCCCTCCCTTGCCTTGTTGCACCTTGAAACACTTGTGTATAGGCGTGCTATAAATGGCATATCATATCATATATCATATCACACACAAATTAGAGATGCTCCTGATGCAGACTTGATCACTGGTCAAAAGAAGGAACACATTATTGGGAAATTCTATAATTATTTATAAAAGAAACACCGGTTTTCCTATGACAGAAGCAGATTATCAAGGAACAGAGGTCCTCCAAGTTATGATGACATTAAAAAAAAATGTTTAAGATTCAAGAAGTACTGTTGGTGAGAACTCCAATCAGTGCATGATTGTTGGTTGGTGCCTACCTCATTCCCAAGTCTCATGACCATGGTGTTACTACTGACGGCCATAGGGGATGTCATAAGACTCTACAGATATTGAGAGAAGTGCCTTACTGGCCACAAATGGGCCAGGATCTCAATACATATTTAAATGGGTATCTTGTGTGTGCTCTATTCCATCCAAGTTCACTCACCCATTGAGCTCTTCTACAGAAAAGGCTAATGATGTTACCATGGTCTGATTTGCATGTACACTTCTTTGGACCAGGAACTCATTATTACAAGAGAAACAAATACATGTTGACATTGACATGCCTCTTCAAACAGTAGATTTAGTGTCTTCCTGCCCTAGATTGTAAGGCAGAGACAGCTGCAACATTGATGTTCAACAACACCTTTTCTCATGTCGGTCTTCCTCAGGTAGGAGTCTGACAGTGGAAGTCATTTTACCAGTATGATGATGACTCATATTTGGGAAATCATAGGAGTGTAAATAAAACTGCACATTGTCTACAACCTACCATCAATAAGAGGTATGGAGAGATGCAACAAAACCATTGTCAGTATTTTGAAGAGGTTTGGTGTTGATTCTGGACCAACTTGGGACAAACAAATGGTGTTTGTTCTGATGGGCCTCGGATATGCACCTTCTTCTGCCACCAATTTGCGTCACTTTGAATTAATGGCAGGATGTAAAATGCTATTACCTCAACACCTGCTTTACCAAATTCAGGAGCAGACATTGATAAAGACCTCAACTACTCATGAATACATAGATACTTTCTGAAGACACCTACAGCATGTGTTTGCATATGCCCAACACAATCTGGAGATGTCTACTGAAGGGATGAAGGCTTGTTATGATCTGGAAACAACACAATGGGAGTATGAGGTAGGTGACAGGGTTTATCTCTACAACTTTCAGAGGAATCAATCCAAGCTGTAACCCTCAACTAGCTTTGAGAACAATTGAGGAGCCAATCCAAAGTGAGGGTTAAAGATTAACCTAAACCTTAATAATGAAAACTGGAGAATAGAGAACAGAAAGGAGTAACCAGGGAAATCAACTGGCATGTAACACAATTAGAGTGGAAGAGAATGAGTGGATGAAAATGTCAGATGGTAGGATGTACATTTGTCTTTAAACCTTTCTACGTGTAACTAAAACAGACTTTCTACCCATCTCGGTAGTGATTAAATGTCAAATTCTTTCCAGGGCTTGAGCTCTGGGGGCATGACCCTCTCCATGGAAAATCCTTAAAAAGGAAGACAAGCCGATGGAAGGAAACCACATCCATAGTCATCCAGAAAGAGTCCAGAAAATGTACATCCCTTGGCCTACCTTTTTTACTTCGACAAGAAGCTAGAGCAAAGAGGGGGTATTTGTACAGAGAATAAGGATGCAAATGAAAAATCATATTGAAAAATACATTTATGAACTGCATTCTATGCACAACATTTGAAAGAAACCCGGGTCGAAATATTGTGAATTCACTTTTGCAATACTGCCTAATCACATAGAATGACCAATCAACATAGAGAAATGATACACGCCTCTAAAGTGAGTGACTTTTTAACGTTTAAAAGTCCAAACCCTTAGATGCAATGGGACTCACTCATTCACTCACTGATGGACTGACTGACAGACTCTTTGGAAGAAAGGGATACAAAGAAGAATTGACATAAACAGGAGGAAGAATAAAACATCTTGCTTTCCTTTGGAGACATCTTGAATTGCTTGCAGACCGGTGTGCAGGGTTAATATGGAATTTAACAAAGGCCTTCCTCTGAGGAAAAAGGAAGCAGACAGGCTCAATAAAGAAGAAGAGGAACAGGGCAGTGGATAGGAACTGAACCTTCTTGCTGACTTATACCCACCTCTTACTAGAGCGGGATAATTGGAGCAGTCCTTGAGTACCCACCTGTATGTGAGACAGCAAAACAAAACTCCTGTTGTAAGTATAATGCCAAGGGGAAATATAATCATATGGAGAGTTATACTCTAGAAAATAATAGACTAAATAACAAGCCCTTTATATTTGTGAAAGTTCTGGGGGCAAGAGGGATATACCAATTGACTGTGCATGCTGGGAAATTAGAACACAAAAGTGTAAGTGCTTCTAGAAACTTTGGATTTGATCAAATATTCCCAAACAATGTGTATAATTGGAGATCCCAGACTCCTTCTTTCTGTGAAATGGTCAAGTACAGAATGAAGCCATATAATATCTCACTTTGTACATGCCTAGGAAAAACAAATAACACATGCCATTCCCTAGTTAAACCAGTGAATATGGTCCGATTAATAGCCTTGAACCATTGAAGGAAAACAGGAGAGGGATTTTAACGGCCAAGCTTTTTTGCCACTGTAAATTGCCCACTGAAAAACGACACATGTACACTTGCTACACAGTGATGAAATAGAGACACAATTGAAGGGGAATCTAGCAAACATACATGTTAAATGGACATGTTTCTTTTTGCAAGCGACTTATTTTATTTTTAATTATTTGTATTTATTTATTTTGCATTTTTTTTCTGCACAAAGCCCTGAGGCATCAAGGTGCTAGTCACAGTAAGTGCTTGTTACATTTAATAGATCCAAGAACACACATTAGGATTACAGCATAGTGGTGGTTGGTGGAAGCATACTCTTAACATACCTCACCTTATGTTACAGGGGGCTACATCAGGGATGCATACATCATAAGGATAGAGTAGGTGCATATAAACAGACTGGCAAAACCTCACCTCATGTTACAGGGGAGCTACATCAGGCGTGCATAGATCAAATGGACAAAGTAGGTGCACGTAAACAGACTGGCAAAGCCTCACCTCATGTTTCCTTCTGATGTATGCATCATGCATGCATACATCAGAAGGAAAAAGTAAGTGCAAGTATACAGGCTGGCAAAGCCTCACCTCATGCTACGGGGGGCTACATCAGGAATGCAGACATCATAAGGGCAAAATAGGAGCAAGTATGCAGATTGGCAAAGCCTAAGCTTGTGGTCGGCAGCATAGCAACAGAAAGGCTCAATGAACAGGTTTAGAAATATGCCTAGATTCAAATTTTTTAGCAAAGCATATGGAGGCAGCGGAAAATGAGAGCAGGTAACAAAAACATTTATGCAGTCAACATTGATACCATAAACAATTGTGCAGGGCCAGGGGGCCGGTAACACAGTTGTATAACGCTGTGAGAAGCATAATGAGGGATTGTGTGCACACAATCAGGTAAAGCCAATGTACATGATGTGTTAGAGCACATTCCAATAGGATAGGCAAGTAGTGTGAGCAGTGCAAGGCTGCCAAGTCCAATCAGGTATATTAGGAAGTGAAAAAATTAATGGGTGCAGTGCGAGGCTACGTTCATGTAATGATTGCGACACACTTTAAAGGACATGTTATAATAGCAGTTCGCCTTCATGGTCTAGGCTGGAGAGGATGAGGGCTGCTATGGCAGCTTATGAAGAAATGCAGAAACAGAAATATTTTCCATAGCAGCAAAGGTGAGGCAACAGTACAAGATGGCAGAGTATGACACAGAGGGGTGACGAATCGAAGCAAAGCAGAGGGAGCAGAAGTGACAGGAAACAGGGACTGAGGGGTGCACAGGCATAGCAAGGTACAGGTACCGTGCTAAACATAAAGCCATGAGACAGAGTAAGATCACAGTCATGCCATGGGGATTGAGAAGCAACATGAAGATGAACAGAGAGGTTCAGGAGTGACTGGTGAAGGGGGCCCATAATGGCACAACAACAGGACGTATATGCCAGACAGGAAAGTCTAGTGGCTTTAAGTGAGGGCCTTGAGGCTGGGCCAGCTTCGCCAGCCGACTCATCAGATTGGCCAAAAAAGAATGTTGCCATCAGCCAATCGAGGAGCAGAAGGGAGTGATCCAGGTTAGCACAAAGGCCAGCCACAAGCTGATAATGGGGGCAGCCATGTTGATGTGGAAGCAGGCGCCCATAATTCAAACATGAAGCCCGAGTGGGCTTACCTTCATGACACGAAGTGTGAAACGTCACTTGGTATGTATTTAAATTGAGTTTTCTAAATTGCTTATTGAAATACTGTCTATTGAGTAAAGGGGGGGGGATTTATTATCAATACATGAGAAGTAGAGAGATTTAGGCTTGGACAGACTGATTTAATTTTGTTATCTATAAAATAAAAGCATTTGTGCTGAATCCTCATTCACTTTTCAATGCATGGTAAAAAACGCTCAGGGTAAACCACATGTACACATGGTGATATGTGTGCTTTAAGAAGTATTAATTCAAGTTAAATGCAGGGTAGCTAATTCAAATGAACAATATATGATCATGCCTCATGGTAGTAATTCTTGCCATCAGGATTTCATAGAGAAAAAAAAAGATGTACAATTTATTTATATTTTAAATTGGTTTCATTATTTAGATTTTGAATAGATAGACCTCGTGTGCAACCCTGTGTATTTTTTGTCCCGAAATGGGAGGGTGGATGTAGGGAATCAGTACTGTTAAACTGGCCTATAACATGTTCATAAAAATAACTTTGCTTGATGAATAAAAAGTGTGCGTGCCTGATCTGGTGTAGGTGGAAAATTCCCCCAAACTAGATGACTCCTGATTAAAACATCCCACAGTTTGAATAGAAAGGTGGGGGTGTTTTGGGGGGACTGCTTCCATTGCTAGTATGTGAAGTGTGAGCCTAATTTTGAAGCAATCGACTGGAGAGATGGCTTTGATAGCCAAGGGGATCACTTTTTTAGTGGAATGGTGCAAATAGGGAATAGGAGCAAAAGGTAGTGGGAGGCAAGCCCATGTAAAGATGTATGGATAAGCAGCAGGAATGTTCAAATATATGTTTTCATGGCGAACCATCCAGCATGGTGACAGTATTTAGAGGTGGGGAAGGACCCTGGGTCATTGTAAAATGGTCCATGTTGCAAAATTAAGGACTTTGAGGATAGGTACAAAAGGTAGAGGGGTAGAACAAGAAGTCCTCTTGCAGAGCAGTCCATTTTCTCTGAGCAAACAAGTCAAGATAAGGCTTTTAGTTGAGAGATGCATGAGGTGTGGGGGAATTTTTCAAATATTTAGGAGGTTGAGTCTGGATGTGGTGGCAGTGGCCATACGTTTCAGGTCACTGTCAAAGAGGACACCAATCAGACCTTTTGCTCATCACAGTCCCCCACGACTACCACCACACCTTTCCTCATCACAATCTACCACTATTCCCACCTCACCCTTCCTTGTGACAGTCCCCCACAAGCCCAAACTCATTATTCCTAATCACAGTCCCCCACCATCAGTACCTCCCTCTTCCTCATCAGATGCCTCCATTAACCCCAACTCAATCGTCCCAACCACAGTCCCACACTATCTCCACCTCACCTTTCCTTGTAACAGTCCCTTACTACCACCACAACACTCTTCCTTGTCCCAGTACCCAATAGTAATCCCTGGGATTAGCCCCAAATTCTCTTCCCCATCCCAGTACTCCAATTGTATTCATGCCTTTGACCCCACATCCCTCTTCCTCATCCCAGTACCCAATGCTAATCCATGCCATTACTCCCATATCCCTCTTCCTCGTCCCACTACCCAATAGTTATCCATGTCATGATTCCCATGGACCTCTTCCTCATCACTGTCCCCTAGTACACCCGCTTCACTGTTGCTGATGAGAGTCTCTTACTCTTCCCATGTCACTATTCTTTGTGACAGTCTGCCACAAAAACACACTCACTCTTCCTCATCAGAGTTCCCCACTATCCCACCTTACTATTTTTCCTCAGTTTCCCACTACCCACCTCACTCTCCTTCATCAGAGGCCTCCATTAACCCCAACTCAATCGTCCCAACCACAGTCCCACACTATCTCCACCTCACCTTTCCTTGTAACAGTCCCTTACTACCACCACAACACTCTTCCTTGTCCCAGTACCCAATAGTAACCCCTGGCATTACCCCCAAATTCTCTTCCTCACCCCAGTACCCCAATTGTATTCATGTCATTGACCCCACATCCTTCTTCCTCATCCCAGTACCCAATACTAATCCATGTCATTACTCCCATATCCCTCTTCCTCGTCCCAGTACCCAAAAGTTATCCATGTCATGATTCCCATGGACCTCTTCCTCATCACAGTCCCCTACTACACCCACTTCACTGTTGCTGATGAGAGTCTCTTACTATTCGCTCGTCACTCTTCTTTTTTAACAGTCTGCCACAAAAACACACTCACTCTTCCTCATCACAGTCCCCCAGTATCCCACCTTACTATTTTCCTCACAGTCTCCGACTGCACACTTCCTCATCACAGTCCCCCACTACCTCACCTCACTCTACCTCGTCACAATCCCCACTAACCCTGGCTCATGCTAGCTTGTCATAGTCACCCATCACCCCACCTCACTCTTCCTTGTCGCAATCCCCCGCTACTCCCATCTTGCTCTTCCTCATTACAGTACTGCACTACCCTGCATCAATCTTCAAGGTCACAGTCCCTCACTATCCCACCTCACTTTCCTTCGTCACAGCCCCACATCTACCACCACAACACACTTCCTCATCCCAGTACACAATAGTTCTCCATGCCATTACCCCAACGGACTTCTCCCTCATCACAGTCCCTCACTACTCCCACCTCACTTTTCCTCATCACAGGCCCCCACTATTCCCACCTCACTCTTCCTCATGAGAGTCCCCCAATAACCCACGCTTCTTCTTCCTCATCACAGTCTCTCACTACCCCGGCTCACTCTCCCTCACCACAGTCCCCCACTACCCCAACTCACCCTTCCTCATCACAGTCCCCACTACCCACAACTCACTCTTCCCCAGCACTGTCCCCCAGTACCTCCACCAAACCTTTCCTCATCACAGTTCCCAAATACCACCACACCACACCTCCCTGTCACAGTACCCAATATTAATCCATGTAATTATCCCTGTATCCCTCTTCCTCATCTCAGTACCCAAATAGTAATACATGTCATTGCCCCCACATTCTTCTTCCTTGTCCAAGCACCCCAGTAGTAATCCATGTCATAATCCCCACATCCCTCTTACTTGTTCCAGTAGCCCAATAGTAATCCATGCCATTAACCCTCCATTCCTCTCCCTTGTTCCAGTAACAATAATAGCCCATGTCACTACCAAACATTCATCTTCCTCATCCCATCACCTAAATAGTAATCCATGACATTGCCACCACATCCTTCTTCCTTGTCCCAGTAGCCCAGTAGTAATTCATGTCACTACCCTACATCCCTCTTCCTAGTCCCATTACTCCTTTAGTAATCCATTCTTATCTAGTTGACAGAAAAAAGATGAAATACTTGATAAACCCTAGGTTGGTTAGCTACATAACTCATATTGATCACAAATGATATGACATTAGATATGTTATCAGAAACAAAAAATAATAATAATTACTGGTGGTGGGAGATGTAGCATGTCACAACCCTTGACATTCAGGGGGTAATTCATAGAATTCACTGCACAAGTGGCGCACGCGGCTGGTGCACAGTGTGTGCGTGCGACTTTCTGTGCCAGCCGCGTGGGCTAAAATCCATTTCCGCGCACAGCGTATTCATGGATTTTAACATCCAAAACCAGCCGTGGCGCAGAGTGGCGCAGCGAACCTGCAGCAGCGCCATTTACGCCTCCAACCCCTCCCCATGCGCCATGTACAGCGCACAAATTCCGTACATGGCGCACAGGCCCACAACCATGAAAACGCCTGTAAAACTCCCCGCGCACCCCTCCGAATACACGTACCCCGCTGCGCGGGTAGTCTCACACGCGATTGGGCCTGTGTGAGCGGGGTACGTGGATTACTGGGGTGCGTGTGAAGTTTAACACGCGATTGGCCCTGTGCGAGCAGGGTACGTGTATTACTGGGGTGCGCAGGAAGTTTCACACGCGATTGGCCCTGTGCATGCAGGGTACGTGGATTTGGGGGGTGCACGTGAAGTTTCACACGCGGCAGGCCCTGTGCGTGCGGGCTATGTGGATTACAAGGGTGCGCAGGAAGTTTCACACGCGATTGGGCCTGTGCGAGCGGGGTACGTTGATTACTGGGGTGCGCATGAAGTTTCACACGCGATTGCCCCTGTGCGTGCGGGGTACGTGGATTTAGGGGGTGCGCATGAAGTATCACACGCAGCAGGCCCTGTGCATGCGGCCTAGGTGGATTACTGGGGTGCGCATGGAAGTTTCACACGCGATTGGGCCTGTGCGAGCGGGGTACGTGGATTACTGGGGTGCACAGGAAGTTTCACACGCTATTGGCCCTGTGCGTGCGGGGTACGTGGATATGGGGGGTGCGCATGAAGTTTCACACGAGGCAGGCCCTGTGCGTGTGGGCTACGTGGATTACTGGGGTGCGCGGGAAGTTTCACACGCGATTGGGCCTGTGCGAGCGGGGTACGTGGATTACTGCGGTGCACGTGAAGTTTCACACGCGTTTGGCCCTGTGTGTGCAGGGTACGTGGATTTGGGGGGTGCGTGTGAAGTTTCACATGCGGCAGGCCCTGTGCGTGTGGGCTACGTGGATTTCTTGGGTGCACGGGAAGTTTCACATGCGATTGGGCCTGTGTGAGCGGGGTACGTGGATTACTGGGGTGCACGGGAAGTTTCACACGCGATTGGGCCTGTGCGAGCGGGGTACATGTATAACGCGGTACGGGGGAAGTTCCACACATGCTTTTGCTGTCAGAGCGGGGTACGTGTATCCAGGGGGTGCGCGGGGAGTCCCACATGTCAATTGGCAGTGTGGGTTCTCACAGGTGTGCCCTCTACACCCTCCACAGACCCTGCAGGCAAACCACACCACAGGGGACTACCCAGCACCCCTGGTCATGTCCCGCAGGCAGTCCATCCACCATGGGCATGCCCCCAGCCAGGCCACATGTTACCTTGCACTAGTGATCACCAACTCATGTCCCCCAGCACCCCCACCCCCTAGCAGTGAGAGGCACCTCCCAGCAGGCCCCCACTCATGTCCCCCAGGACCCCCAGACCCCTCCGGCAGTGAGGGGCACCTGCCAGCAGGCCCCCACACATGTGCCCCAGCACCCCCACCCCCCAGCAGTGAGGGGCACCTGCCAGCAGGCCCCCACTCATGTCCCCCAGCACCCCCACCCCCCAGCAGTGAGGGGCACCTGCCAACAGGCCCCCACTCATGTCCCCCATCACCCCCACCCCCGCCGGCAGTGAGGGGCACCTGCCAGCAGGCCCCCACTCATGTCCCCCAGCACCCCCACCCCCCAGCAGTGAGGGGCACCTGCCAGAAGGCCCCCATCATGTCCCACTCATGTCCCCCAGCACCTCCACCCCCCAGCAGTGACATGCCCATCTCATGACACAAACCAAAAGTCAACTATTTACATCAACACATGTCCGTTACACACACAAACACACTGGTTGCCATTGATTGATTAAACCCACATGTCGACATGCATGAACCCAATGAGCGAATCCGACACATTGAAGTAAAACATCAAACTGTATTAACATGAAAATCAATTTAAAGTAATTAAAGCATAAAATAATGGCAAACATGAAATGAAATGCATGTTCAAATAAAAATAAAAAATAAAAATCCTCAAAAAATCCCAAGTAATCCAAAAGAAAAATGGCCAAAACTCTCTGTCCACCAAGCCAAATCCAAATGAAAGGTAAATCCATTGATCCATGGTGAAATGAAATTAAAATGTCCAAATAAATCTAACGTCCAACTATGTACGATCCAATTTTCAAGGGTCCATGAGCCCAACGAAATAAATGAAACCTATCTAATAACCTACCCAACAAAAAAACTATATACAAAAGTGTGGGGCATAGTCCAAAAGCCCCAAAATAAAAAAAAGAAAAGGAAACCTAACACTATAAACTATTTACAATGGCGGCGGGCAAGTCCTGCGGCTCACTCAGTGATGTTTTCGGCCAGGGCCTCATCGAACTCCATGTCTATTTGCTGGAGGCGGGCCTCTGTCCTGGCCCCGAGGTCTCGCAGGGAGGCACTCATGGCCTGTTCCAACTCCCTGCGAGTCACCTCGAGACACTCTGCACACCTAAACGCCTGACGCATGGAGAACTCCGCCCTGACCATGGTGAGCCGCGCCTCTTCCGCCCGCCGCCGCTCTGCACCTATACGATGGCCCAACCGCAACCACACGGAAGACACACCCATTCCAGGGTCATCCTGCCCTCTGGCTGATGCCTGCCTCCCTGATGTCGATGGCCCCGAGCCATCATGGCTCCCACCTAGAGCCTGCTCCTGCTGCTGCTGCTGCTGCTGCTGTCCATGTGCCCTGTCCGATGATGCCTGCACATCCTCCATCAGCTGGTCTCCAGTTGTGGTGTCCACCCCTGCTGGACCGCCGACTGCCGACTGTGGCAGGGATGGGATCTCCACCAAGCTGGCTGTGTTGGTTAGGCCAGGTCCACAAGGCACCCTGGTGGAATCTGGGAAAGAAGACGGCAGGGAGAACGAATGGCGCATAGTCTCCACAGAGGAGGAGAGGTCCGCCAGAGTGCACGTCACATGTCGGAACCCACCGACCAGGGCCCCTCCCAACAGTGCCACGTTGCGACGCTGCTGTTCGTGATGGCGTGTGTTCTCTGCCCAGGAAGAACGCATGTCATCACGAATGTCACATGTGCGCAACATGACACCAATCAGGACGGAGCCCATACGTTCAAGGGACCCCTCGTCCACAGGTAGTGGAGAGGCAGATGACATGGCACTCTCCCCTACCTGAGGACGGGGCAGGGACGGGCATCCCTGCTGGTGCATGGTGGTGCAGTCACAGGGTCAAGGACAGCGACATGCACAGGCCCCTCTGCGGTGACCTGTGCTGCCTCCTGACCCTGACCCTGGACTGCACCACTTGCACCAGTGGTATTACCCCCACCAGGCCCCATGTGCTGCTCAGTAGCGGGCTCCTCCTCCTCTGTAGAGACCACCAACCTGGATGTCTCCGCACCGTCTTCCGCCATTGCAAGCCCCTGCGGGGGCTCACCTGGCCCTTCCGCCACAGCCATAGTGGCAGACGCTGCACCAGCCCCCTCACTCCCGGATGATGGCAAGTCCTGGGAGGGTGGCTGGGCCTTGCGTCGCCGCCCGGTGGAGGCACCCCCGCTGCTTGGCTCCACAGCGCCGTCTCCACCCTCTTCTTCACTTGACGCTGCGTAGAGGGAGACATAGAACACAAGCATCAGAGTAGAGTACAATAGTCCCCTAGACAGGAAGCAATAACACATGAGTGGCAGTGTCAAACGTCACTTCCATCCTGTCCCTCCACAACACATGGGTGAATGCACGCAACACACATGCAGAAACAGGCATGGCACCTGCAATCAACATCAGCATCCATGTAAAAGGGCCTCTATTAACCAAAATGTTGCCTTCAAACTCACATGCATCATGGCTCACACTGATCCCATGCACACACATCACCGGAGGGTCATGCATCATGACTTGTACACCACAGACACAGACACAGTGGATAGACACAGTGCATACAACAGTGACCGCACTGCATGAGTGAATGTACACATCATCACAGACATGTGTGATGCATCCATGGTGTTTCAAAGTCACACACACACTTCTCAGACACACACACATCTGCCCAATACATGTACATGACAGCAGCACCCATCCCTCACACCCCCTCCATGTCCAAGAATAGAGACTGGCATGCTTCCATGTGTGCATTTGGCATACAGCGCCCCATGTTGCATAGTAACACATGCACCAACCATGTGGTTCACACATTACTGATCTCACATGCATGACCATGATGTCCCTGCACACACACATCCATACATGACCTATGTCACACATACAGGCAAATATCAGACTACCAGCACACTGCAACATGCCCTGTCTCACACACCAATGCTTGGCCACTTACCGCTCAACTCCAGAAGGGTCTTCCTCCGAATGATCTGGGCGTAGAGCGCTGGGCATACGCATTCCAGGACCCTCATCTGGATGTCACTCATGCTGACCCGGCCCCCCTCCGCGAGGCGCCGGGCCTTGTAGAGGGTCCTGGACCTGAAGTCCTCCCAGCGCTTCTTGATGTGCTTGAAGTCGTGGGTTGCCAACCCCTCCACGTTGATGGCAACCACTACGTCGTCCCAGATCCTCTCCCGTCCTTCCTTGTTGGCGCGTGATGTTCCGAAGTGGGCATCAAAATGCCCCAGAACATGCTCCACCAGGACACCAACTTCCTTCACACTGAAGCTGGTGGCCCTCTGCCTCTCTGGCTGGGGGTCGCCAGTGGTCTCAGATGGTGTTTGCCCCGACATGGCGACCCCCGATGCAGGCGTGGGTGGGCAACTGGGTCCTGGGGCTGCGCTGTGGAGTGATGGTATCCCAGTCGGGAGTCTTCTGTTCCAGCAGGGGTGGACACAGAAACTGGAACCCTGGCTGATGTGCAGGCACCAAATAGCAGGGCACTTGGGCAGCAGGCAGGCAGCAGCAGATGGAATGTGGGAGCGTGCTCGGGGCTAAGGAGGGCAGTAATTCAGCCTTCTGGGCAGGAGCGTGGTCTTCCGTGTGTTGTTGCGTGGCCAGCTTGATATGGAGTGATATGGCACATGAAAATCTTGCACTTCTGTGTGTAATTCGAGGAAAGGCCCTTAGCGCGTAAGCGTGTCTGTGACGTTACGCATGCGGGCGTTTCCCTCGTGACGTGCGCATAGTGAATCAGCATGTGAATACACTGCACGTACGCAAATTCTTTAGACCAAAGGCCCTTTAGCGCATAGCGTGTCTGTGACGTGACGCGCAAGGGCGTTTCCCTCAACACGGGTGCATGTTCATCGTACACGTGCAAAATCTGCACGTCCGAGTGTCAGCTCGTGTAATTGGAGGAAAGGGCCTTAGCGCCTACATGGGTAAGTGATGTTGTACGTGTGGGCCAGTATAAAAGGTACGTGTAGGACACCATTTACTTGTACGTGCTTTTCGTGGAGAGCAAGTGGGTGAATTTTGTACTTCTTGTTGGTTCACACGTGATTACTTCACAGCATTTCAAGTTCGTACTCCCTGTTACATCTGACAGCGTTCAATTTTTTGGTTGGCCCTGTTTCCTCAAACAGCGTTCACTTCTTCTTTTGTCCTGTTTCCTCAGACAGCATACAATTCTTCTTTTGGCGGGGGTGTTGCCAACGCGCACATGCGCGTCTTTTTCACGTTCTTTTTCCAGGCATACGGTGAGTCGCGCACGTATTTACCAACTGTGCTTGCCCCGTGTGTTGCGTACCCCTTCAGAGGTCATTGTAGGCTGCGTGTATTACGCGTATGCTCATTTTTATGTTTCTGGGTGCCACAGCGTAGTGCGGGTTCATTTTTCCACGCACATGGTCTACGAGGGGTTGCGTGCACGTTCATTTTTGTTTTCGGGGTGCTGTGCGTTGCGTGACCCGTCATCTTCCCCCAGGGGTCACAGACAGCCTTGCTAGAGCACTAGGGTTCAAATTCCATCTACTACCCTACCCCTTTCACCCCCAATTTCCCAGGACAATAGTTTACTGCTACTCCCATACGCACAACAACATCAGTGCCATGTTTGGGAAGCGACCAAGCGGTAAAGGAGGCAAAGGTGGCCGACCTTCAAAAGGTGGGTGTGGTGGGCGCGGTAGGTGACGTGGCTTTGCAGGGTGCCCCTAGACCCCCATGTGTGGAGGACCAATCAGGGACACCCATGCCCCACCCCCCCATGTTGTGGGAAACGTAGCTGACACCATCCCAGCTCAGCCCTTGTTGGACCGGCCCATTGTGGCACCTGAACCGGCACAGGAAGACTCCCAGGCTGACTTCCAGGTCAGCAAGTCTAAGCCACGTGTGGTGGTGCAAGTTGTTGTCACCAGGCCACGTGGATCTGGGGCAGCAATGACACCTGTTGCCCCAAGTAGGCAGGGTGGAGAGGCTGCAGGGGCAGCTGCAGCTCTATCCACCCCAGCTCTGAGAATCCCATCCGGGACAGTGTCGGTGCAGGTCCATCAGACCGACGTTGCCCCTGCCAACATCACCCTCAGCCAATGCCTGCACCAAGACCTATGGGCATTGTGCCTTCGCACACTCCTAGTACACAGTCCACCGGCGCTTCTGCCCCTACTGACAAGAGCAGCGTTAGCCACTCAGGATCCGCACCACCTTTGAAAAAGAAGAAGAAGGGTGCTCTGGCACTACAGGCAGAGACCCCAGACACGGCTACACACTCAGGCACGTCGATGAAGCCTAGCTTTAATGATGCCGAACTTGATGCACTTGTGGCCTATGTGTCGGAACATAGCCGCAAAATGGTGGTGACTGCAGGGTGCAAGACCACACCTGGTCAACGTAGGGCACACTGGCAGACCATTGCGGACCACATTAGGGCCCTTGGATTTTTGAGGCGCACAGCTGATGATTGCTACAAGTGGTGGAATGACCTGAAACGCAGAGCAAAGAACAAGCTGACCTCAAATCATGCCTCTACTCTGGTGACTGGCAGTGGGTCTCCACCAGAGGACAACCAAATCACTGAACATGAGTCTGTTGCTGGAACCTTCGTCACAGAGGAACAGATTCAAGGCGTGGGAGACCTACCTGATTACGACGGATTGTCCTGTGAGTGCCCATGCATGTGTGTGTAATCCATGTGTATGTTGTTTGGGTGACAGGTTCTGATTGAGTGCCAGGTGAGGTGTGTACTCCAGAGTGGTATGGGTCACTCATGTGCTTCCTCCAATACATTCACCTGCCTTGGATTTGGGTATGACAGTATCCCTTCTGCCCACAGTAGCCAATTAGCGCCACATTACTGCAGTTGCCCTTGACCTGTCATCTTGCAACAACATTGTTCAGATTTTTTCAGTGTTCATTCTGGCTGATTGTTTCAATTCTCTCATTTTTGCTATGCATTTTTCAGCCCTAATGCCACATATGTGACATGCTTCTGTCACTGATTACACCCCACATTGGCCCACATTTGTTGCCTTGGTATTGGTAATGATTAGACCATTCAGGATGATTGAGTATTGGCATGCTCACATTCATTTTTGGGGCCTGTTTGAATGTGGAACATGATAGTTGTTTGCTGTCATGTTAAAGTGACCAACCATTGATGTGTACATCTGCCTACAATCACTGTATTATTGTGCACTCGATGTGTTGCAGTGTGTGGCACATGCATCTTTTGCCACACTATTTAGCATTTTTCATCTCATCATGTCCATCTCACATGGATGGGTGACAGTACTCATTCACTGACATATCGCTGTAGTTGTCTAATGTACAATGGCTATGCTACATGCCATCTGTGTGCTGGCATGTGACATGTATGTGTATTGGACATGCCACTCACAGGCTAATGTGTGATGCCAGTTCTACCCACCATGCAGCAAGTGTGTTGCTTTTCCATCTTGGTGTCCTCATTGTCTGCTTTTTC
This sequence comes from Ambystoma mexicanum, assembly GCF_040938575.1. Classification (NCBI taxonomy): domain Eukaryota; kingdom Metazoa; phylum Chordata; class Amphibia; order Caudata; family Ambystomatidae; genus Ambystoma; species Ambystoma mexicanum. The sequence continues at coordinate 362,049,196 of NC_090926.1, read as the reverse complement.
CCTCCCCTTCCAACTCATTGACAGTGCATGCATGCCAGGGTTATAGTCATGTGGGACATGTGTAAATCATGTACATGATCTCTGTCTTGTCAGGCCTATGTGTGTGCTATGGTGCTCATGCCTGTTTGCATTTGTTGTATTTCATGTTTTTGCAGGTGATGACACACTTGATGCTGGTGAGATTGAGGAGATGGAGCAGACCCAGGAGGGATCTCAGCCACGACCGAGCACCAGTGGAGGACGTGGTGTGGTGGTGGGTGAAAACCCTTTGTTACTGCAGACCATACTGTCCAGGGGTGCCTCTGGGTGCACCTCCCCAGACCTCTATTCAGGTGCTGAATCGGATGATGAGACTTATGTGCTGTCGCAGGTGAGTGTTTCTGGCAGGGATTCTGTTCTGTCCAACCCACCTGCACCAGGGGTAGAACCCTCTATGGGGATGTCAGTGTTGGAAGGTCTGCCTTTGGCGGTTTACGGATGCAGGGTCACACTCCACAACATCTGATCCTGTTCCTGGGCCAGCAGATCAGAGGGGGAATGCAGTCCTGCAGCCTCAGGCAGTGCCAGCACAGCAAGGTGCAGATCGCCTTGCCCCAAACAGGTGTGGTGCCTACCGACACGGTGGCCGTGTGCCACCAGGCAATACTGTATGGGAAAACTCCATGTACGGTATGCCAACCCAACAGGCAGCATCAGTTGAAATGATTGCTCAGGCAATGGAGAGGGTGGCCACTTCCATTATCCCCCCTGAAAGCAGATGGAGCAACAACAGCAGGCAACAGACTCCATTTGCCAATCACACAGGGAAGATATGTTGGCGTCCAACAGGGACCGACGGGAGGCACTGGAGACTCTGCGCGAAGCCATATCAATAGAGTCACAGGGACACAGGGAAGCCCTGAGGGTAGAACTCCATAACTTCAGAGAGACTCTGCTTGAACTTGAGGCTTCCCGAAATTTTAGGGCAGAACAGCAGCTGGAGCAGCTCACACGTTCGCTCTCAGCTGAGCTGCAGGCAACCCGTGAGGAGATCCGGACATCACACGAGGCCATGCGTGCAGAAATGCAAGCAACCCGTGAGGTGCTTTATGGGGATCTCCGCACTATCATGCTCCAGAATCAGACCTTCCAAACCTGCATGCTTGCTGCCATGGAGGACCATACGAGGGCTTTGCGTGGGCTGCCTCCCATTGCACCACCACCTCCTGATGCAGCAGCAGAGGGTGAAGAGACCGACAGCAGTTCTCCCACAATGGCATAGCCGTGCAGGCCATGAGCCCCTGGAGGTATTTTTTTTCCCAACATCCACGCAGGTGGGTGTTGGTGTGCACCCTGTCCTCGAACCTCCTGGGTGGCCTCCCCCCCTGGCCCCCACATGGCCATTTATGATTTGCCTTGTGTGGCTCCCGTGGGCATCCACTGTGCATTCCGGCTGGGCACATGCAGGCTTGTCCTGAGTTTGGGTTAGATGCTTGGGTTCGTGACACACACCCCCCTACTGCTTCCCGTTTCAATGGGCTTGCAAAGAGTGTGACCAAGTGACAGTGACTTACATGAGCTGTGTGGGCAGTCTGTAGTCAATACTGTGTGGACATCCCTAGTGGGTATTGTTATTGTATTGAACACTGCGTGGTGTATTGATATGTGCTTGTGCATCCATGCCTTCCTCAAAATTTGCAGGTACCTTCTTCATGTCTTCACAAGGCTGTTTCCTTTGCAGATGGAGTTCATGTTGTATGCAGTACACTGACACATTTGCATGGCAGCAACACTCTGCAGTTGGAAAGGGTCGATCTGCTGGCTTATTCAGATTGTAAGACTACCACTACTTTGACTTTGTACTGTCATGTTTTTGCAGTGTTTCATGCTGTGTTGATGTATTGTGTTGGTGGTAAGTATTTGGTCATGTGTGCTGTTTGTTATTGATTACTGGGAGCATATTGTCTGTGGGCTGTTTCCATTTGGGACAGTGCACTTTGTGACACTTGTGTCTGGTCTTGTGCATTGCTTTGTTTGGTTTCACATTGCATGACATGCCATGATGTGCTGGGTGGTGGAGATGGGGAGGGGTTGGGTGACATGGCACTATTTTCATGTTGTATGTTGCTAGGGAGTAGTCATTCATACAGCATGAACGTATGTCTTTTAATGACACAGCATTGGTTGTCTTTGGGTGGGCAGGGATGCACACAATGTAACACTTCCAGGTGACCAATCTCAGGCTGGTATGGTTGTGACAGTTGACTGTCCCTGATGTCATCATCATTGATTGTCAGCTGGTATGTACCAGGGCTGTGTGCACTCCACAGGGGTGTGATTTTAGGTGAAGTAATTAGCCACCAGCTGCGTACGGGCTGCCTCACCACGTGCCCTTCCCTTCCCATGCACAGCGGGCGTGCATGTGGTTGGGGATGTGGGGGCACCACCATGTCCACCGGCAGGCCCCGGCGTGTTGAAACATTGTGCAGGACACATACTGCTACTATGATCCTGCACACTACTGGGGGAGCTTATAGCCGCTGCCCATCAGAACGGTCAAGAGAGCGAAAGCGTGACTTGAGCACTCCGAATGTGCGCTCCACTATGCCACGTGCTGCAATATGTGCCTAGTTGTATCTTACCTCAGGTGGTGCGGTGGGGTTCCGAATTGGCGTTATCATGTGGGTGCTCAGAGGGTAGGCACTGTTCCCTAGGGAGGTGATGATGGGTATCATTAGTGGGGTTGTGACATTACTCAGTATCTGACATGCATGGATGTGCAGTGGCATTTATACTCACCAAGCAGCCATGTATCGCCATGCCGCCTTCTAGGTCCCGGTTTAGGATTGACATTCTGTATATGAAACTGTCATGGGTGGACCCTGGATAGTTGGCATATACTGAGGTGATGATTCCCTTGGCATCACATACTACCTGCACGTTGATGGAATGCCAGTGCTTGCGGTTTCTATAGATGTGCTCTGATGCCCTGGGAGGACGTGGATCCACATGGGTGCAATCAATGGCACCTAGCACTTTGGGGAGGTGTGCCACCCCCTAAAATTCCTGGTCAACAGCTTGCCTTTCTGCAGGTGTTCTGGGCAGGTATATGTGCCTGCGGACTGAGGTGTGTGCAATCATGAAGGCCAAGACCTGGTGTAGGTAGCGTGACTGCGTGGCCTGTGACACCCCCCCACTATGGCACTTGTCAGCTGAAATGACCAGTAGCCAAGAAGTGCAGTACATTGAGCACCTTTTCCAAGGGGCTCAGTGCTTGGGAGCACAGGGTGGGTGATGTGAGGTCATCCTCCCACTCACTCACCAGGTTGAGTATTATGTGAGGTGGAAACCTGTACCTCCCATACACCTGTCATCAGGAATCCCAAAAAGGCTGGTTCTGGGTGTAAAAATTCTGGCCCTGACTATCCTCCTCCTCCTCCTGCGGTATCCCACGACCACTGCTGCGAGGAATGGTATATTCATTGTAGCGTCTGAGCTTGTTTGTTGTTTGCGTGGACTTTTATGCTGCACGGGTCCATGTACGCCTGCTTCCTGCTGACGTACGTGTTCCGGATTAGCGCATCTTTTTTGGTGCACGCGATAGCCCCGTTCGATTGCATGAGTACGTGTTGTAGGTGCACGTGTGGGCGTTCTGAGCATCTGCCTCCTGTACATCCCCCGTAACGGCCAAGTTTTCACGCGTTGTTCCCGATTCCGCGTGCTACGCCCCCTGTTCGCCTACTTTTGTTGTGTGCGCTGCGCTAAGTGTGCTTTTGCTGTATGCGTAGCGCACGCTGTTTAATGACGTGTGCGCCCGCGTGTGCCACGCAGGATTTTAGCGCACATCCATGGATTTGCACGTGCACAGACTTCCATGAATCGCTGTGCGTGGGTTTCGCAGCGATTTTCGCACTTGCGCTGCGATTCGCACGCTTTCGCACGTTTGCGCGGAAATTTGCAGCGCACATTAATTCCATGAATCGGCCTGTCAGTGTTAAAAACTTAATTTACAGGACAGCTAAGGTGAATAAGTTCAGTGCTAAAAATAACTTTGACATTCAGTGAAAACACTTTAGTTGAAGTAATTTTAAGGTGGTTATTGAATACAAGTAAACCCCTGAAATTCGGTAGGTGTTGGAATCTACGTCACCTTAACTATGAGTTCTCAATTGCACATCCTCTAACCACACTGATGACATCACAAAATACATCACTGAAGACACCATGTCGACTAAGTGTGAAACTTTTGAAAATGTAGCTATGTGTCTTTTCTTTTCGGCTAATTGTACTTGAGCCAGAAATAAGGATATGCATTATGCAAATGGAGTTATGCATGTTGTATGTCCCACTGAGTGCACTTTAGCAAGCAATACACTTCACAAATATAGTTATGGTTCTCAGGTCTCACTGAACACATCTGTTGCTTTGTGAACTACTTCATGAATATACATGTGCGTGCTGATGTGTAGTAACAAAGAGAATTTCCCGTTTATTTCATCCTTTTATTGAATAAAACAAAGCAAACAAATGTGCTTTTGGCATGAGCAGAATAAAAATAAACTGCAAACTTTGCAACTTCGAATAGCAGAGAAATCAGGAACTTTGGAAAATCAAGTCAAAGGGGAGCAAAAACAACTTTGCACAATCCTCATTATGCCATCAATGTAATTCTAATGTTTCACGTTGAGATTAAAATATCAAACACATTGTAAATGAAAGAAAGAAAGTACAAATAAAATAAAGATACAATTGAAATGAATGATTAAACAAGCCATAATAATAAACGATAAGTGAGATTTAAAATATATGTTGCCTTTCTTAGACTTAGCATACAAACTGTCACCTTTGCCTTTAAAAATCAAGTTCCATTAGAACCTGTATTGTGCTGATTGCTGCACAAAAAAAGAATCCACTAAACTATTGCACTAGCGACCTATAAAACGATATAGTGCATCAGTTCATCAATATAGCCATTTCAAAATAAACTAACAAACTATAGGCATTTTAAGTAATATGTGTGTTTCTTCTAAAAAAATGGAAATGCAGGCAATCAACTAGAATTAAAAATCCAAAACTAACAAAAATAAAATATATACACAATATACTACATAATTATTGATCACCGTAAATATGATTTCAGACTCTTTTGGATGGTATGTTGGTATAGCAGACACGACAAAACATGACGGTGCAGATAAATAACCTATCCTTGAAAAGCAGAGGTTGGGACAGTTTGTTTTCATATCTTAGAATGCAATTTTTCCTTGGGGAAATACAAAATCAAGCTAGTCTCCAACCAGGTGTTGCTTTCGATGCAATATTTCATCCTCTTCATTCCTTTAGGGGGATAACCTCACAGCTTCCAGTACATGAAACCACGCTTTGTGAATAGCATGATGGCAAGTTATCTCTCTGCAGGCGACATTAAATTACTTGACTTAAAATTGGGCCTCATCACAGGGTTGGTGGTATCCCAGCAGTATTTGTGCCGGGATGTCGCCAACGCAAATAGTGTTACCATTACTTGGTCCAGCACTAATAGCGCCGGATCACGAGTAGCAGTATGGCGGTTAAGCCCCATTCCTCTGGACCCAATTGGGTTTCTCTGCACTATTACTGCTGGCACAATCAGCGCTGCCCTATTAGCGCTGAGAGCGGGCAGAAAGTGTTTTTTTTACCTCCAGCAAAAGGTTTCTGTTAAAACTCCAAACTTTCTGCCCAACTCATGATTGGGACAACCCTTAAATGCAGTGGTAATAGCGCTAATGCCACATTTAAGGGCTACCGCTTAGTTCGTGATGAGACCCTGGTGGTAATTTGGTAGTAAATCTGCTGGATCATTCTGCTGAAGGAAATTTATGTTGCCCTTCTGCGAGTCTTGTGTTTAATCCACTGATCTTGATGTAGACACAGCCTCCACCATGCCCGGAGCACTCGTCCTGAACTTCACTGTCCTTTGGCCCTTACCCCCAGCCTTTGTGCCCTTTTTTCCACCTTTGCCTTCCCCACATTTCTCTGTTCTGATGCCAGTTCTACCACCCAGACAAAGCAAAGCAGACATTTAGATGTTTGTCTTACACGTTTGCAGCTATTCAGGACGTTTGCAGCTATTCAGGACCGTTCCTCTGCCTGGGACATGGACCTCCTGGGCTCGCGAGGAAAGAGAGTGAAACTTGAAGCAGCGCCCTGCCTCAAACATGCCCATTTTTACTCTGTATTGTCTCGCATGTGCTCATGATGGATCCAGCAGGAAGTCGCCCGAGGGGGTCAAGGTAACACACCTTTCATAGGCAAAAAATTAAAATGAGCATGGGGAATCTCAATACTCACTGATTGGTCAAGCTCCAAGGAATAAGAAATTGCCCAATCCAGTACTGTGAAGGTGTGTTTATTAACGCATGATTCGAAGCAGTGGGCAATGTATCCGTAGTTTCACTGCAGAGGAATCATTATAATTCAGAACGTGTATTTTAAATTTATCAAGTGAAAGGGTTTGTTATGCAGTTGCTTTTCTCCTTGCAGGGCTATCAGCGCTGGGTCCTTCCATAGCTGTTGGGCAGAATTAATCTCAGTTAATCTCAGCCCCTTTCATCCACTGCTCTGTGTTGATCTTGGGCCATCAGTATTTATGTCCTTCTTCCCACCCTAGTCCAACCCCCACCACTCCTTCTGCCATCCAACCAATCAGAAATGATTGATTTTCCAAAGATGATCTGAAATTGCTGCAGATGCCCAGGTCGTTCTTCAGCCTGTTTTATGGGCCACCTCGGCAGAAGATGTAAATGGTTGGCACACGAAGCTGTGCTCCAAAGGATGTCCAATTGTACACCCTGTGCGGCACTGTGCCTTCAGCTCCGAAGCTTCCCCTCCTCCCATCACTTGTGTTTTCCTGGTCTCACATCTCCCTCATGCACACAGTGTGGGGTCCTACTGCTTCTAATCCCTAAAGCCCTGCCCAAAAAAATATTGTCTTCGGCAATGATGATATTCTGTTTCCTACGATATCCCGCCATTTCTGGAGGGGCTTGGCATCATTTTGCTCAGACGTCCGGTGTTCTCGTTAATCGTGTCTGGTGGCTGTGCAGGAGATGGCATGTAGCAGGAAGGACTGATGTAAGAGAAATCCACAATCTTCTATTGCAGTGATTATTGATGTGCTAGCACTGGATGCGGGCAAGGGTGGGTGGGCGGGGTGGAAGGCAGAGAGTTCTGTGAATACAAACAAGGCAAGCCTGCAGTAGGTGAATTTCAACCAGTGCATATATGAATATGACTGCAGAAGTAGATGAGTGTCTGAATGATGAATATGAAAACCCAAATATGTGAAGCTTAAAAATGTACCTTAACCACGGGCAGTGGTGCGAAAGGTTGCCTGGAGCGCTGCCAGTGGTTAAGATTAATGTGAAACCTTCCATGCCCCACGCTTTTGGTTACAATCTGTATCCTCGTGTGACAGAGGTTTTGCCCAGACGTAGGTCCCTTACTCAATGTATTATAGAAAATCAAGTTGCACCTCACTGATGGGGCCCACCATGCTGATACGTGCCTGGCGCGGCTTTTGTTTCCTGCCATACAGACCTGCCTTTCGTGGAAGATAAATCGGTTAATACAGGGGAGGTGTGCCCTGATTTTGTAGCTCCAACGCCAGCTCTGCAGGTGGTACCTGGCAGGCGTATACAAGCATCTTTATGGCCTGTTCGCCCTGTTTCAACCAGTGTAAACCTTGCCTGTGAAAGAATTTAAGAGTTAGCAAAGCTTGTATGCCTGCGATTCCCGATAAGACCTTGGCTGCCTTTGTCATGGATAGAAGAAACTTTGTGATCTCAGATATGGAAAAACCGTCAGAGTTTGAATCTAGGGAAGCCCTTCAAAATAATGTGCTGCCCTGGTTACGTTCAAAAACAAGACCGGGCATCATAAGATCCTCTTATTTTAGGATTCTGCGTAGGGTAGAAATTGCCAGTTGGTGCTCTCAGGGTAATAGAAATGGTGTCCTCGTGCAACAATTTGCCTCATTTTTTGAGCATATTAAAAGATCTGTCCAATGGACTCATGCTCGATTTTGTTTAGTTGTTATGCACTCTAAATAGCTTCATCTTATTGATTTTCCTGTATTTTGTATTTTTATTTTGTATTGGCTGTTTGTTTTTTGTGTTTTTGTTGTCAGCGCCTTCGTGCCTACGGGCTTATTTGTTCACCCTATATAAATATATAAATACAAACAATACATGAATGGAGAGGGGATGTGGCTTAGCAATTTAGGATCTACTCCGACCTTTGGTGATAATACAAGACTCGTCTGCATAAGACTGGGCCCCATCTATAATCGTGTAGCGGACTCACAAAACAGTGATGTGGCAGTTTGCCCAGAGCACTGCTGTGTTAAAGATTCATTCCACACCTTCCAGTCATCAGATCGTTTGGATATTGAATGAATAGTAAATATATTGAGTGGATATAAAAGTTGGTGACGTGATGAAACTAAAAATGGAAAAATGGAAGAAAGACAGATCTAAGGAGAGGCTAGTTGGAAGCGAGGTATGGAGGGGTGCAAGATCGACAGTGCTGGAGGGAAAACCTGGAGAGACTAATTCAAGAAAAGAGATACACTCCAAGTGAGAGAAATATGATAGAGATATATGAGAGTGTAAGATAAATATACAGTGAGTAGAAACAAGGATTTGACCATAGAAGGGAGATGGAAAAGGAGCAGGAAATAGGGAGTGAAACGAATAAACAAAACTCACAGGTTCTTCTGAAGAAGGCTGATACACCAAAATGTCAGTGTTCTCTCATGGGTGGCATTTGTAGTGTGCCATTATGGATGTGATTTCTGCTGAGAAATGTTGGCACCCAAAAAAAAGGCTTTGAATGGGATGCTGTAATCCCGCACAAACAATTGTCAGTTCCTGCAAAAGAAAGACTGGACAGGAAACATCGTGACAAATAGTGACAAATAGGTTCTTCCTGTACTCACCAAAAACAAATACTGCTTGGAAAGGCCAATGTAAGAAATGCAGCCCGTATAGAGCATTGCCTTAATGATTCTGATTGCTGCTTGTGTGATTGTTTTGCTGAGTGTATGTATGCCGAAAAAAAGCCAACAAACTGATACCCATCTTTAGAACACCTACGAGTCCATGGTATGGTCAAGAGCATAACATCCATCACCTTAGTTTTCAAGATACTGCGATATGATCGATTCCTAGATTTAAAGCTCAACCTAATGCAAGTTCTTGAAGTCCCATCAAATCCCATATTGATATTCGGTTGTGTGGTGCACAATCCAATAACTAAGCCAGCATGATAATGGCTACAGAACATGATACACAGGAGGTGCACCCAGCTAGCCCAACTTCTGTCCTCGAAAGAATGCCAGATCATGGAGGCACATTTCACCTACAGCAGCGGTCTGCAACCTATGGCTCTCCAAGCGTTTTGGACTACTACTTACATTAGCTCAAGTCAGCATTTTCAAAAGTGAGGGATCATGGGAGCTGTAGTCCAGAACATCTATAGAGCCAATGATTGAAGACCTCTGACCTTGGGCAATGGCATCTACACATTCAACTCCCTGCATCAGCTCTGGAAGACCACTGCCTGCTCAGAGTGCAGACACCATGTCCATGTCTACAATGCAATCCACCATCAATAAAGAAAAATACAATCCATCAGAGTCACTATAAGTATATCACAAGAGCGTTTGCCCAACACCTTCTCCATCACAAAACATACTATTATGGTACGCTGTTCTCACTGATCTTTTCCCTGAAACTGAAATAAGGCTGGCCAAATTAGCACCACTATTATCTAGGAACCCCAACACCTCTTCAGAAGGGGTGCATGAGAATTATTAGCTATTACTTACAGACCATAAAAAAGAGTTATGAAACTAGAACTAAAATGTGACAGAAACAATATAAGGGGTTGCAAACCACAATACATCATGGAAGGTTGTACTACGACAACCAAATGAAGAATGCACACAACAAAACACAGGAATAACTTAAGCATGTCAATAAATATCTAACCCAGATCAAACAAACAAAATCGCATTTACTTCCAATCCCACAGCTATCAGATAGATACATGATTAACTTTCTCTAACAACTGCCAACAGCAAACCACAGCTAGTACCCAAAACTGCACCAGCATGTCCCCCAACGGACGTTGGGCTTCACATATATCATCCACTCATCCTCTCCTATCATAGAGGTCACCCTTTTTACAATGCTACAGCACTTGAAAGCATCCACATCCCAAAGGCTTCCCAGGACAAAATGTTAAAGGTAAGAGATGGAAGGAGTACCATGATATCGGTAAGAATTGGAAAGAAGTTGTATTCACATGACCATGCAGCATTTAGTAATATGAACATTCTGTATTGGAACATTCATTACTGCTACTAAGATCCTACTAAAACATTTACATTCACTTTGCTGTGCTGGGTAGGTACATTGCTGAAAAGATGCATTTTTCGAACTACTGTGAACCTAGAGAATGGTGCCCAAGAGTGAATTTCAGTCAATTTGCGTGAAACAAGAACTGGGGAATTACATGTGGATTGAGCAAAGCTCTGTCGTTGGGTATGAATCAAAAGAAAAACAACAACAAGGCATGATCATTTAAACAAAGGCACTGTTACTGCTGCAGAGAGTCAGTAAGCAGACACAAGGACACCATTTGATAGACCACACGTTTGCTGAAGGAAGCAAGGAAGGAAGGAAGGAAGGAGCACAGTTACACATTTTTGTGTTGGGTTGGTCTCCACAGAGACTAAAAACAGTAAGATTGTAATGTGTTTAGCAGTACTAAAGGCTATTGTATTAAGAATGAAGCATGCATAACACACCATTATGTGATGATGACCCTTGGGGGTGGGTGAATGAAGATGTCATGTTCAGAAGTCATTTGTTCTATCTCTGGATTTGTACTTTCTTGCTTCCGCTCTTACTTATCTAATAACACACATTCTGTCTCTTGGGTTGGTGTCTGTTTGGATTCTTCTTCTCTTCCACAAGGATCTGTTCTGGGTCCTTTTCTTTTTTCTCTTTATGCCTCTCCTCTTGCTGCCATTATTTCTTCATTAGGGTTATGTCACCACTTTTACGCTGATGATAACCATCTCTTTTTGTCTTTCTCTTCCTTTACTTCTGCTATTCATAGGAATATTTCTTCCTGTCTCTTTGCTATTGAGACTTAGATGCCAGATCACTTTCTTGTTCTAAATGCTTCAGAAATAGAAGTTCACTAATTCTCCTCCTACCCCCCATCTCTTGTCTTGTTTCCTCCTTCTTGCCTTCCTATCTCCTCTACTGCTTGTAACCTTGGTCTTTATGTTGACACTGACTTATCTTTTTCTTATCATAGTTCTACTATTTCTCGTTCTTGTCGATATCATCTCTTTAATCTTCACAAAGTCTGGTCTTTTCTTACTTTACACGTCCATTCTATTGTTCTGTCTTACATTTTCGTCTTCCTGCTTTGCGTCTTCCTCCGCTAAAGTGTGTTTTTCATGCTTCTTTTCGTCTTTTGTATTCGCTTTCTCCTCGTGACTCTATTTCTGTTTCTCTATGCTCTCTTGGCTAGCTATCCTTTCATTCTTGGCTTAAATTTAACTTTCTTATTCATTTAAATCTCTTTATGGCCTTACTTCTTCTTATCTTAAATCCTTTTCTGTGTTCTTCACTCACATTCTCAATTTCTACTACTAGTTCCTCGTCCTCCCTGTGCTAAATCACATTTTTGTTTTTTTTCATTCCTTGCTCCACTTCACTGTAACATTCTTCCTCTTTCTCTTTGATCTATTACCTCTTATTCTTTATTGTGTTCTTCCTTAAAGAGCTATCTCCTACAATCCTAAATGTCTATTCTACCCTGCTTTTTTTGTTTTCCTAGTTGAATTTTAATTATTTTCTCTTTGATGGATTGCTCCACTTGCTATTCATAATGATTGCACTGTAAATTGGCATGTACAGCGCTTTGTCTTAAGACTTAAGATGCAGTATAAATAACAAATACAATTCAACATACAAATACACATTTGGCATTTTAGGAGTAAGGAGTCTCAGATTGTTTGAATATATAAATGCCTATAGAAAGCATACAGAAGTGACTAGATAACTATAAAAAGTGACTGCACATTGGAGAGGGGTTCTTTCTTGGATGTTCTCCATGCAATCTGAGCTGGTTAAGGGGGGCTGACATATCCCTGCCTGAAATGAGAGGCCTACACAGTGCACTGACAAGGCAAGCTGCTTTCCTTTTCTGAACATGGTTCAAATGAAGAGTACATTCTGCACGCGACCAGCACAGGCCACATGTGTATTGCTGACTTCTGTCAAACTGCACAAGAGGTATCGGGGGAGTAAACAGATGGTTATTTTAAATGTTTCCATGAGTATTATCTGACCATGTGCTGCCTTTTAATCTGAATGTGAATATTGATGGCTCACTGACTATTTGGCAGAACAAAAAGGTGATGGCTGGGAGGTTTTGAATTAATCATAAACATGGGCACAGCTCTGGGAAACCCTCCAGACCATCATTAATCAGCCTGCCAACTATTAGAGAAGGAGAAGAACCATATGCAAATCAGGCTTGGTCCTACCACAAAAGGGGCGGTCCAGCCCGAACCGCTAGATCACATCCCTTCTGCACGAGACCACAAGCATCCCCAGACATGTTTCAGCCTCTTTGGGCACCATCAGTGAGGAGTAGCTTGGGTCTCTAGGCCCGGCAGACTCGGGGAATCTAGTGGAATCCAGACGTGGACCCCTTGCTCACTATTCTTAGAGAGGCACTGCTCCACCCTATTGGTGAGGCCCAACCAGACTGAAACACGTGTCTGGGGTTGCTGTTGGTACTCTTGTTCAGAGGAGAATAGCCTAGCATTTTGGTGCTGGACTGCTCCAGGGCAGGACAAAGACTGATATGTTTTAGATATTTCTACTCTGTGAAAGATAGTGAGCTAAAGACTCCGGGTAAGTCTCTCATAACCGGGACTAATGTCTGGCAGAGGGACTCCCGGGACCCCCCTTGTTTTTTGCATATTTAAGTAACTTTGGGTCTCACCCTTAATTACTAGGGGAATCCAGATGTGGACCCCTTGCTCATGAATCTTAGGGAGGCAAAGCTCCACCCTACTGATGAGGTCCAACCAGACCAAAACACGTGTCTGGGGATGCTGTTGGTACTCTTGTTCAGAGGAGAATTGCTTAGCATTTCGGTGCTGGACTGCCCCTGGACAGGACAAAGACTGATATGTTTTAGATATTTCTCCTCTGTGAAAGATACTGAGCTAAGGGCTCTGGGTAAGTCTCTCGTAACCAGGACTAATGTCTGGCAGAGTGACTACCAGGACCACCCCACCCCCTTGTTTTTCACTGATTATTTGTCCATTACAATTAAAGTGTTGTAATGTAATGTAATGATTAAGTGTGATCCTCTTGGTTTTCAATTAAGAGAGAAAGATGTTTTCATAAGCAAAAACAAATCTGACAGATTATGTTAATATTACCATTCAGACACATTTATTGATCCGTGTAAATGTTGCCTTAGCAATTCATATAACATGGCTTCTGGATGTGCTGGATCTCATTTTATATGGTTGTAAGATTACCACATTATAAAATAAAATGACGTAGAAATACAATAAGGAATATTATCAGATGAAAGCAAACCATTAACTTTCAAAAACCCTTATAAACTCCCAAGCCCATCAAGCTATATAAAATTTCAAATCATATCAAGTTATATCTCTGAACTTTACACAATGCTGAATAACTCAAAAAGGTGATTGGCATGCCCTACAGAAAAGAAGAAAAAAAAAGTGCTAACCAAAAAGATATCTTTCCAGTTAGCGTGCACTCCGATATATATCTGACTAAAGCTAATCTCATAGAAAGATCACTGTGCAACTACAAACTAAAAGTGAAACATGCCCCCTTTTTCACAACCAACAATCAGCATCAGACCAGCCAGTGGAATACAATTGACACTCTTAAAAATTAACCAAGAACTTATTAAACCACGTGAGGACATCTTCCTAGGCTTGGCAGTGGCACATAACAATGTTCACCATTGCATACTCCTTCACCCTTTCTACGCCATGAGGATAACAGTGATGGAACTTTACTTGATCGGGTCAATCCTATATGACAATTGAACTCAAGCAATGATTGGGTCAGAGCCTGGGTAACTTATTCATGTAAATATTGCTGCAGTATCTATGCAGGCTTTGCTAAATCACGAATAAAACAGCTCAAGATACTGCAGAAATGTACTGCTTGAATGGTCCTAGGCATGAACTGACAAGACTACATCACCCTCCACTAACTGTACTCTTGGAGCTATTTGAAGAACAGAAGCCAGCCTTCCAACTGCTTTACATCCTCAAATCGAAATCCATTAGACTTATATAGCTCCTAAACCATAGCCATATCTTAGAGGTCTAGAAATTGAGAAGCCCATTGGTCAGTGGGCCACACGGTGCAAACACTTCTTGGCCTATTCTACATGTTGAACCACAGATTATTGAATTCTTCCCTTAATTCTAAAGCTAGTGAATTCCATGTTTGTGAACCAGCAACGTTGGAGGTTTTCCCATCAACTATAGCATTATTGTATCTTAGTAAAACCACCTTGGGCTGAAGTCTCTCCCCACGGTCTATCAATTGATTTACCTTGCCAGTGGTTTGGCAATATTCCGCTCCTTTTTCTATGCGAAGTGCATGCAGCTTACAGCCTGCAAGATACCGGTAGTGTGGCCTACGTTCTCAAAGCAGAAAAGACATACCCTTGAGTGGTATATTCTGGCAACTAGTCTTGCAGCGTGTTTCTAAATGTTTGCACCCAGCCCTGCAATGTGTTAGGTTGGTTCCTTGTCAAGTTACCATGAGGAAGGTTTTGTGGACAAATATACAATGCAAAAAAGTCCAAGAGACCTAAAAGGGGGTCTTTGTGGTAATTGGATATCTCCCTGTGGAAACAAAATAACAAAATAAATAACAACTACATAACAATAGACCTGCAGGATGCGCTGTATTAAGTGTAAAAGAAAAATGGAATTATAAAGTATTTACCATAGAGGTTAAACATGCATAACCATGGCCATTTGGGCGGCCTGAAAAGAGAGCGCCAGAGTGATTGGTAAGTACTGTCATGTCTCAAGCTATGGAAGCCATTTTCTGGCACATTGTTTGAGCTTGATTCAAAATCCACAGTTCTTAGTATTCTGATTGATTCTGCTTGATGGGGGCTTCCATAGTGAGATAGTAGGAGGCAAACAGGATTCAGCAGATTTTGAAATGATGAAATTATGATTGCTTTCTATGATTGTATGTAATACAGTTTGTACTGCAGTGTACAAAGACCACTAATCAATGGGGCAAATAAACACGGTACGTGATAAAAAATAGAAAAAATTGATCAAAATCTGATCAAAATTAAAAAGAAAAAAAATGATCTCCAATCTCCTCACTAGAGATGCATTACTATTTACATTTTGATCAGTTTTTTCTGTATTTTATCATATACAGTGTTTATTTGCACCCATAATTACTGGTCTTTTAACACTGTGATACACACTGTGTGATCCATTAATTGTATACAATCGGAGAAAGCAACCATCATTTCAAAATGATTATTAAAACAGTTCTGGATTGAGACAACATCAGCGTGCATCATTAACAGCCAAGGCCTCCCAGATCTCTGCAACTGGTGCTAAAAAAGCACAGGGACCTGCAGCATCACGCATGTGTGCAATGGCACCATGACATGCAGCTCCTCTGAGAATCTTGTGTTGGCAACCGTCTGGAAGGCTCCATATCATCCTTGATGAATGCTAAATCAAGAATTCTTTTTAGGCTTAACGTTTTATTTTATTTCAACACTAGTAGGTACATTACAAACATATTGAAAAGCAATATAAGCATAGCACGTCAACAATAATATCTTATAAACATATATATTTTCTATTTTATTGAAAAATCTACAGTTTTAACATACTTAAAAACTTTGTTTCAATTCCACGAACATAACTCAAAAGGTTCTTTCAGAACCGATAGCTCTTCACGTCAGAAAAAGAAAGTAAGTGAACAAAAGCAAAGATAAAGGGGCTGATTCATGGAATTATGTGCGCCGAAAAATGGGCTTTGTGCGCCATTCTTCTCGTAAATCCCCATTTGTGAAACAGGGGATTCTGCTCGTAAATCCCCATTTGTGAAACAGGGATTTGCGGGCAGAATGGCGCAAAAAGCCCGTTTTTTGGCGCACATAATTCCATGAATCAGCCCCACAAACACATCAGCCAGTTTGTACATAACATGCCAAGAGTCAATTCTATCCCATTTCATTTCCTCCAAAACACAGAATAGAGGCTTGAGATCACTGCTCAAAGCAGGGATTTCAGTAACGCATCTAGATAGTTCACAATTGCACCAACATGTTTAGCATTTGCACCAGATGAAATCTTAAGCCACCAAGCGAACATGTCATTATCTAGAGGAGCAAATTGACTCAGATGTACAGAGCGCAAAGCACTAGTTTTCTGCACTCAATGACTAAGTGTTTCAGCAATTCGACTGCCAGGCAACAGAAGTGGCATAGACTGTCTTTTGCCAGTTTATCTTTTCTTGGCCAGAGAATTTCCTTAGATTTCAAAATGTTCAGTCGAAACCTGAGGAATTGCTCACGGTAATAGCGAGATGGAGAATGCATTATATAATGCGAATTGAAATTTAACTTTTTTTGACCAATGCCTGGCCAGTAGGTTGAGGATAGTTTTTCCCGTTTGTTGATGTTGGTGATCCAAGCCCAAGATTCAAATTTCTTTTTTGCGTATTGTGGTCTAGTGAAAAGATCGAACTCAGGGATTCCTGCGGCATCGACCCAGGCTTGTACTCTGAGAAGCCACATGTCTGATAAGGTAGCATTATTGTCAGAATAAACATATTGAACATATTATTCGTATCAAGAGACTTATGTGGTCACAAAAGATAAGAAAAAAAAATAAAACTCAAGACTGGTTGTTTCAATGTCTCGACCACCGCCCACCCAACAGGATACCAATGAACAATCAGTAATGCAGCCAGATCATATAACAATTCACTTCAGGGGACCTTTAAATTATTCATATTTCACAGGTCAGTGAGACAGCAAACGATTTAGCCGTAGCAATCCCGGAAAAGACCCCAGACATCATTGAACTTATCAAATTCTCCCCTGTATTTGTAACTTGCCTTCTCATTTGTGGACACAGACCGCAGTTTCTCCACTCAATCATCAATTGAGAAGCTGTTGGGGCGGTTTCCACGCAGTTTAGATTCATGGTGGCAGTTCTACAGTCAGTTTCCTTTCCAGATGAAATAATACATGAAGTAAAGGTCCATACCACAACCACCAGCAGATCGAGCAGTCCCACTGGGTCTACTGGATCCAAATACCAAATGAAAACACCAGTCAACTGCGCCCCCTCTTGGAATGGAACTTATGATCTGTCAGCAATGTCAGTTATTGACAAGTGAGAAATTAAGACCAGCTGATGTAGGAGATATGCAACGGGTGCACTTGGGCCAGGTCTACGGAACAATCTGTCCTAACCTAAGACTGCAAAAGAGCGATTTTAAATTCAGGAAGTACTTTTACAGCAAATCCTTTGGGAATGAGATGCTATATATTAGCCCCTGCCTCCTAACATTGCTCATGTGAATAGATACATCCCATGTTCCTGGAATCTGGCAAGTATCTAGTTGCATATTCTTCTGAACTCTATCCGTACCCCTGGCCCCTCCCCTTGTTTCCTCTTGCCATTTGATAGTGCATACACTTGCATGCACGTGCATACAGTGCTCTAGATATACAATAAACAAAAACAACATGAAAGACATAATGCTCGGTGCTGCCGAGTCATATGCAGTCAGACCGAAATTGTGCCCCGTGGCAGTTTACAGGATGTTGAGACGCAACTTTAAAATTGGGAAAGGAAATCATAGCACGATCCTATTTTAAGCACAGAACATTCATAATGTATTTATTTTTCGTTGTCACTTTCCTCGTTTGCACAGTTTCCCCCGTTATCGTTTTCACTGATTTGATTTATTTCAATATATCTAATGTGTGTAAGGGGAGGGGCGGGGCTGGGTGTCAGGATGAGGTTTCGGCTGGGGATTAGTTGGGTATTGGGATCCCGCCCCCATTTGATTAATATACAAACATGGCTGTAAACGACAATGAGGAGAACTGCACCAAGAAAGTACAACGAGAAAAGTGAGTACCAAAAATACATGTAGAACCCAAAGCGTTCCAAGTAGCAAACCCTGTTCTGTCCTCTAGCATTTCCGCATTGTGGCATAACCTTTACAGACAGAATGGGTGAGCAAAAATCCATGATGTAAGTGTATGTTGGGCATTGTATCGCCCTTCAAGACTTCAGGCAGGGGGAAGACGTGGCATGAAAAATGGGTTGAACATAGTGTAGTGTGGTAGACATGTGATGGGAGATTACCAACTTCTTTAGAATGTGTTTATGGCTGAATGTACACGCGTGGGATGCTCTTGAAATGTTAGCATTGCCAGATAGAAGCTTTGGTAGAGCGTCACTTAGTGCCCAATTCACAGAAGCATTTTATAATGGCAAACCCCGTTGGAAAACGCTCTGTGAATTCGGCCCTACATGTGGTAAATCGTTTTGTGAATACAAGGCAGGACTAGGCATTGCAGGAGAATAACATGTCCAGCATAGACCCAAGTCATAAGGGTGAAACCGCCACCATCGATCCAAGCTGGCACTTCAAAAGCTGGAGCACAACATCAAATATAAAGCATAGAACCATGCTCCAAGGGAGACATGAAGAAAAGAGACCAATTCTGGGAAGGTGATTTTCAAGGACTAGGCATACGTCACTGTCGCCAAACAAGGAGGCTGACATAGAAAAAACAGAACTCACAGTGAGGAAAGAAGGAAGAAACACAGGGTGGGGAGTGAGAAGGAGAGGAGCCCCAGAGTAGGGAGACAGAGCTTGCCCATGAAAAACAGAAACGCTGTGTTCTCCCAAATAAAGAATGGTGTCTGTAAAATTGAAGATTGCAAACCGTTACTAAATATGGTGGTCTAAGGTGTCATATTTGTCACACTGGTCAATCATCGCCTCTAATTCAAAGGGAAATGAATTGGGGGCGGCATCAAAGAAGAGCATAATTCAACTCTTTAAATGCTAGTTTCGTACATTGCTATTCTTTCAGGAGACACACTGGCATTCGTGTACTGATTAAATGCCTTGCTCCCTGTCTTCAAGGATATGTGAAGGAGGGAATCGGGCATTTCTGTCTGGCTCTCCATTGTAATGTTTCAACATGTTTCTTAGCCTTGGACCATTGAAGCGAAATAATATCTACAGCAAAGCAGTTTTACATGAGGCAAAGTGGCAACGTTAGAGAGAGCAGAGAGAGAAAACAAAATGGCGATTCTGGTCATCTTAAAATGGCCTCACACTAGTTGAACTAATACCTACGTAATAACTAATGAATATATATTCTTAATACTGTAAATGAGGCGGTTGGTCTTCGGCCAACCAATTATCATTCATTTCCGGACCCTCAAGGGGTGTTTGGTTTTTCTGGACTGACAAACCCTCCTCTTGGCCGTATGCCAAACGTCTCATCCATACATTGCATCCTCCTCCGACCAAGTATTTGGATTAGATTCAGAATCTGATTCAAATTCTGACTCATGTACACTTGTTGTCTCCTCGTTATTATTATCAATATCTATTGCCATGAATTCTTTAATGGTTTCAGATTCATTACTATGGCGAGTGCTTGATTTAGTAATGTTTTTTTCGTTTCATCATTTGTACACACTCTCCACTAATTTCAGTACATACTATGGGGAGACAATGTATACAACAACAACATGCCACGAATATTCCTAGGATTGCTACTAGGATTGCAAATAGCTTCCATCCCCAGGACCACAACACTTGCAAGAACCAGGAGCTTATGTTCAATTCCCAGCCACCTTCAGGGGGGTGGAGATCAGAGCTTAACACATGCAATTTTCTTATCGCCTCAAAAATCGTAGGGGAGGAGTCACTTACAAATACGCAACACGCTGATCCCACGGTTTTTCAAACAGCGCCGCGATCAACTAAGATTATATCAAGGGCCATTCTATTTTGCAGTGACATTAATCTAATTTCTTTTTCCTCGAGAGTCATATTATATAATATGTCAGTTGTTCCATTTATTGTTTCTTCTAATATCCTAGACAGTCTTAAGTTATAAGAGTTTATCGCCTGGCCCCAAACTGGTACAAGTGATTTCACTATGTCTTCTGCAATCAACCCGTCCCCACTATTCCGGCGAGGTCGTGACCTGGTCAGCTTGGCTATATCCGCTGTTTTTGAAAGGAACACCCCAGGAAACGGGAAACCTAAATAACACGTGCCTCCCCAGTTCCTAGGTAACCAAGTATATGCTTTTTCTCCACATATGAAATACACAGGATCTCCCACATATATTGGTTCCACCTCTTTATCAAGGAATGCTATATTCCTGCATCTGGTAAATGTGCCTACCTGGAAAGAACCCTTTTTCTTTAAACAGAATGGGACAGAATGAGGGTTCTAATTCACTGTATATGAAGGCGGTTCCGCATCCTTATTCCCCTGTGGGTTCATGTGGAACGTGATCACAGAAGTTTTATAAGGTACAGACAATCTATCCTGTGGCATTATTGCTGGTGTAATTAATCGTCTTTTATGGAACATGGAGCAACCCACCGGTTTCATAATCACTTCCTCAAATTCATTCATATTTGTTTTTCTAGTTGACCAGTTTCACTTTCGTTCCATTTCCCATAATATAGGGCACTCAGAGAGGCATAACATGCGGAAGTCAATGGCAGGGGCTGTCCTATTTCTTTGCCACCATGTTGAGGCAAATGGGCACAAACCCAGCAATTGTTTTGTCTTAGGATTGAGTGTGTCATATTCATTATTAATAGCAATGTGTTGTTCCCATATCCTTCCCTATGTCTTTCTTCCATTGGGGACAAGGTATAGGAAATCACATGCACTGGGCTTTCTGTTGTGGAAATGTTCATAATGGGCAAGAGTACTTCAAGAGGGTGCATTTCCTCTAGGTACCATAATACTGATATGGTTAGCATTGGGGCTAATATACTCATTATGCACATTAATATGGTTGGACCCAGCATACAATTCTTTTTACCATGTCCTTTTTCCGCCTTTCTATATACTACGTTTAATTCTCTATCAGCATTGATGCAGGAGGGGGCATTTGCTGGTTCCAACATTCTTCTCTCGTCCTTCTTCTTCTGCTGTGCTTGTCGTGAATATCTTTTGTTCATGTGTTTCTTAGGATGTTGAAAGAGTTCAATCAATATCTACAGTCTTTCTATGCCAGTTTCCTATCTGCCTGGATTGCTTTTTCATTTGGCAAGGCCTTCGTGCATTTTCACATTGCCCAATAGTTTCAGAGCAGCTGCCTTTGTACCACGTATGCCCCGCTTGTTCACTCGGGTTCCTGACACATGGATTTAGCACCGAGGAGTTGCGTTTTGTGAGCTGTCTAACTTGCACAACTCTTACGCCACCCTCCTCTAGGCCTCCGGTTCCCACTTCATCCGAAAATAGGAAACAGAGGCAAGAAATTCACCAAGAGATGAAAATGTGATCACTCCTTCTTTCTGCTCCGCAGGTTGTACCAATTTGCTCCTGGTACCGTGTGATCAACAAATAGTGTGGGTGCACTTCCGGTCTCAAGCTTGGAGTCAGCCTGGGCACAATGGCAGACGATGATGGGTGCCCAGGCGACAATGCAGGCTGTGGCGCAACAGATAATGGTGGGCGCCACAGAGGTATGCGCTTGATGTCAGCCAGCAGAGATGCAGAATCTGCTGGACAACATTGAGGCACTCTTTGCTCTTCCGTTTTTGTGGCAATCTCATCAGGCTCTATTTCACGATCAGGCAACTTCTGTGGAAAAGGACTGGCAACAACCTTTTTCGTTTCTGGAACCGCTGCTGTCTCCTTCTGGTCTTTGTCCCGATCAGTTGACGTGTCGAATGGCGATGGGAATTTCTTGGCGTGCGTGGCATGAATCCACGCCTTGCGTCCATCCACGCGTATCGCTGTCTGCATGGTCAGGAGTATTTGATATGGCCCACGCCACCTAGGTGCCAGTGATGTTTTCCGTTCATAGTTTCTGACTAGTACCCAGGTTCCTGGCTCCAAATCATGTCCTGGGCCAGTTTACTGCACCGGTAATGCCTCCTGCACCTGCTGATGAATCAAACACAGTTTTTTTTACTAACAGATTACAATAAATGCTGAGTACAGGGTATTCTACCTCTCTCATTCTCCTAGGCTGGGGTGCGCACCACACATTCGCAGGTCTCCCCAGTATGATTTCATAGGGGGAGAGCCCAGTTCTGGCCTGCACTGACATTCGCATACACAGTAACGCTATTGGTAATGCATCTACCCAACTTAGTTTGCTGCCTGCACAGATCTTACTGATTTTGGACTTCAAGATTCCGTTATGCCTTTCAATAAGACCGGCCGAACTCGGATGTCTCAAACAATGGAATCTTTTATCGATCTGTAATCCTGCACAAATCTGCACTATCACTGCACCTACAAAGTGCGGACCATTGTCCGACCATATGACACAGGGGAGACCAAAGCGAGAGAAATACTCTTTTAGCATTACTTTTGCTGTGCTCATGGCTGTGCAGTCTTTCAATGGATATGCTTCCACCCATTTGCTGAATGCACATATGATCACCAAAACATACTTCAGATTTTGGCATCTTTCCATTTCTATGAAGTCAAAGTGAATCACTTTGAATGGCATAGAGGGAGGTCCAAAACTTCCTGTTGGAGTCACCGTTCCCTTTCCCACATTGTGCTGTAGGCAGGTAATGCAATTTTGTACCAGCCTTTCGGCATTCTTTTTTATGAGTGGATTTTCCCAGACTGTGGCTAAATGTTGGACTATTTTCTTCGCACAGATGTGTGTGGGACTGTGAGCCATTGTAACCATTGCGTTTACATAAGCATTTGGCAACATCCAATTCCCACTTTTCTTGTCCACCCAGCAACCCTCCAAATCCAATTCTGCAGAGCTCTTGGCCCATCCCTGTATTTCGTCGGCGGTAGCTTCCGCCTGCATTTCTTTAACAGTCACAATTTTCATCTTCGATCATGCAGGGCACTTCCTCTGATTGTACCGTCAACATTTTTGTATTCAAATCAGTGGCAGTCTGTTTTGCAATCTTGTCTCCAAATGCGTTTCCTTCTCCCACTTTACATGTCACCTTTTTATGCGCCTCGCATTTCACTATTGCCAGGTGCTTTGGACACGTAAGTGCAGACAGTAATCGCACAATCAGAGGGCCATGTTGAATTCTAGCCCCATGGGATGTTAAGAAACCTCTCTCAGCCCATAATCGTCCAAAGTTATGGACTATGCCAAAGGCGTACTGGCTATCAGTATAGATATTTACGCTCAAGTTCTCTGAAATTTCACAAGCTCTTGTTAAGGCAATTATCTCTGCTGCCTGGGCAGAGTTATAAGGAATTCTTTTACTCTCCAAGACACTTTTTAATGTCGTAACAGCGTATGCGGCAGTTGATGTGCCGTCAGGTAGTTTAAAACAGAAGCCGTCACAATACAGTTCCCCTTCTGGTTCTTTTAGTGGTGTGTCACTCAGATCAATTTTCCCTTTTGTTTCTTCCTCAGTAACCATTAGGCAATCATGGGGAGGCAATTCAGTCCCACCACTGTTTTCCCCGGGCATTGGCATTTATTCTGCTGGATTCAAAGCGCTACACCTCATAATTTGGATGTGGGGCGCGAACAAAACAATTTCATATCTAGTCAATCTAGCAGAGGTGAGGTGTTGCATCTGCGTTCTATTGAGTAGAACATCTATGGCATGTGGCACCATCAAAATCAAGGTGTGCCCCAAAACCATCCCTTCTGTTTGTTTCACTGACGCAGCAGCCACTGCAACAGCTCGCAAACATCGTGGTAGTGCACATGCTACAGGGTCCAGCGCAGAAGAAAAATAGCTGCAGGGCCTATTTCTTCCACCTTGTTCCTGTGTTAAGACAGACAATGCGCATCCTTCATTCTCATGCACAAATAACCTAAAAACCTTTTCATAATTCGGTGTGCCCAAAACTGGAGCAGAACTCAAAATGGTTTTTAGCGAATCAAATGCTTTCTGACATTCTTCTTTCCACTGCAAAGGCATCACAACATCCTTTTTTGTCAATTCCACCATTGGTTTCACAATTAAATCAAAGTTTATAATCCATTGACAGCAATAAGAAGCCATCCCTATTATCGCTCTCACACCTTTCTGTGTTGTTGGAATAGGCATACCAGAAATACTCTTTATCCTCTCTGGCGTTAATCTTCTCCCTACCTTTGAAAGTAGGTAACCCAAATAAGCTACTTCTTTCTGACAGTACTGGAATTTCTTTAAGCTCGCTTTATGGCCATGCGTAGCTAGATGAGTCAATAATAGAACAGTACCTTCTTTATATATCTCCTCCGTGTCAGCAGCAATTAGAAAATCGTCAATGTATTGTAGCAACACACAGTCTGCTGGTAATTCTAACATGTCTAGCTGTTCTTTCAATGCTCTACTGTATACACTCGGACTTTCAGTAAAGCCTTGTGGAATGCGTGTAAATGTGAATGATCGTCCTCCCAGAGTGAAAGCAAATAAAAACCTGCTTTCTTTGTGTACGGGAATGCTGAAGAAAGCACTTTTAAATCGATAACACTAAAGTATTCTGCTGACGCAGGGATCATTGTCAAAATTGTAGTGACATCTGGCACTAACGGGAATTGGGGGTCTACCACTTTGTTCAGTGCACGGAGATCAATTATGAAACGGTACGGTACCTCATTACCCCCTTTCTTGTACATGGGAAGAATGGGACTGTTACATACACTACCTGTAATCTCTTCAATCACTCCCAATTTCACCAAATCAGAAACAATGCTTTTCAATCCTTGTTCTCCTTCTGCTGAAATTTTATACTGCGGAATAAGTTGTAGCATTATTCCTTCTTTTAATGTAATTTTTACTATCTCCATTTTCAAGCATCCCACATCATTGCCATTCACAGCCCAAATGCAAGTTGGTACCTTTCTCAATTCCCCTGATAAAGGTTCTTTCACAAATTCTGAAGTCGGCATAGTCTGGGGAGAAATAGTCAAAAATACCCCATCTGTTGTACAATACTGCGCTTAGGTTTTTCAATAGATTCATTCCTAAAAGATTTTTCCTACAATGCTCTGTTAAAAGAAATGGACAATGTTCAGTAAAAGGCCCTATTGTCACTGCTACTGATTTGGACACGGGGTTTATTACTGGGGTACCTGCGAACCCTACTGAAATATTCTGTCGCCCTGACAGAGGTATGTCTGGAACCAAGCGATGATCTATCGTGCACTTTTGTGCCCCCGTGTCTATGAGAAATCTATGCTCTTCATTCCCGATTTTCATCTCTACGTAGGGTCCTTTCTGATTCACGGGAATTGACACTGATTCCAACCCCTGTCCTGGGCTGTCCTATTGGGGTAACAACACATCATACGATGTGTAGTCTCCGCTGTTATTATAGTATGCACCTGTCTGGCTATCAAAAATGTTCCACCCTCTCCCTCTACTTCCCGTTTGTACACCGTGCTGATTTTGACTTTGAGTAGTTTGATTCGGACATGGCCTTGATTCTGTGCACCATTCCCATAATTATTTTGGTGCTGCTGCATATGATTTCTGTTGTGACCATTTGTTCCCATGTGCCCTCTGTGAGGCCGTCTCTGACTATATCCGCCTCTATTTTGCAAATGCGGACATTGTGCCCGCCAGTGTCCTTCCTCTCTGCAGTATGCACATTGGTTTAATCCCAAAGGCCCTCCATGCATATTCGAATTTCCCCTGCTTTGTGCATTTCCCCTTCCCCTGTTGTGTCCTGCTACCTTCTGGAGTAACACTTGTGTTTTCAAGTTTGTTCTATCCTTTGCTTCTCTTTCCTTCTTGGTATTTACTCGGTTCTCATAATATTGGGGCATGTGTAATGCTTCTCCTAGCGTTTTTTCTTGCCATGCACTTTCTGAAGTCATTATCAAATTTTGAATCGGAAGTATTCATCCCCTCACATATTTATCCACAAATAACCTTTTCCCTGCTTCCGTACTCATATCCTGTCCACTGAAATCTGTAAATACTTCTTCGAATCTGTTGAAATAATCTGTGGACAACTCATCTTTACCTTGAACACACGCCATCATCTTGTCCCATTGAATTCTTTTCTCTGGGACCAATTCTTTTAACTTCTGTACTATTTGTGCCAGTAATGCTAACATATTCGCCCCTGGCTGTGCACCCACTGCTTTATTCTCATCTTCCAGTATTAAATTTGCCCACGTGGCACCATAGGCCGTCTAATCATCTACCTTTCTTATTTGTTTCCATATGTCCGCTGGCAAAATTATGGGGAATATTAAGTCTATATCACCCATAGTGAACACTGAGGATTGCAATAAAGACGCTACTTCTTTATAAAAACCCTTTGGGTTTTTCTGTATGTCAGGGATTGTCTGTTTTATATTATTCACTTCCTGTCTAGAGAAGGGAACATGCACGTATTGGGCTGTATAATGTGCTGGGATTACCGCAGGTGGTGCACTGCCTACTGCGGGAGTCTCTACCTTCGGTACAAAAGTAGGAGGCACTTCTCTCATGGGGAAAGCCACACTCACTATTCCTCCCCCCTCCCTCATATGCAACAATATTCCCAAGTCGAAGGATAAGGCTGTCTCTCCTGTTCCTCGTTCCATCGTTCTCTTATATACTGCCAACAATTCAGGAGGGCTCACCTTTTCCTCGCGTATATCTTTGTTTATCAAATATTCAACCATTGTTTGTAACGCTCGCCTTTTCATTGCTAATGTGTATTCATCAAATATTCCATGGATTTCCATTGTGGGAATACTGGGATCTGAAATTCATTTTTGTGCCTCCCGCATACATACTTTTATCTCTGCACTAATTTGCGCTGCTGGTGACGAAAAATCTCTGCTATCTACCCCTCTCAATATTCTTTCTCCTATTCACCGGTGTGGCGAGTACTTCAGAATACTCTTCATCCAATTCATTCTTTATTTCAAACAGTCGCTTCACATGCTCTTCTATTTCTTTATCTCTCCCTCTACAACGGGCTAATGCATTCAAATGCAACAATCGTTGCGGTGGTAACTTCCCAATTAACTTTTTCCATTGTCCCGACAAATATTCCCCCATGCATTCCAACAATGTCCTGTCTTTCGTTGTTCCTTCTGAAGTCATATAGGGACGCTAGCGTGGATGCCCCATCATTCTCATCTATATACATTTCCGCCTGTTCTTGCAGCTCCCGCTTTCTCTCCTTACTGATCGCGCTGCGAGTTACTCTCGTACATTCATTCTGCTCAATTACACTCATGGGAGGGGCGGTCGGAACAGTGGCACCCTCTTCATCGGGTGGTGTGGACGGGGCAGTGAGAGTGGGATATGTCTGCTGGGGCTGTGGTAATTGCAAAACACTTGGGGCTGGCTAGCTAGTGGGCAGTGCAATTACTGATGTAGCCTGTGGCTGTGCTGGGATTGGGAGGGGCTGAGCAACGGGAGGGGGTTAAGTGGCAGCTACTGACGTAGTCTTTTTTGTTTCACTCCTCGGGCCCTGTTTTGTTTCAGTTAAGATTTTGTTTATTAATTCGTCCGATGAGTGTAGCTCTCTTTGTGGATATATTTTTTCTATGTTTAATTCATCGCACTGTCTTGTCTTTCTCAAGCTATTACTCCACTCCTCCTCCTCCTTCCCCTCAGCTTTCTCTGCCTTTGACTTATGCCTGCACGCATGTTTCTCTCGACTTCTAAATCGGAGCATTGCTTCCCTCCTCCAGTCCCTAAGGATATCAAGTGCCCCAGGGCGTGCTCTCTTACTTATCAACACCTTTTCCAGGTTATCTATACGTTCCATCTCAAAACTCCCATCCCTCGGCCACTGAAGATTTTCCTGTTTTCTGGTTTGCTTATGCCAAGTTTTATAAAATATTATCGCTCCCATACCATACTTTATGTACATATCATAAGCTGGCGTTCCTCCCGGTGGTGCTTCCTGGCCAGTTTCCAAAGATTGTTTGCTGCAGCGGAAAAATCCCGCTAAGGTGGACAATACCCCAGGCATGTTTTAACCTTTCCCTTGGCTAATCAAACTTACTCTGGGTGTTTGATTTTGCAAAATCAACTCTCAACCAATATCAGGATCACTTACAAATCGGGACACGACTCACCTGATTAGTCAATTTGTCTTTTCAAGACACAATTTGTCCGTATACTGACGCAACCAATGATGTCGTGTCTGCGTATTTCGGCTCTGCCTCGTTTCGGGACCCTCGCCTCCTTGTTCGCTGGCCAGTGACGTTGATCAGGGATCAGCGTTGTGCAGATCTGCAAAGGAGTCTCTCATCGCTTTTCGCAGGGGCGCCCCGTACACCTCTTGATCCCGGCTCGATCGCTCCCGCCTCGCCGTACTTACCGCCTTCCTTATTTTGCAACGTACACGATGGAACAAGTGGGGGAGGGTCCCTATTCGGGCGCCATCTTGAAGGGGCCCCTGAGGGACCCTCGGATGTGGAAACAAGGCACAGTCACCAGACTCTAATAGATACGCCAGACACGAGGTTCCGTTCCCAAAATCTAGGGTTTATTGCAATACAAAGAAGTCCCAGTTGGCCAAATGGTCCCACGCCCTGAGACGTGTGTCTAACAGACCTTGGGGGACGCAAGAGAGAATAAAACGTACATCAGTTACATATATACAAACCGAGCACCTTACAATCAGCAATGACACAGTATGACACATTTGATTCCACCCCCAATTCATTTCCCTTTGAATTAAAGGCGATGATTGACCAGTGTGACAAATATGACACCTTAGACCACCATATTTAGTAACGGTTTGCAATCTTCAATTTTACAGACACCATTCTTTATTTACGAGAACACAGTGTTTCTGTTTTTCATGGGCAAGCTGCGCGTAGGAGACTGGCACATACCAGACCGCTCACCGGGGCCTCACTGGGCTCAGAAAGGGGGGCCGCAAAGAGAGCATAATTCAACTCTTTAAATGCTAGTTTCGTACATTGCTATTCTTTCAGGAGACTCGCTGGCATTCGTGTACTGATTAAATGCCTTGCTCCCTGTCTTCAAGGATATGTGAGGGAGGGAATCGGGCATTTCTGTCTGGCTCTCCAGTGATGTAATGGTTCAACATGTTTCTTAGCCTTGGACCATTGAAGCTAAAAATAATATCTACAGCACAGCAGTTTTACCTGAGGCAAACTGGCAACGTTAGAGAGAGCAGAGAGAGAAAACAAAATAGCGATTCTGGTCATCTTAAAAAGGCCTCACTCTAGTTGAACTGATAGCTACGTAATAACTAATGAATATATATTCTTAACACTGTAAACGAGGCGGTTGGTCTTCGGCCAACCAATTATCATTCATTTCCGGACCCTCAATGGGTGTTTGGTTTTTCTGGACTGACAAGAGGAATCCCCCATTTGGTAGTGGGAGGGCTGGTTGAATATTGTGTTGAACAGAGAGCTAGGGAATTCCACTGGTACTGGGGCGCTGAATGAGTCAGTTTATTTGCGAGGCTGCATAAAATGAATCAAAGTGATAGCTGGGGCATAGTTTCTGACATTTGCTGTGCTCTTTTACACATAAGAGAAACTTGGCACAATTAATCAGGAATCATCAGCTGCAGTAGTCCACGTGTGCAGATAATTTGCTGATCTACTACAACCAGAGAGAGACTCTTAATATCAGAAAATGATCTCAGAGTGCCGACAACTCATCTTCGGATGAAAGAAGGGACACTTTCTCTGTACGAAAATGGAGATATTGTGAGCAGCATTTGCAAATGGGATGGACTATCATTTGACGGGCCACAAGTGGAAAGTAAAGAATTTGGCATATGGTTTGATTTTATCTCTGCTTCGGAGGGTAGATCTCCACTGTCCTTCAGCTCACCAAATTCTAGCTCATGGTGCTGCAAAGGGTGTTGACACTGCTACGATTGAACCGTAGGGTAAATTCACAAACACTCTTATTTATTTATTGGACATATGTACGGCGCCTATATACAGGTGTTTCCAGGCGCTACAAGACAAGATGGGGGACAGTGGGACATGGAAATCAAAAAGTAAAACACACAAAAATGGTTATATTGACCTTGCGTCAATCCTACCGTACAAGTGCATGAAATGGTGATAAGTGCAAAGGGCGAGGGGTGAGGTAGAAGTGTAGGAGTGGGGTACTCCCAAGGGTTGGGGGCATGCAAGTGCTGGGAGGGCCCGTGTGGAAAGTGCCACGGGAGAGGGGGGAAAGGGGAGGATGAGTGCCATGGACAGGGAGGACCAAGTTGGGCTACTATAGGAAAGGCGGCCCGAGGGCAAGTGAATAGACAGGATGCTGGGGGGACTGGTTGGCATGGTCTCGCCCCTGTATGACTCAGAATGGACCAAGCACCAGTCACAGCAGCAGATGGGGAGTTAGCACGGGAAGGGGTGAGGGAAGGAAGAGGAGAAAAGGAAAGTCTTGAGAAGTTTCCAGAACTTAAGAAGATCCAGCTCAAGTCTAAGTGGGGGATGGAGGCCATTCCAGAGGGAGGTGCCAGCCAAGGAAAGGGATCTACCTCCCACGAAATGCTTGGAGAATCATTAATTTGCTGAGAGTTGGAGCCAGAAGACCAGAGGAATCTGTCCGGGAGGTATTTAGGGAGAGAAAGCTGGATGTAAAGAGGTCCCAGGCCCCACACAGATTTGTGGATGATGCAAAGGTTCTTGAATTTGATCCTTGCAGTCATTGGGAGCCAGTGGAGCAATTTTAGGGCTGGAGAGATGCAGTCTCTGGGCTTAAGGCCAAGAATACATCTGGCAGTACTATTCTGGATTAGTTGAAGGGGGCGAAGAGAGGGAAGAGGCATGTTGAGGAAGAGGCTACTGCAGTAGCCTAGCCTAGAGAGAATCAGGGCTCTAGAGATGTTGAGCTTATGGGGAAGGTGAGGACAGGTAGAATAATCCTGTGGAGATGCAAATGGAAATGTAACTTTTGGCAAGGTCCATGATGTGAGGTGAGAAAGAGAGAGGAGAGTCAAAGATTACCTCAAGGTGTTTCGCCTCACAAATGAGTGATTGAGGGGAGAGGTCCCAGGGAGACTGGCCATAGAGAGGGGTGGAAACAAGGTGCAGGCATTCCGATGAGAAGGATCTCTGTCTTACTGGCATTCAGACAGAGAACATTGGCAGAGCACTGTGCCTGAATAGCAGTCAGGCAGTCAAGTATAAGGGAGGAGGAGGAGGCAGTAGGAGAAAGCAGCTTGAAGGAGAGCTGTGTGTCAATTGCGTAAAACTGAAAGTGAGGGGAGAAGGTGGAGATCAGGTGGGCCAGAGGGGCCAGGTAGATGTTGAAGAGCCATGGCGATAGGAAAGAGCCCTGAGGGATGCCATAGGCAGAGAGTGAGGTGGAGGAGAGAAAAGGACCCATTTGCACTTGGGAAGTTCTGTTTGAGAGGAAGGAGATCAGCCACACCAATGCCCTGTCCGTGATTCCTAGGGTATCACAGATACGGTTTATGAGAATGGAGTGGTTGACTTTGTCAAAAGCAAAAGAAAGATCAAGGAGGGTCAGGACAGAGGGAGAAACCAGGTTAGAGAGTAGGTCTTCACAGGGGTTCAAGAGAGCAGTTTCCATGCCTCTGAATGCCTTGAAACTGGACTGGTGGTTATGGAGGTAACTGGCCATTTCGGTGTGGAGGGTCAGTTGGAAGATGCTGAGCTTCTCCATGAGTTTGCCCAAAAAAGTGGTGACAGCGATAGGGTGATAGTTAACCGGTCAAGAAGGGTCATAAGATGGATATTTTAGGAGAGGGTGAACAAGAGAGTGCTTAAGGAGCCAGTGGCAATGAGTGGTTGCAGAGGTCAGCCAACGCTGGAGTGAGAGAGGCAATGTTGTCCTTGATGGTTCTGGAAGAGCAGGCTGGCACCTGTTTAGAAGAGACTTTTATAGACCGGACCAATCTAGTGATCTCATCAGGTGCAATGGGAGAGAAAGAGAGAAAGGGAGAATTGGGGGAGCAAGAAGAAAAAGAGGACAGGATGTCCAGAGGTTTGGAGGAAAAGTGGATGGACGGTGAGGAGCAGAGGACCTGGGATAGAGGAGGAGAAGAGGAGAGTGCTGTAGGATTGGCAAGTTCTGTGCAGATTTTAAAGAGTTCAGTCATGTTATTTGTGGCTCCAGAGATGCAGGCGGACATGAGCCCTCCTTTTGGACAAGAAGGATAGACAGAATTGCCTTTGCAGTAGGCGACAGGCAAGTTTGTCCAGGAGGAGCTAGATGCCTGCCACTTCCGCTCTGCATTTTTGCACTTGCGTTTCAAAGCGGCCAAATAGGAGTCATACCAAGAATTGCATTTGGAGGCAGGCTTCATGTAGATCCTCATGAAAGGGAAAGGATGAACATGGTGTTAGGGAAGAGAGGTGGAGGTTAGCAAGAACAGAGACAGAAGGATAGTTTAATGAAGGGGGGTAGGGTTGAAAGAAGAGGCAAAAGCAATGACTGACACACCCTTCATCGGTTTAATGACAGAAAAGGAGACTGGCAGTGCGGGAGGAGGTGTCAGGCAACAGGGGTAGTCAAGGTGGGAAGAGAGGAGAGAGTCATTTTACAGGAGAGAGGGGTAATGCGAGGGTTGGAGAAAGGGATTTCTGTTGAGATGAGAGCATCCAAGGTGTATCCGGCAGAGTGTCTTAGGCCAGAGGGAAGGATATTGAGGGAAAAAGTGGTGTAGAGGTTGTGGAAAAGAAGAGTGCTACATCAGAAGAGTCAAGATGGATATTGACGTCCCAAAGGAAGATACGTTTGGGGGAGGTGACAAGAGAGAGAAGCACATGTCGGCCCATTCTGAGAGGAAGAGGGACGATGGTCTGCGAGGCCCGTAGAAGGTAGCAAGAGTAAGAGAGAAAGTAGGCAAGAAAGACATCCTGTAGACTAGGCTTTCAAAGGATGAGCAGGTGTGAGTCAGGATGATGGAGGCAAGAACCCACTCAGGGAAGATCAGGGCCACTCCACCACCGGACCGAGCGGGCCAGGGATTGGACAGCGAGAAGAGTGTCAAAAGCATTGATGGAGCTAGAATTGAACCACATCTCAGTGAGAGCAAGGACATCAAGGTCAAGGTCTTCAAATAGGTGACAGATGTCAGAGGAGTATTTGATAGCAGAGTGAGAATTGAGGGTAGCTATGTGAAGATGTTGTCCCTTTTAAAAGATGTGGGAGGGAGGGGGGAGGGGGGAGACAGGAAGCCGGAATGAGCCGGAATGAGGGGTGGAAGGAGAGGGGGGAAGTTGAAGAGAGAAGGTAGACACCTGTCAAGAAGGAGCAGGTTGGGCTGAGAGTCCTGGGCCATGATTGTTCCATTATGATGGACATTAATGGTGCATTTGGCGGATGCAAAGTGAGCCAGGAGCACTTCCCATCTGGTGCCACCAGTAATGGGTGAGGAGGAGAAAGGGGAGAACACAGAGACCATATGGTGAATCCATAGGTTAGAAGATGGAACAGCAAAGCGAATGCCAGTGATAGTCTGTCTGGAGGAAGCATTGATGTAGGTGTCTGCAATGGGCAGACCAGGTTTGCAACTTAAAAGTGCCTTTTTTAGTTTCTTCCTTCCAGCCTTTGTGAGAGAGGTAGGATAGGAGATAGAGAAGCATTTGGAGAAGATAGGATAGACGGATATCACCATGGGGGCAGAGACAAGAGGGGGGTTCAAGGGTTCACAGGGAAGAGGGTCAAAGACACTATGTAATGGTAAAATCACACCAGGTGGCCAAGCAGACAGAAATCAGTGAGGATGCAGGAAGTGCCCAGATTTGAAAATCATTGACAAATTGGTAAAAACAATTAAAATGGTATTAGCCTGAAAGCATCAAAAGTAGTACAACAGGGTGGATGCACAGTTGGAAGCACACCCTAGAATATAAATCATTATATATTATTTGTTTTATTTTTTTCTTATGAAGCGCGGCATTTAGGAGAGCAGTAGAGGAGCAATCATCATGAGGTACATCACAATGCAAATGACTGTTGGTGTAGAGATTAGAGGTTACATATTAGGCAGGTGGGAGGGGGCAGGCAGCAACTTGAGCAGTCATAGTGTCCAACAGAGGTGGGTTTATTAATGTGATCCATAATTGCTTCCATAAGCAATTGAAGTCAGGATTTTGATTTGTAGTCACAAGCATGCAGGGGGGCCATGTTCGCATTAAAATCCATTGGGAGGGTTGCTGAGTAGCTGCAGGGAGAGGTGCCACCTCCAGTTCCAAAGAGGCTCAGACAGGGGCCTTACATGTGGGCTTTGGATCGGTGGGCCAGCTCTCTCGCCTGCCGACTGCCATGTTGAAATGGAAAGGCCACAATAGAAAAAGCCTTGCTAAGGCCATGAGGGTCATAGAAATAAAGTAGCAACTACAGGTGGCATGGTAGGAAGCACAATTATCGGCAGAAAAGGCCAGATGTAGAAATTAGACACCCAAATGTTATCGACCTCAGAAATCGAGCTCAGCCACTGCTCCTCTGGAACGCCTTGACTCTCAGGTCCAAGTTTAATCACACCACATTTAATAGAGCTGAAAGACCCCACTCTTCAAAGATGTCTAGGATTGCTTACCAATATCATGTCTGACCTACCTTTACCAATTTTCAGAAGAATGCTGCGGATTCCTCAAAATGCATACCTTAGTCCAAGAGGCTTAATTTGACAGCCCCTTTAGAAGCAAGTGGCAGGAAGAGGAATGGCATGGTAAGGTGACTTCAGGCTTGTGCATTGCCGTAGAAACAGGTGGTTCAATAGAGTGTCGGAAATGAGAGAAAATGCTGAGCAGAGTCTGTCTATCCCTTGGTGCTTCTCTCTTATATCCCCACTAACTCTTTGTATGTTTTAGTTATTAGGTCCTACATGGCTGAGTCTACATTTGCTTTATCTCAACTGCTTCAGAGTTGATGTAGGAGGTCTTTCCAGGCTTGCTGCTTTTTGCAGGCACAGGTGATCTCTTTGCCTGTTATAATGCCAGTCCTGATAGCCAGTTCAGAATGTGTACTTCCTTTGTGCAAGTCGTTTTTTTGTGTACTAAAGGGGTGGCTAATAGAGCACTAGCGGCAAACTGGTGTGCGTACTGGGAACCAGGAGGGAATCAGGGGTGTGGGGGGATTAGAGGGTGCACCCATCCCCATACCCCCTGCTGTCTCTGCCATTGCCTATGACTAATTAAAATTAACTTCCTGTACCATTGCAGCTATTGTTCAGCGGTGGTCAAATGCAACACAATAAGAGGGTAATTCATAGAAATTCGCACAAAAATGGCGCACGCGGCTGGCGCACAGTGTCCACGTGCGATACACTGCTCCAGCCGCGTGCGAAAAAATCCTTTTCATCGCACAGCGTATTCATGGATTTTAGCCTCCGAAACCAGCCGTGGGGCAGAGTGGCGCAGCGAGCCTGCAGCAGCGCCAGTTACGCCCCCAAGAACGCCCTCGCGCAATGAAAAGCCTTCACAATCCCCAAATCATCGCAAAGGGCTGCGCTAACCCTGGACCAGTTCACAGGGCTGGCAAACAGCAAACGCCAAGCGGGGAACGTGTATTTCAGTGGTTTGCGGGAAGTTCCACACGCGATTGTCCTGGGTACGTGTATATCAGGGGTGCGTGGGAAGTAACACACGCTATTCCATCAGGGCACGTGTATTCCAGGGGTGCGCGGGAAGTATCACACGCAAAAGCAGCAGGGTACGTGTATTTCAGGGGTGCGCGGGAAGAATCACACGCAATTCCATCAGGGTACGTGTATTCCAGGGGTGCGTGGGAAGTATCACACGCAAAAGCAGCATGGTACTTGTATTTCAGTGGTGCGCGGGAAGTATCACACGTGATTCCATCAGGGTACGTGTATTCCAGGGGTGCGTGGGAAGTATCACACGCAAAAGCAGCATGGTACGTGTATTTCAGGGGTGCGCAGGAAGTATCACACGCGATTCCATCAGGGTACGTGTATTCCAGGGGTGCGCGGGGAGCACCACACGTGAATTGCACGTGTGGGTCCTCCCAGGTGTTCCCTCTACACCCTCTACGGCCCATGCAGGTGGCCCACACCACAGGGGCCTACCCTGCACATGTCCCGCAGGTACCCCATCCACCATGGCCATGCCCCCCAACCAACCCACATGTCACCTTGCACTACTGCCCACCAACGCATGTCCCCCTGCACCCCCAGCCACCAGGGGCAGCCTCCACCAGGCCCCCACTCATGTCTCCCACCACCCCCACCCCCCAGCGGTGCAGGGGCAGCCTCCACCAGGCCCCCACTCATGTCTCCCACCACCCCCACCCCCTGCCACCAGGGGCATCCTCCACCAGGCCCCCACTCAAGTCCCCTATCACCCCCACCCCCCAGCCACCAGGGGCAGCTTCCACCAGGCCCCCACTTATGTCTCCCACCACCCCCACTACCCAGCAGTGCAGGGGCAGCCTCCACCAGGCCCCCACTCATGTCTCCCACAACCCCCACCCCCCAGCCACCAGGGGCATCCTCCACCAGGCCCCCACTCAAGTCCCCTATCACCCCCCAGCCACCAGGGGCAGCCTCCACCAGGCCCCCACTCAAGTCCCCTATCACCCCCACCCCCCAGCAGTGCAGGGGCAGCCTCCACCAGGCCCCCACTCATGTCTCCCACCACCCCCACACCCCAGCAGTGCAGGGGCAGCCACCACCAGGCCCCAACTCATGTCTCCCACCACCCCCACCCCCCAGCCACCAGGGGCATCCTCCACCAAGCCCCCACTCATGTCCCCTATCACCCCCACCCCCCAGCAGTGCAGGGGCAGCCTCCACCAGTGTTAGGCGGAAACCTGTGCAGTTCCCTCTGGGACCACTTCAAAAGATTTAGGACTACAGGTGTTTGGCAGTATACCCATTTGGTAGCAGTCTGTACCACACAGATTCACTTGGTAGCTGTGGCTGAGCAGTCAGACTTCCCTCAAGAAGAGTTAGGCAGTATGTGGAGTATACAACATAGGGCAATTCTACACCGTAAGACAAGCAAACACGCAACAAGGCTTCAGTGTAAAGATATAAAGGTATTTATTTATAATGACACATCTATAGAAAACACTCTGGCACTATTACGGAAAACACTTCAATTACAATTACTCTACGAAGAAAAAGATCAATCCCCCTAACAATAGTTCGACAAGTTTAGGTTTACCAGCATCACTTATTTGCAGACTGTCATGATGCCTACCTCCAAGGTGCCAGACAAGACCAGGCTACCCCAGAGGCAGACATCATGTCTTCAAGGGAAGTCACAACAGCCTCAAGTAGGAGCTCTTTGGACTCAGTCCTGGCGCCTTTGGCGCCAGGCTCATATCGGGCCACAGTCCTGGCGCCATAGGCGCCAGGCTCATAAAAGGGGACTTTGTGTTAAAGGTGCTTAGTGTTAACTTACCTGATGCAGACCATGCTGCAACATCCAGGCCTTCTGAGGCCTGAATGGGAATACTTTATCTTTAGAACTACTTAAACACACGGGTGTGGTCAGGGGAGGAATACATACCTGAGAGGAAGGATACGTACCTGGAACTACTTTGAAGGCTATTTAAGCCACGCCCAAGCAGCAACTCACGCTTCGCGTTGTTCTGCATCTAGCAGCTGGACCCTCACCGTGTTTGCTCCTGCATTCTGTCTTCTGCCACTCCTGCCAGCATCCTGGAACACCTGCAAAGAGAGAAGAGAAGAGAAAAGGGTAAAGAAGAGTCCTTACCTGCTAAATCCGCATTCCGGAGACATCTCGCCGACGGTCCTGAAAAGGAAGACATCCATTTAAAAGCACATCGCATCGATCGCTGCAGCGCCGCATCTCACTCACCTGTACAAGGTACCACCACGCTCTACAGCGACATATGGACTCGCAGCCATTCACCGCGCCTAGGGAGAAAACAACAAGAATAAAGGTGAGAGGGGAAAGAAAACAAGGAAACCTTAATTTCCATTACAAAGCTTACCTGTTGGGTTATTCTAACTTCATTTCGGGTCGGTGCCGCATCCTGGCATTTCCGGACCCCGGCCCCTAAGGGGAAAAAGAGACATCAGCGTTAGTGGGCTCATGAAAAGACGTTACCCAACGCCCATTAAAGACTTACCTGATTTCTTCTGGATTGATCTTTGTTTCGGTTCGGTGCCGCATCCAGGCATTTCCGGACCCCGGCCCCTATGGGGAAAAAAGACATCAGCGTTAGTGGGCGCATGAAAAGACATTGCCCAAACGCCCATTAAAGACTTACCTGATTTCCTCTGGATTGAGCTTCGTTTCGGGTCGGTGCCGCATCCAGGTATTTCCGGACCCCAGCCCCTATGGGGAAAAAAGACATCAGCGTTAGTGAGCGCATTGATACAAGGACACTGAGAGAACTCTCATCAAGCTCACCAGAGTCTCATTCTTCGATTCCACAGCTCTTCTCGGAATAGTTTCTGCGCCTGAAAAAGAGACAACGAACAATTATTATTGCGGAATCATACTCATTACAGAATCCTTACGATACTATACCGGGAAAACAAAACTTGAACCCTCTACAATCAAAATCCCAGTGAAGTAACTGGATACAATGCGCCCCTGCATGAGAAGCCGGATGGAGAGCTCAACCTTTCAAACCCTAAGGTGAGACTTCACGTGGGGGTCGCAGGAGGGTTTCGTAGAGGGGTGAGAAGGGAGCGGGAGGCTTAAACTTTCTCCCGCAGATTGTTAATACTCCCTTTTCACATACAGAAAGATATTCCTGCGAGCCAAACAAGCCAGATTCGAAGGTCCGGTCCAGTCCATCTTCCGGGTCCTGCGCTTCACCACAGAAGAAGCAACAACACTCCAAACCAGACCTGCGCCTCCGTGGGAGTCAGGTGAGCGTAACAGAACGCGAAGCCTACCTACAATTTCCCACCCGGGCGCTATGGAAACTTCCGAGACAGACCAGCTGGCTCAGCTTTTGGGGGAATTAAGGGTAGAAGTACACTCCGCCCGCCAGGAAACTAATGCTCTCAAAAGAGAATTAATCTTATCCAAGGAAAGAACTGATGACCTGGCCAAACGATTGTTGCAGGGTCAAGCAGGACAAACTCATTTACCTGGTTCTGGGGGTAATGCATCGTCAATGGTTTCGAATAACCCAGTACAAATCAATCTACCTGGAAACATGCCTTTGGCCCCGCCTGAACGTTTTGCGGGGGACCCCAAGAAATATGCCGTTTTTATGAACCAATGTCACCTACACTTTCTATGCAGACCTGGGGCCTTCCCTAATGATCAAACCAAGGTAGCCTTTGTATTATCTTATCTCAGTGGCTGTGCTGCCGATTGGTCTGTTCCGTTGGTAAGTCAGGATGACCCAATTCTCCAGGATTTTCAAAGCTTCCAGGCGAGCATGGAAAGATTATTCGCTCAACACTCTCAGGGACAGGCCCTTGACAACGAGCTACTATCCTTACGACAAGGTAACCAAGATCTCTTATCTTATATTGCCACCTTTAATAGGCTGGTTGTAGAAACGGGCTGGCCCGAAAATAAAAGGATCACACTATTTCATCAAGGCCTGCGCGGAGAACTTAAGGATGTTCTAGCTCAAATAGTAAATCCACCTCAAGCCTGCGCAGAATACATAGACTTAGTGGTCCAACTTGACCACAGACTGCAAACTAGAAAAGCAGATCAGTCCAAGTTCGAAACTCGACTGCTGATCAAAACTCACGCTAACCCTAAGAGTACCGACGTTTCAGAACCTATGCAGATCGGCGGTGTTAAAGGACCATTGACGCAGAAGGAACGAGAGAGAAGACTGCAAAAGCAACTATGTCTCTATTGCGAGGATTCTGGTCACTTTCTACGAGACTGCCCGGTAAAGCCACCTAAGAAGGTGGTTGGAGCCACGGACAACAATTTAATAGAACCTGATTCGGGAAACGGTCAAGCCCGACAAGCGTAGAGGTCCGCTTGCCGAGCTTGAAAACAGACTCTTTGACCTCGCATTTTGTCATGCCAATGGTGCTCGTGGACCCGAAACAGCCTCAGCGGTTGCATGCTATAAAAGCATACATCGACAGTGGAGCTATTGGAAACTACATAGATCGTGAATTGGCCTCCAGGATTAATCTTCTTCTCCGTCCGAAAGTTAACAAGGATGTCATTACTACTGTAGATGGAACCGAAATAGCCTCAGGGCCGGTAACACATTCCACTACAGAAATGACACTAGTGGGACAGGATGGACATCGGGAAGCAATTGTGTTCGATGTAATCAAGGCCCCACAATTTCAAGTAATTCTAGGAATCCCTTGGTTAGAAACACATAATCCTCGAATTGACTGGCGAGCAAAGAGAATAACCTTTCCTGATTGCGAACTGACTTGTTATCCAAGAAATCCAGATATGGGTCTGGCCACAGTAACTTCCAGCACGATACAACTACCGGTTGAATACCAAGAGTTCCAAGACGTTTTTCAAAAAGAACAGGCGAACACGTTACCTCCCCACCGGTCGTACGATTGTCAAATCGACCTGGTACCCAATGCTCAACCGCCCTGTAGTAGGATTTATGCTCTTACTGAACCTGAGAATGTTCATTTGCGTCAGTATTTAGATCAGTATCTTGCCAACGGTTTTATTCGCCCGTCAAAGTCTCCTGTTTCCTCAGCTCTGTTCTTCGTGCCGAAAAAAGAAGGCGACGAATGGAAGACTGCATTCCGCACCAAATATGGGCTCTTTGAATATCAGGTGATGCCCTTCGGATTATGCAACGCACCTGCCGCCTTTCAATACTTTATGAATAATGTTCTTCGGGAACTTATCAATGTTTGTGTCATCGTATATATCGATGACATCCTGGTATACTCCTCCTCGGAATCCGAACACAGAAAACATGTCAGGGCAGTTCTTGAGAAATTGCGCCAGCACAACCTGTTTGCGAAACTCGAAAAATGCGTTTTTCATACCACAGAAGTCGAGTTTCTCGGATTCATCCTGACACCTAAAGGAGTCCGAATGGACTCACGAAAGGTGGACGCCATCCTCAAATGGCCATCTCCTAACTCTGTTAAGGGGGTTCAGAGTATGCTTGGCTTTGCCAATTTCTATCGAAGATTCATCCCGGAATTTTCTCGAGTGATTCAACCCATAACAGCCCTCTTACGGAAGAATAAACGTTTCAAATGGACTCCTGAGGCAGAACAGGCCTTTCAAGACCTAAAGACCAAATTCACCTCCGCCCCTGTATTGAAGCATCCGCGCCCAGATCTCCCTTACATTGTTGAAACCGACGCTTCCAGTTTGGCCATGGGTGCTGTCTTGTCTCAAAGGGATCCAGAAACTAACCAGATGCACCCTGTAGCCTTTTGGTCCAGGAAATTCACGGCTCCTGAAATCAATTACGCAATCACCGACAAAGAATTACTAGCTATTAAGTCCTCCTTCAAGGCTTGGCGTCATTACCTCCTCGGCGCAAGACACACCATTACGGTGATTACAGATCACAGGAATTTGCAATATCTAAAAACGGCCAAAGCCCAATCATCCCGCCAACTCCAATGGGCTTTATTCTTTGCAGAATTTGATTTCATAAACACCTACCGCCCTGGTTGCAAGAATGGAAGAGCAGACGCTTTATCCCGGATTGGAATGGATGAAACAAATTTAAACTTAGAACCAGTACCAATTATACCCGAACAAAGAGTTTTAGGCTTGACCTCTTTACAACCTATAGAGGACGTTCAAACCCGAGTTAAACAACTTTTAAATTCCACAGCCTTGCAAGAATGGACTCAAAAGGGGTCACACTTTTCCGTTAATAACGATTTACCGTACTTCCAGGGGCGGTTATTTCTGCCCAACAAAGAACTGCAAGAATTGGTCATTGCTCACTATCATGATACATTAATGGAAGGACATCCTGGTATCGCAAACACTGAGGAAAAGATCAAACGACAATTCTGGTGGCCATCCTGGAGAAAAGACATAAAATCTTTTGTGATGTCTTGCTGAGTTTGCGCTCAAAATAAAGGTCAAAAGAAGAGACCAGCCGGCCTGACTCCTTGCTATGGATATAACACTATCTTGGTAATCGTGGATCTGTTCTCCAAGATGGCCCACTTTATCCCTTTAAAAGGGGTACCTTCGGCCTCCATCTTGGCCAAGGAATTTCTGGAAAACATAGTTCGTATGCATGGTTTTCCATCCATATTAATCTCAGACCGAGGAAGCCAATTTATTTCCCATTTTTGGAGGAAATGTTGCCAACTGGCACAAATTGATTACTCTTATCCACTAGTCACCACCCCCAGCCCGATGGTCAAACCGAGAGGACTAACCAAACCCTTGAACAATATCTTCGGTGCATGTTGCATCAATCTGAAAACAGCTGGAAAGATATTCTATGGATCGCAGAGTATGCATATAACAATTCTGTACATTCTGGAACAGGACAAACCCCTTTTTACACCTTGTATGGTCATCATCCTAGAACCTCAGACCTAGACCCTCCTCAAAACCTGGAAATGCCTGCAGTTGATCATTTGCATTCTACTATAACCCGAGCCTTCAAGGAGGCTACAACTCATTTGCAACAAGCCAAGAAAAAATACAAAGAAAATGCTGATCTACATCGGAGTGAAGCACCTTCGTACCAGATTGGAGACCAGGTGTGGCTGGCAACCAAGCATTTGCCTCTCAAAGGACCGCTGACTTGTAATCCTAGATACATTGGACCCTATCCAATCAAAGCTATAATTAACCCGGTGGCCTTTAAACTCGATCTACCAGCCAACATGCGAATTCATCCGGTTTTTCATGCATCACTGTTAAAACCGGTACAGCCTGGAACCAGACTAAGCAAACCACCTGAACCGATTCAAATCGATGGGGAATTAGAATTTGAAGTTAAGGACATATTGGATTCCAAAATGTTAAAATCAAAACTCTTCTATCTAGTTGATTGGAGGGGGTACGGACCTCAGGAAAGATCTTGGGAACCAAATGACCATGTACACGCCCCGCGATTAGTGCAAAGATTCCACCAAAAATTCCCAAGCAAGCCGAAACCCCCGGAAAGGACGACCTTGGGAGGGGGTACTGTCATGATGCCTACCTCCAAGGTGCCAGACAAGACCCAGCTACCCCAGAGGCAGACATCATGTCTTCAAGGGAAGTCACAACAGCCTCAAGTAGGGGCTCTTTGGACTCAGTCCTGGCACCTTTGGCGCCAGGCTCATATCGGGCCAAAGTCCTGGCGCCATAGGCGCCAGGCTCATAAAAGGGGACTTTGTGTTAAAGGTGCTTAGTGTTAACTTACCTGATGCAGACCATGCTGCAACATCCAGGCCTTCTGAGGCCTGAATGGGTCTACTTTATCTTTAGAACTACTTTTTTTTTTGTTTCGGGTCGGTGCCGCATCCAGGCATTTCCGGACCCCGGCCCCTATGGGGAAAAAAGACATCAGCGTTAGTGGGCGCAAGAAAAGACATTGCCCAAACGCCCATTAAAGACTTACCTGATTTCTTCTGGATTGAGCTTCGTTTCGGGTCGGTGCCGCATCCAGGCATTTCCGCACCCCGGCCCCTATGGGGAAAAAAGACATCAGCGTTAGTGAGCGCATTGATACAAGGACACTGAGAGAACTCTCATCAAGCTCACCAGAGTCTCATTCTTCGGTTCCACAGCTCTTCTCGGAATAGTTTCCACACCTGAAAAAGAGACAACGAACAATTATTATTGCGGAATCATACTCATTACAGAATCCTTACGGTACTATACCGGGAAAACAAAACTTGAACCCTCTACAATCAAAATCCCAGTGAAGTAACTGGATACAATGCGCCCCTGCGTGAGAAGCAGGATGGAGAGCTCAACCTTTCAAACCCTAAGGTGAGACTTCACGTGGGGGTCGCAGGAGGGTTTCGTAGAGGGGTGAGAAGGGAGCGGGAGGCTTATACCTTCTCCCGCAGATTGTTAATACTCCCTTTTCACATACAGAAAGATATTCCTGCGAGCCAGACAAGCCAGATTCGAAGGTCCGGTCCAGTCCATGTTCCGGGTTCTGCGCTTCACCATAGAAGAAGCAACAACACTCCAAACCAGACCTGCGCCTCCATGGGAGTCAGGTGAGCGTAACACA
This sequence comes from Ambystoma mexicanum, assembly GCF_040938575.1. NCBI lineage: Eukaryota > Metazoa > Chordata > Amphibia > Caudata > Ambystomatidae > Ambystoma > Ambystoma mexicanum. The sequence goes on along the minus strand of NC_090926.1, from coordinate 362,004,864 downwards.
GACAGAGGTGTATGCTTCAATCTAGATGGCCCTCTAGTATTTGTTAGGACGGGAGAGAAAAATAAGCAGGTTACGAAATCAACACGGTTCCAATACTTTACGGACAAATGCAAGGCAAGAAGGCAAGAACCACTGTAGATCATAAAGTTCAGAGGCCAGGCCCACACGGAGAGAGGCAAGGCGATATGTCCCAAAAAGTATCTTAGTGGAAATGCGTTCGAGTCTTTGAAGCAAATTGTTATCGGCAGATTGGACCAGTTCAGAACAACACGCTAGAGAAAGCTTGGAAGCGACCCTATGAAGAGGCGAGGATTAAGACACCTCACTCTATCCGGCAACAAGGGAAGCCAGGCGGACACAGTACCTTGATTGTGCAGAGACAGGTCCGGCGGGGGCAGTTGTTCCTGGTGGTGGATGCACATCCGGTCTTTGCCAAGAGAAGAGATGATCTTGTCGTCGAAGGAAAGTTGAATATCGTTGCACCACCAGGGAAGAGACCAGCCGCGGAGTGCTCCGTCACAAGGCACCACCTTTTGGTCGTGGTACAGGGGTAGTGGCTATCCGGTTGCCGAGGTGCTCTGGACGGGAAATTCGACCACTGCGTCCTGAGGCAAAGAAAAAGCAAAGGGGACTGGTTGTTCCCACCAGTCAGGGGAAGAGACTCTCCGGCAGGGAGATCTCCTCTGTCGTCGGGAAGTGGTGAGTCGGTTCGGCAGGGCTCCAACGGAGTTGTCGTTGCTGCCGGTCGGCTCAGCTTTACCCTCGTTGGATTCTTAGGTCCTGTGGCGACTTCTGAAGATCCAGTCCCAAAAGCCCTGCTTTTATGCAGAAAACCCCCATTAATTCAGCCTAGCTGTCACTCAAAACACGCTAAGTGGTGAGCGGGGAGGCTCACCACTTGGGCCAATCACACCAGACTGCGACCGGAGTTGGCAAGCAAACTTGGCCCATGGTGCCTAAACCCCCCTCCCACACCCCTGTTGTAACCCAGACAGAATGGCACCACTTTGGAGGGTCTCTGTACAGAAGCCTGCCAAAAGTGGAACAAAGGGCTCAACCTTTGGTTTAGGAGTCACAGAGACGAACACAAACGCCATTTTAAAAAGCCGAGTTCTGGCAGAAAATACCATCCGATAGACTTATTTAAGATAAGTAGACCGGAGGTATGTTAGAGATTAACGAGAAACCGTATCAATCTATAACAATGGGAAGAATCCCATAGGGTTATATTCGGGGTCGAACATAACAAGCAGTTTCCACTGCCACCAGCCAAAACTCGACGAGGGGGGACGGGACAGTGCCCCCTCGAATAACAGACCTAGGAGTAATCGAATTACCCCTACTAGTACGTCCACAATAGGATGGTTTGTACTAGTTCTGTTAGTAAATTTAGGTCTAGTAAAGCCAATGGTGACTTTACATGCCCGGGGAGACAGTAGTCAGTCCCCGGGTATGGAGTCTATGATGGAGGTCCGCTAGGACGCCCCGGTGTTACGGCACGGAGGGTGCGGTGTAACACACATAGCAAAACATATGAGACCCTATGGAGTAAAAGACCCCATAGCCCATAGAACACATTGACATTCAAAGGAATTACACACATTCATGTCCAAGAGTGGGAGAAAAAGAGTCTCACTCTTGGCAGGATGGAAAAAACAAACTCCAGAAATCCAGCAAAGCTGCTGGGGGACTCACTAGGTTAGGAAATTCAGCCTAAACAGAGAATTCTCCCTAACACTCGCCCCCCCCCAGACTAAGGGACAGGAGGATTTAATCCACTCCTGGATGAATCTCATACCTCTAGTCGATGACATACATCCTAGAGAGACCATCAGCATTTTGGTGGTGACACCTTGACCTATGTTCTACGGGTTCAAAAGTTTTCCTTTGTAAGCTATATGACCTACAAACCTTCCTAGGAACATCAGTCTTTTTAAGTTTATAGGGGATCTGGTTGACCAGTCCCTCAGAAGTTGATACAAATACTGAACCTATGATAGGCTTTTTCAAGGAGTTCTTATAAAGAAACTCTTTAGATCGAGATGGGCCTCCAGAGGTTTTCCCTACCTCTCTGTTGAGAGAAGGTTGAGTTTTAGGCCTCTTGGTTGGAGGGGATGGAGATAAGCAAGGTACATGCTTCTCCTTCCTCTGAGATCTTACCTTACCTACTTTAGGAGTTTCCCCCTTAAGTCTAGGAATTTGGTTGGAGTCTTCTGTGGAAGGTCCAACAGTCTGAAGGTTTTTGGCCTTAGACTTTTCTTTTCTGGTTTTCCACCAGCACCGAGAATTACCAGTTCTCTTAGGCCTAGTTAGGGTTCCAGTAGGTCTATCCACCTCTTCCTCAGAAGCAGGGGGAGTCACAGACTCTATAACTGGGGGAACAATGATGGAGCTTGGTTGGGGCTCCCATTTCCCTAATATGTTAGCCTGAAATTTTCCTGGGTCAGAGGTCAATTTACCAACACCAGGGCTTGTAGTGGGGTTCTCAGTAGAGGTTCCCACAGGCTTAGAGTGGTTCCTTAAGGTGGCCTCTCTAGCCAATTTGGTTTGGTTCTGGGTCTCCATACTGGGAGGCCTGGGGGTACTGGATACTACTCCTAGAGTTTTTAGATCATTCCCCAACAGGACTCTCCCAGGCACCTCAGTCTGAACACTGACAGGAATCAACACTGTCATGTCATTACACTGAATGAGGGCTGGTAGAATTGGAAGCATTTGGACAGGGCCTCCAGACATCTTAGTGGGACCTTTGGGTGCCTAAGCAACATCCTCAGGCCTGAAAAAGCTTTTGTCCACCACAGTTCTGCTGGCCCCAGAGTCTCGCCTGGCAGGAGTATCCTGGCCATTGACAAGAACACTGTCCACATAATAACATTTAGAGTTTTCTGGGATAGAGTCATACACACTCCTATTCTGATTACTAACCAGATCCATTGACTCTACTGATACACTTGCTTGAAGAACCCAAGGTTCTTCAGCAAAGACTTCAAAGTGAGCACTAGTCGTTTGGACTTCCTCCTCAGGAGTGAAGGCTGAGGAGACCGTGCTGATCTCAGTAGGTTTACCCTTACATTGTGGATCTCCTTTGATATGGTCAGTGGCCCCACAGAGATAGCATGTTCCAAATGCCCTCTGGAATGGTGCCTTGTTCTGACCTCCTTCTGGTTTGTGGCCAGAAGGTACATTATTCTGTTGTGGTTTTCCCTGGGTTCTACCCTGGTTATTTTGTTTGGGGCCCTCTGGGGAATTTGAGTTATTCAAATTCTCTTTTGAGTCTTTTTTAGGCTGTTTTCCCTCATCCTTTTTCTGAGTTGCCCCAGAATCCTTATGAGTAGCCCTGTTGGCAACCCACAAGTCAGCAGCCTTAGCTAGCTTCCGGGAATCCAATTCCCTTGAATCAGCCAAGTGCTGTCTGAGCTCAGGAGAACAGGCATCATAAATAGACTCCAACATAAAAAGATTTCTCATACCCTCATAAGTGTTCACTTTGTAACCCTTAATCCATCCCTCTAAGTTTTTCAACCCTTCACTCACCCAGGTAGCCCAAGGGGTACCATCATGCTTTTTGAGGGTTCTAAACCTCTTAAGATACTGGGAAGGGGTCTTCCCGAACCTAGCTATCAAAGCTAGTTTCACACTTTCATAATCCGTCTTATCCGCCTCCCCCAACTCCATTACCACATCAGTCTCAACAGGAGGGAGCCTAGAGAACAACCAGGGAAGTAAATCATTCCCGGTGATGTCCTGGAGCCCATGATTGTACTCAAACAGTTTTAACCAATCCAACACATCCAATCTCGGTTCATACATACCCACTAATTCCTTCGGCATCCGGGGTCTTTTGGGACTGGAGCTCCTAGAGGAACCAGAGGAGAGAGAAGCATTTTCCATAGACAACTTTTTCATCTCTAACTCGTGATTAAGTTCTATTTCCCTGAGTCTTCACTCAGCTTGCTTCTGCTCAGCCTGGGCATTCATCCGTCTGAACTCGAGCTCTTGGTTTTGTTCAGATTGAGCCAAGAACCGTTTGTATTCTAATTCGAGCGTCATTTTTTCAAGTTCAAAATAAGCAGGGTTACATGTGGGACCTGGTATCGGCCCCGTAGGTACAGCTGGTAAGGCTAGTAGAGGAGCAGGGGAGACAGTTTTGTTAGCCTCTCCTTCCTCTTCAGCCTCTTCATCGCTATCATCAGAATTATGATTTAGATCAACACCATCACTGTTATCTACATTTGCTGGAGAAATTGGTTCCTCGGAACCAGTACCCAGACTTTGGTTTGCCAGCAATCTCTCTATTAGTTCTAACTTCTTGCCCCTTACAGAAAGATTCTCTTGTCTACAGAGAGCTCACAATCTCTCGGTATTTTCACCTGACAAGGATTCCTGACTGTAAGCTTCCATAGTAGACATGTTTTTGAAAGTTGTTTTTTTAGTGCTAAGCTTTGTGGTTAGTTATCCTAAAGTGTCGAAAAGCACTCTAAACTGTATACTCGATACAAATACCACCGCTGTACACCAGTGTTAGGCAGAAACCTGTGCAGTTCCCTCTGGAACCACTGCAAAAGATTTAGGACTACAGGTGTTTGGCAGTAAACCCACTTGGTAGCAGTCTGTACCACACAGATTCACTTGGTAGCTGTGGCTGAGCAGTCAGACTTCCCTCAAGAAGAGTTAGGCAGTATGTGGAGTATACAACATAGGGCAATTCTACACCGTAAGACAAGCAAACACGCAACAAGGCTTCAGTGTAAAGATATAAAGGTATTTATTTATAACGACACATCTATAGAAAACACTCTGGCACTATTACGGCAAACACTTTAATAACAATTACTCTACGAAGAAAAAGATCAATCCCACTAACAATAGTTCGACAAGTCTAGGTTTACCAGCATCATTTATTTGCAGACAGAGGTGTATGCTTCAATCTAGATGGCCCTCTAGTATTTGTTAGGACGGGAGAGAAAAATAAGCATGTTACGAAATCAACACAGTTCCAATACTTTACGGACAAATGCAAGGCAAGAAGGCAAGAACCACGGTAGATCATAAAGTTCAGAGGCCAGGCCCACTCGGAGAGAGGCAAGGCGATATGTCCCAAAAAGTATCTTAGTGGAAATGCGTTCGAGTCTTTGTAGCAAATTGTTATCGGCAGATTGGACCAGTTCAGAACAACACGCTAGAGAAAGCTTGGAGGCGACCCTATGGAGAGGCGAGGATTAAGACACCTCACTCTATCCGGCAACAAGGGAAGCCAGGCGGACACAGTACCTTGATTGTGGAGAGACAGCTCCGGCGGGGGCAGTTGTTCCTGGTGGTGGATGCACGTCCGGTCTTTGGTAAGAGAAGAGGTGATCTCGTTGTCGAAGGAAAGTTGAAGATCGTTGCACCACCAGGGAAGAGACCAGCCGCGGAGTGCTCCGTCACAAGGCACCACCTTTTGGTCGCGGTACAGGGGTAGTGGCTATCCCGTTGCCGAGGTGCTCTGCACGGGCAATTCAACCACTGCGTCCTGAGGCGAAGAAAAAGCAAAGGGGACTGGTTGTTCCCACCAGTCAGGGGAAGAGACTCTCCGGCAGGGAGATCTCCTCTGTCGTCTGGAAGTGGTGAGTCGGTTCAGCAGGGCTCCACCGGAGGTGTCGTCGTTGCAGGACGGCTCAGCTTTACCCTCGTCTGATTATTTAGGTCCTGTGGCGACTTCTGAAGATCCAGTCCCAAAAGCCCTGCTTTATGCAGAAAACCCCCATTCATTCAGCCTAGCTGTCACTCAAACACGCTAAGTGGTGAGCAGGGAAGCTCACCACTTGGGCCAATCACACCAGAGTGCGACCGGAATAGGCAAGGCAACTCGGTCCAGGGTGCCTAACCCCCTCCCACACCCCTGTGGTAACCCAGACAGAATGGCACCACTTTGGAGGGTCTCTGTACAGAAGCCTGCCAAAAGTGGAACAAAGGGCTCAACCTTTGGTTTAGGAGTCACAGAGACGAACACAGACGCCATTTTAAAAAGCCGAGTTCTGGCAGAAAATACCATCCGATAGACTTATTTAAGATAAGTAGACCGGTGGTATGTTAGAGACTAACGAGAAAAAAGTATCAATCTCCAACAATGGGAAGAATCCCATAGGGTTATATTCGGGGTCGAATATAACAAGTAGTTTCCACTGCCACCAACCAAAACTCGACGAGGGGGGACGGGACAGTGCCCCCTCGAATAACAGACCTAGGAGTAATCAAATTACCCCAACTAGTACGTCCACAATAGGATGGTTTGTACTAGTTCTGTTAGTAAATTTAGGTCTAGTAAAGCCAATGGTGACTTTACATGCCCGGGGAGACAGTAGTCAGTCCCTGGGTATGGAATCTATGATGGAGGTCCGCTAGGACGCCCCAGTGCTACGGCACGGAGGGTGCGGTGTAACACACATAGCAAAACATGAGACCCTATGGAGTAAAAGACCCCATAGCTCATAGAACACATTGACATTCAAAGGAATTACACACATTCATGTCCAAGAGTGAGAGACAAAGAGTCTCACTCTTGGCAGGATGGAAAAAAACAAACTCCAGAAATCCAGCAAAGCTGCTGGGGGACTCACTAGGTTAAGAAATTCAGCCTATACAGAGAATTCTCCCTAACACTCGCCCCCCCCCCAGACTAAGGGAAAGGAGGATTTAATCCACTCCTGGATTAATCTCATACCTCTAGTCGATGACATACATCCTAGAGAGACCATCAGCATTTTGGTGGTGACACCCTGGTCTGTGCTCAATGGTGAAATCAAACCCTTGCAGGCAGATCGACCATCTCAATAGTTTTGGGTTTTCCCCTTTCATTTGCATTAACCATCTCAAGGGTTGGTGGTCAGTCTGAATGACAAAAGTAGAACCATACAAGTACGGCCTAAACTTCTTCAGAGCCCACACGATAGCAAAGCACTCTCTTTCGATTGTTGCCCACCTTGTTTCAGGATCCTTCAGCTTGCGGCTGATGAAGAAAACAGGGTGCTCCCTACCTTTCTCATCCAGTTGACTGAGTACGGCACCTATTCCTACATTTGAAGCATCTGTCTGCACAATGAAGTGTTGGCGGTAATCAGGAGCTCTGAGTACTGGGGCTTGGCAAAGAGCCTTTTTCAGGTTTTCAAAAGCCTGATTGCACTCTTCCTTCCACCTAACCTTTTTAGGAAATGTGGGCGAGGAGATGACATTCAGTGGAGAAGCTATGGTCCCATAGTTCTCTATGGAATTCCTGTAGTACCCAGTGAGGCCTAGGAAGGTTCTCATTTGGGTTTGAGTAGTAGGTGTTGTCCAATTTTGCACAGCTTCAATCTTACTGAGCAAAGGCCTTATTTCTCCACCTCCTACCTCATGTCCAAGATAGACTACCTTACTCTGCCCAATTTGTCATTAACTCACCTTTATGGTCAGATTGGCTTGTCCAAGAGCCTGCAAAACATCTCTCAGGTGGGTTACATGTTCTTCCCAGGAATTGCTGAACACTGCAATGTCATCCAAGTATGCCATGCAGAAGTCCTCCATCCCATTCAGAACCTGGTTTACCATCCGTTGAAACGTAGCAGGTGCATTCTTCAATCCGAAAGGCATTACCTTAAACTGGTATAAGCCAACGGGGGTAGAAAATGCAGTTTTCTCCTTGGCATGGTCTGTCAGGGCTATTTGCCAATAGCCTGACTTCAAGTCAAATGTGCTGAGGAACTTGGTGGCGCCAAGTTAATCCACCAACTCATCTGTTCTTGGCAAAGGGTGGGCATCAGTCTTGGTGACTGCATTAAGAGCTCTATAATCCACGCAGAATCTAAGCTCTTTAGATTCGCCCTTTGGTACTAACACAACTGGGCTAGACCATGGACTAGTAGAGGGCTCTATTACCGCGAGATCGAGCATCTTGCTGACCTCACCTTTGATGTGGGTTTGTACGTTCTCTGACATTCGGTATCCTCTGCTTTTGACTGGCATACAGTCACCAGTGAGTATGTCATGCTGGCCCCAAGGGGTCAAGCCTGGTGAAAGCGAGAACAGAGAGGCAAACTGATTCAACATAGATTTGCACTCTTCTTGTTGCTCGGGTGTCAGATTTGAAGAGAGATTTACTCCTTCAACTTTTTCGTCCAAAGGTAAGCCTCTGAGGAGATCAGGAAGAGCTTCACTCTCTTCTTCTTCCTCAGGTGATGCTAGAAGCAATGCTCCTACATCGGGTCTTGAGACATACGCTTTGAGTCGGTTGGTGTGAAAGACTGATGGAGCCTCCTTGGGATTGCCCAAGTCCACCAGATAGTTGACCTCTCCGAGTTTACCCACAACTCTGAAGGGTCCCATCCATTTGTCTTGCAAGGCCCTCTGCCTTGTTGGGATCATAACGAGAACGAGCTGGTCTTGAGCGAACTCAACCATGTTAGCCTTTTGATCATGCCAGTGCTTGACCAATGCTTGTCCAGCTTTCAAGTTATCGCTTGCTTCCGTCATCATTTGCGACATTCTCCTCCGGAGACCTATCACGTAGTCAGTCACTCTGACTGGCTTGGGGGAAGGAGCACTCTCCAACCCCTCCTTAATCAGGGCCAATGGACCTCTGACAGTATGACCATAGAGAAGCTCGAAGGGAGAATAACCTACTCCCTCCTGAGGGACTTCTCTATAAGCGAAGAGAAGGCATGGCAGTAGAAGGTCCCACTTACGCTTAAGGGGTTCCTCTAAAGCACCTATCATGCTCTTCATGGTTCGGTTGAACCGTTCTACCAACCCATTGGTTTGTGGGTGGTAAGCTGTTGAGAACTTGTAAGTAACTCCGCAGGTTTTCCACATGGCTTTCATGTAGTGGGACATAAAGTTTGACCCCCTGTCAGAGATTACTTCCTTAGGAAACCCGACCCTGGTAAAAATACCAAGGAGGGCCTTAGCCACAGCCGGAGCTGTAACAGTCCTCATAGGAATTGCCTCAGGATACATAGTAGCATGGTCTTCTACAACAAGTATAAACCTGTTGCCTGAGGAGGTTGGAGGATCAAGGGGACCAACGATGTCAATCCCTACTCTCTCAAATGGGACTCCCACAACTGGGAGAGGCACTAAAGGTGCCACATTCTTGGAGCCAACCTTACCAGAGGTCTGGCAGGTGTGGCAGCTCCTGCAGTGTTTTTCCACTTCAGCCCCCATCTTCGGCCAATAGAAGTATAGAGAGAGCCTTTCCTTAGTCTTCTTGAAACTCAAGTGACCAGCCAAAGGAATCTCGTGGGCTAACTGCAAGAACTGTGGTCTGTTCTCTTGGGGTACTACAAGTCGTTTGTAGCCTCCAGGTGCAGACTCGGTCGGTTCACTGTAGAAGAGGCCATCTTCCCAGTGCAACCTGTATTTCCCAGGCTCTTGCCCTTCAGCCTGAGCTTCTGCCTGGTGGCGAAGACCTTCCAGAGTTGGACATTCTCTCTGTCCCTTACTGAAGTCTGCCCTGCTGGGTCCACCTTCTGCCAGTAAAGACTGCAGCTCAGGATGGTCAACAGGATCCAGATCTCCAATGAGTTCCTGGCCTTCCATTAGTTCTTCCTTAGAGACTAACTCTACCACAAAGGGTTGTACCTCCCTCTCAGCCTCAGCTGGAGGTGGAGTTATGGGTGTAACGTTGGACAACCGCGGGGAAGTCCTCGTTGGCTGCACCGAAATGCTGGCCGCTGGTTTTGGGGTAGAAGTTACAGGTTTCCCTTTCGCTTCTGATTTCTTCGAGACAGCTGCCGACAATTCTAGTGGAGCAGGAGTGATTTCTTTCTTCATCATCTCCTGGAGAGTACCACGCATGGTCCTCTCTCTTGCGGGTCTGGTTATCTCCTGCAACCGTTTACTAGGAGGTCTGGGAGTATGCGATACAACTCCGAGAGTTTTCAAATCGTTACCCAACAGTACGCGTCCTGGTACCTCACTCTGTATGCTGACAGGTATCTTCACAGTCATGTTGTTACACTGGATAAGAACTGGTAATTGGGGAAGCATCTGCACAGGCCCTCCAGCTAACTTGGTGAGGCGTTTGGGTGCCTTAGCAGCATCCTCAGCCTGAAAAAATGATTTATCCACCACAGTTATGCTGGCCCCAGTGTCCCTAATGGCAGGAGTCTCCTGACCATTCACCTGGACACTGTCCTTATAATACTCTTTAGTATTATCGGGGATAGAATTATAGACATCTAAATTCTGTTGTTCCCACAACCCCAGAGATACAAAAGAAACGCTGGCTGAGACTCCGATGGGTTCGTCAGCTAGCAGTAGAAAGTTTCCACTTGCCATTTGGACTTCCTCCTCTGGAGCGAAGGCTAAGGAGACAAGCTGGACCCCTGAAGGTTTACCCTTACATCTGGGATCTCCTTTCACGTGGTCAGTCGAGCCACAAACAAAGCATTTACTGAATGCTTTCTGGAATGGTGGCTTGTTCTGGCCTCCTTCCGGTTTGACACCAGAAGACACACTATTCTGCTGCGGTTTTCCTTGTGGCTTACCCTTCTGGTGTTGTTTGGGGCCCTCTTTGGAATTCGAGTTATTAGAATTCTCTTTCGAGTCTTTTTTAGGCTGTTTTCCCTCATCCTTTTTCTGAGTTGCCCCAGAATCCTTATGAGTAGCCCTGTTGGCAACCCATAAGTCAGCAGCCTTAGCTAGCTTTTGTAAGAGGATTCAATCCAGCACTACAGCTAAGTCAATGCCTAGTCTGGGATACTGAATGGAAACCCTTATTGATATATCTTTACGTCCAGTTCATGAGTTCTGGATGACTACCCCTATATAACACCCCTCTCTTGGAATCCCCCTGACCCCACTGAGCCAAGAAGTAGTTCTGTTTTGCAAGTTTAAAAGGTTTATTTGATAATTTAAACAATATATATATATATATCACACTTTATAATAAATTAATAATTGAATATCACACTTAATCTGAGCAGTAATCAATAATGGATAGTCCGGCACTAGCACACTTCTTTATAATCAATGATGAGTGGTTATAGGATGGATATGATAGCAACAATACTTTTATGGTTTCAAATGGATGCAATATGGAATGAAATGCAGTACAGAAAATAACTTGATAGGATTTCAGCAAAAGACAATGTAATCACTTTCTTGGACAATTCACCCCCCCCCTTAATGCAATGTAAGGAGATGAATAGAATGGGACTCAGTTCTTAGGAATGCAATCAAATAGAGTTCAGTTCAATTCCCCCCCAGCAGCTTATACAACAGATAGGAGTTTTGAAACACAGACCCAAGTGCTTTGAATATGGTGACAATGCAGTGAGAAATATGCTGAAAATGCTTTTAATTCCTTTCAGGAGGTTCAGGGTGAGGGGTATCTAGTTAATATTAGTCCAGGCTCACTCTAGCAATGATTCAGGGATGGTTCTTAAGAGGCAAACGAAATTTAGTAGTTCAGGCAAAAGCAGCTATCTTTTTACAAGTAAAGAAATCGGGCCAAATCGCAAATCGCGGCAAAATTTGCGGGTGCGAGAATCATGATTACAGAGAAAGTATAAGTAGGAAGTCGGTTCTAGGCTTGATGAAAAGCTGAGATTCTAAGCTTTCAGAGGAAAGTTAAACCAAGTTCCTAGCACAAACGGTTACGGAGTTATGAACGATTTTGTGAAGGTTTTTTTTCGGATTTGAAATTTTAAAAGTTCAAAGCGACAGGTTACAGCTTGCAGCTAGAAAATGACAGGTGACAGCTTTGCAAATGACAGGTGAGAGTTAGGAGGCAGTTCTGGTTGGATTAAAATAGTTTGGATTAGATTATTTTAACTAAGAGATTGGTTCTGCACAGTTCTGCTAGGTACTCACAATATATTTTTGAATTAGGCCTCCCCACGGATCTGGTCAGGTTTTGGACTGGACTCCGGTTCTGGTCTTGGCACTTCACAGTGATCTGGGTCAGCTCTCTGGTTCTGCTAACAGCGGTCTGGGTCACTCTGGATCTCTGGCCTCTGGTTCTGGATACTGCTCTGCTTTCTCTGGGTACAGCACTGCTTCTGGATCTTTCTGCACAGCTTTCTCTGGATCCAGCGCTGATCTGCACGGCTCCTGGATGCTGCTACCACTGTTAGGTTTGCTGGATGCTGAGGCCTACTGAGAAGAATTCTCAGTTTGTGGGTTTAGGCCCTTGCCTTGAGTTCTGAATCAAGTTCTTTGGAGTTTTAAAGTCTAAGTGTTGAATCTGGTATCTTCTGGATGTTGTATGGTCCGGCAGCATGCTCCGCAGCAAATGGAATTGAATGTCCTCTCTAGCTTCCAGTGGCTCTTTTTATGTCTTTTGAAAGTGGGTGTGTGTGCAGCATCACTAGCCAGCCCCTCTTTCAACTTGTCATTGGCCCAATTCTCCCCTCTCCCATGATTGGGGAAGGAACTGTGGGTCAGATTGATGCTGTAGGTTTTATGGGTCGGAGGATCCTCCCCTGGTCAGTTTGCCCACAAATCTATATTTGATCAAAATACACATTTCTCAAATACATAGTGGTTTGTCATTGCATGTACATATTACCTATCACATGAGGTAGTCTCTGTCCCAAATCTGCTCTTCCTGAGGGCTTGCATTCAGAAACGGCAACATTTTCGATTTTAGTGGCTTATGCAACCTTGGTTCTTCATTAAAAATTATACACATATAAACGGCCTGTCCATACATACTCCAGTAAATTCCCATGTCTCTAGCTTAAACACAGAGTCTGTAGTATCCATAAATAGCAGGGTTTTGCCCCAGAACATCACACAAATTCCCAACGCATCTTAAAATGTGCACAGAAAAATCACAAGAATTATGGTATCATTTAAATAATTTTGGCAAGTCCGCACCATGAGTTATACATCTTTCTTAGAATCATATTCTGCCCAACAGGGGTGTGTCTTTTCAGGTCACATGGTGTAGAAACCAGTTTATCCAGTTTCTGCCAAGCTCAGAGACCCTGCCCCTCCCAGCTTCTGCCAAGAGGAGGCTGTTTTATGGTCCCCCCAATAAACCATCTGCCTGAGTCAAGGAAGGGCTTTGTTCAACTCCCTGTAGCTGCTCCACCCCTAATCTAATCAGAGAGGTGACAACTCCTTTTGGCAAGGGGAAGAGTGGCTGAGCAGGTTTTAACTCATGTGGGGGTAGATGTCAAGCAGAATTCAGTTTCATTAAGCCAGGTTTCAGATAAAATGTCATTTTTTTGTTCCCCAGTTTAAGTCAAGACAATGTTTACATATGCAGCTAGAATGCTGATTCTAAGTTCAAAACTATGACATTTCAACAGTGACAAACTATGTGACACTCAAAAGTAGATCACTCAGTTAATTTAAACATTTTCGATTTTTGGTAGTTTTAAATCCAGTTTCAGTTAGGCTGCTGCAGACCTGCAGAGCTCAGCCAGTCTTGTTATGAACATTCAAGTCACTTCAGAATATAACTTTACATTGTATCCACCTCTCAGTAAGTCTTTCTTTGGCCTGCTTTGGGTTCATTTATTCAGTTTTACACAAAAGTCTGGTGGTTTTAAAACGCTGGCTTTCTGATAGTGGTGAGTACTGGTAATGCAACCATTTTTGGGATTTAAGAAAATGAATTCTCCACAGTTGTAGGTTGCTTTTGGCAATCAGCATTGCCATTCCCAATGGTTTCATGCTACTGTGTGGGTAGTCCAATGGTGGTTTTAGGCAGTGCCCTTCTGTGCCCATAACATCGGCAAAAATGGGTGGCAGCCTATTCTTCATGCATTTCCCTGGGCATTTTCTGGGAAGCTCTGGCCATCATGATGTTTTCAATGCCAGTACTGCACAGTTTTTGTGGTAGGGCTCGGATGCATGGGTAAAAACATCCCACAAGCCCCCCTCTTGCGATGGCCATTCTGTTTCACTGATGGAACTCGCAAGATCTGGGATGTTTCCTCATCTTCCAATAGATGGCACAGTTCAGCATCTTTTTCTCCATCCGGTCGGATCGATCGGTTCTCCTCGCCGGTCCTGATGGGAAGATTGGGCGGTACCCCGGGACCCTTGCGTCTCTGCTCCCGGTCTCTGGATCATCCTCCCTGGCCAGACTCCAGGTTTTCTTTCTCCTAGGACGACAAAGGAAGAGCGGCAATACCTATTCATGGACATTTCTCCCCCACCATTGATATAGTGGGGTGGCATATATATTTTAGAACTCAACAGATATGAACATGCACATTTTTTTAAATTAAGAGACAGGAACACATAAACTTGAGAAACAAAGAATTTGATAGGCTATATGTAGGATCTTTTAAGTTTGGAACTGAATTACTCTGGAGCGGCCCCCTCTGGTATTGCAGAGGACTCCTCCAGTTGCTGCAGAGTGTGCCTGGGATGGCAACGCTTTAGCTGATTTATATGTACCCACTTGTCTTCCCCCTCTGCCAAACCGCCTTTGGGGATGCGGATCTTGTAGGCCACAGGGGAGATCTTGTCTATAATCTCAAAGGGTCCCTTCCATGTAGGCAAGAGTTTTCGCTGTTTGGCCTGGTTCCTTTGTAAATTTTATAAATATACCCGGTCCCCCACCTGATATTCCTTCCTGGAAGTTTTCAGGTCATAGTGGGTCTTCATACTCTCAGCTGATCTTTCTAGATTCCGCTGAGCATAAGCAAAAGCATGTTGAAGGTGTTTCCTTAAATTCTCCACATACTCGTGAGTTGTGGAGGCATTTATTAGTGTCTGCTCTTGGGTCCTGTAGAGCAAATGCTGCGGAAGCACCATCTTGCGTCCAGTCATCAACTCAAATGGTGACATTTTGGTTGCAGATGAAGGGGTAGATCTGATGGCCATTAGGACCAGAGGTAATCGGATATCCCAACTTGGCCCAGAATCTGCCACAAACTTCTTTAATATGCTCACAATGGTTCGGTTATATCTCTCTACTGCCCCAGAAGAAGCTGGCCGGTAAGCAATATGCAACTTCCTTTTGACCCCCAGTATCTCCCACATCTTTGTCATTACTTCACTGGTGAAGTGGCTACCTCTGTCTGACTCAATCCTTTGAGGTAGACCAAAACGGGAAAAGATGTGGTTAATCATCAGGGCAGCTGCTGTTTCTGCCTTGCAGTTTGGGGCTGGGAGACATTCCACCCACTTGGTAAACAAGCATGTAACGGTCAACATGTACTTGTTTCCTCTAGACGAGCGAATCACAGGGCCTACAAAGTCGATTTGCAAATCTGACCATGGCAGTGTCATTCCCCTCTTTTGGAGAGGTGCCCGGTGTGTGAGGGATGTTGGCTGAAATTGTGCACACACAAGACACCCCTTCAAGTATTGGTCGAGGTCCTGCCCCATGTGTGGCCAGTATGCAACCTCTCTTAAGATTTCCAGTGTTGTGTGAAACCCCCTATGACCGGCGGTGGCCTCATCATGGGCGTGACTTAACATCAGGCTTCGGAATGAGGTAGGAACCACCCACTGATCGTGGCCAGCTTTGGATTTCCTTACCAGCAAACCGTCTTGGATTCGGAACATTTTTGGACATTTCATCAACACTCTTAGGTCCTCTTTCCCAATGTAATCGGTATCCGTCAGGGGAAAGTTCTCAGGGTCCTCAATGTGTTGGTAAAATTTACCAATTATTGGATCCCCCTTCTGAGCGGTAATCAAATCAGCATCAGGGGTCTCCTTGCTCCATTGGGCAGTTGAAAGATCATTGTGAGCATTTGTCTGGGACCTAGTGATAGCAGTGACCTGGATTTCCCCCAACAGGGACTCAATCTCAATTAGATCCCCTTGGATGGCCCCGGTTTTGGCCAGCTGATCAGCTAAGTCATTTCCAGTTTTGTCTGGTCCCTCTACTTTGGAATGACACTTGATCTTTTTCCAGTAGATGGTCATCCCATTCGATGTGACCAGATCATCAATGTTTTGGATCAACTTCCCATGTTTCAAGGGTTTGCTGTTAGCACATAACATGCCTCTGGTTTTCCAATTAACCAGGTGCTCCACGAACCCGTTCCGTACATAATCAGAATCTGTGATTATGACCAGTTCGTGGAGTTGATGCTGGACAGCAGTGAGGATGGCCTGATGCACAGCCATTAATTCTGCCACCTGACTACTTCGGGGACCAATTTTGTATCCAGCGGAGGGTTCTGGGGACTCATTCACCCATGCATTCCCTAGGCCGGCCACCAGTTCTTTCTCCCCGCTGTTGTCAACATGGTAAGAGCATCCATCCACATAGACAGTGGGCATTCCCTCACACTTGTCCTCTTCAAAGACTTTGTGTGGGGAATTAAGGTATGCCTCCATGTTGTCCTTGATTTTTAGACTTTCGTCCTCGAGACAGTTTTCTCTGGCACAATCATGCAAGTCAGCCAGACCTTGCTCGAGGGGACTCTTCTTGTTTTGGCCATATCGGACCTCCACAGGAAAGCCTTGCATTGACAGAATCCAGGAAGTAATTCGGGAATTACTCACATTTCCGGCCCGGATTCTGTCACTTTGGAGATATTGCAGAGGCTGGTGTGGAGTCTCCACTATGATGTGTTCCCCTTGGATAAACGGGCGGTAATTCTTCAATGCCCACACCGTTGCCAGGAGTGCCTTCTCACAATCGTTGAATTTTTTCTCCACAGAGGATAAAGTTTTGCTCGCATAGGAGATTACTTTATTGACCTTGTCATGCTTTTGGTATAATACTGCCGTCAAGCACGTATTAGAGAACCCCGTCTCCAGGAAAAACTCCTTGTTTCTGACAGGGTAAGCTAGGCAGGGCGCTTGTGAGAGGCTTCTTTTGAGTTGTCTTACTGCCTCGGCTTGTTCTGGACCCCATTCCCACTTGACCCCCCCCTTCAGGAGATGAATCAGGGGTCTGGTGATCTCTGCGTAGCCCTCAATGAACTTTCTGCTGTAATTTGTCAGTCAAAGGAGGCTCCTTAGTTCCCGCAGAGTTGTGGGGTCTTTCAGTTTCTGAAGTGCTTCCACTTTCTTTTCCTGTGGACAGAGACCCTGAGGATTAATCTCATGCCCCAAGAAATTAACACGGGTTCTACACCACTGTGCTTTCTGAAAGGAAAGTTTTGCTCCGGCGGCCCTCAACTGGGTCAGAACATAACGGATCTCCGCTATGTGTTCCTCCACAGATGAACCTTTGATGAGGACATCATCTACATAAGCCAGGTTACCCCTTGCACCCAGGTCGGGCATGGCCTTGTGTAGGAAAATGTTGAATTCATTGCCGGAGTTGAGGTACCCGAAGGGAGTCCGGGTCCATGTGTACTGCTGGCCCCCAAAGGTAAAAGCCAGCTTGTATTGGTCCTCCCTATTGACAGGCACAGTCCAGTATCCATTGGTCAGGTCTATTGCAGTGAATACCTGTGACCCCTGGATCAGGGCCAGCCCTTGGTCAATGTAGGGCAGAGGCCATCGGGAAGTATGGACTCATTTGTTGAGCTCCCTGAGGTCGGCGCAGAGTCTCCACTGGCCGTTTGGCTTCAATATTCCCAGCACCGGATTATTGAAGGTGCTGTGAACTGGACGGATTATTCCCCGGGACTCAAGGTTCTTAATTATTTCAGTAAGGGACTCCATGGATGCGAGAGGCAAACGATATTGCTTCACAAACACTGGAGTCATGCCAGGGTCCGTGGGGATTGTTGTTGTGTGGATATTGGTGCGGCCACAGTCATATGAGTCTACCGCAAAGAGATCTTGGAAATCCAAGAAAACTTGTTTCAACTTTTGCTTTTGTTCCAGAGTCACAAAGGCATCAGCTAGGTTGACTCTCTCTTCAACCATCTGCCTGAAGCCTGAAAAGACTTCTGGTTTGGCTATCTCAGCGGCCTCCTCCAGCTGGGTGGAGAAGTCCCTGGTCAGAGTGCTGATTTGAACTGGAGGCCTCAGGTGGGAAAGGCAACCCTCATGGACCTGGAAAATCACCTCATCCCTCCTGAAGTCACAAGTCACATCTTCCTTACCATAGGGACAAGAAGTGTACACCAGGAAGTTCCCCCCATGCCGGGTAAAAATCCTGTCTGGTGTTGTATTGTCCTCACTGTCACTGTCAAAACAGTCCTTGGGGATTGGTCCTAACAGTTCATTTCCCAGATCAATGGAAAAATGTCGGTCATCAACCGCCATTCCAATAATGGTGCCTGCGGCTAGAGTAATACTCTTTAAGTCGCTGTTATCCACCTCTATTGGAATGGTGTCATGTTCTATATTGACTAATGGAGTTGGGTTTACCCCCAACCCTTGCTGTTGGAGAGGAGCATTTAGATGTATATAAGCATCAGGGTTTTTCAAATGTTGTCCTCTTTTAACTTTCACTTCCAGGGATAATTGTCGGGTCCTTTCTGGGATGGTGACTTCCTCTTTGATCTGAATTTCAACTGCATAAGGTAGCAATTGAGCTGACCTAAATGCTTTTTCTAGATCATCAAAGCCCATGGGATTATCCGCTAATCGGGACCAAGCTTTGAAGTTTATTAGGTCCAAACTAATGGCAAAGCGATTGAGAATGTCACTGCCTAAGTAAAAGGCGGCAGTGACGTCTCGCACGACCCAACAATTATGGACTATGCTCTTGTTGCCAATGGAGATTTTGAGCATGCACCTGCTTGGCAGGAGCTGTTTGGAATTAGGTGCTTCCAGGTCCATTTCCCATTTGTCTATCAGTTTGAATGTGGGAATGGCTGGATCTTTTGGGAGTTGGCGGAACATGGCTTCGCTGATGAAGCTCTTACCGTTGTTCACGTACACTCGAGCGAGAAGAGTCCTTCCCATCATTTAACTGAACAGGGATGAACAACTGCTCTCCAATTTGCTGAATATCAGCCAGGCTCTGAGCTGATTGCACATCTTTCTGGACTATAGGAGTGAGAGTTCCTGATTGTGGATTAGTAAAGAATTTCAGGGTGTTTCCTTCCAGTGTGGAATACCACCTTAAACTGGAAGGAAGGTTGATTTTCAGAAATAGAGAGGACCCCCCATCACCAGTCTGTTGTCCTACTGCTATTCCTGTCACGTCGGGAGTTTGGTTGTTCTGGAAGTGAAATTCTGCTTGGTCAGATTTGTGTTCAACCATGTGGCAGGTGCCGTTTAAACTAACATGATTGACACTCTGTTTTAATTTTATCGGTCGGCTAGTCTGGGTCCAGAGGACCTTGTTTACACAATCTATTAGGGGTGACAACCTTCTCAGGAGGTCATTCCCTAGTAAACAAGGGGTGCCCTCTGGAGTCACTACTATGACCGGATGTCTCACCTTGTGTCGCCCAATTTTAATGTCCAAGTCTGCAGTCCCCTCAACGGGAATTTCCTTCCCGTCAAAGTTCTGCAGTTGTCCAGGAAGAGAGATGAGAGGAATTCGGTAATTCTCATCCCCTTCCTGCATTTAGTTCCTCAAAGGCCCTTTTGGACAGAAGGGTAGCTTGGGATCCAGTGTCCACCAGTGCCAAAATTGTACCCTGCCCCTGTACTTGTACCGGGGCATAGTATCTTCCCTCCTTCTCCTCAAGGGGGCACAGATAATGCACATTTTTGGACAACTGGTGGGCTAACTTTCTGGTTTTGGACATGGCGAGAGAAGAGATTTGGGCAGACTTCTGTGGAGAGCCTTGGGAATCTGAAAGAAAAAGTTGGCAACTGGAGATCAGAGCCATTGTGGGTTCCCCTGGTTCCGGTTCTGGGCCGCCCCGCCCTTTTTGGAGGCAGTCATCAGGATGGGTTTGAACCAGGGGATTTCGGTATTGTGGGTTCTGGGATGAGATGATGGGCGGCGGAAGCTCAGTCTCCATATCTCCCCAGTCTGAATTGACATCCCTTGGGACCCATTTTTCTTTGGGAGGAGTTCCCCCATCTCTGAAGGAGAAGATCCTTTTCCCAGGATCTTCTGAGGATCCCTCTCCCTCAAATTGGAAGACCTGAACCTCCTCCACAAAGTGGGTCTGTTTGGGTCCTTTGTTTCTCCTACCCCCCCTCTGCTCCTTGGGAGGCAGGCTTTCAGGGGTAGGAGATTTGGTTTCCGGTTCCTGGTTTTCTAGGAGCTGTTTACAAGTTGGGAAGGAAGCTTCCTCCAAGGCTTTATACCCCCCTTCCCCTTGTGCCTCCTCCCTGGGAACCGGTGTGTTATGGGGGTGCTGCCCCCGTCATTGTTCTGGAGCACCAGGTTCAGAGTTTGGGGCATTCTGCGGTGGCATGCTCATCTGAGGGTTCCGTTGAGCCCTCAGTATGTGACCCAGATCCCGTGTCATATTTTGGACCTGGCGCTCTAACTGGGAAACGCGCTCAGGCTGATACGGGGCTCTATTTTCTCCCCTGGGCTGATCCCGGGAAGGGTAGCTATCCCTTCTCTGGTAGTACCCCTGGTTGGGAAGATTTTGGTACCCCTCCACCCTTGGCCTCCCCTCTCCCGGATTAGGTTGTCTGGGTTCAGGGAATTGGGGAAAGAAGGATGGATGATTTTGGGGCTGGAAATTGGGCGGATACCTGGGGAAAAAGTTCTGCCCAGGATCTGGAGAATTTCTGCCCTCCTGGGGGAAGTTAGGAGGGAAGTTCCCCGATCAGGTGCTTGGCTGGATCCCCCCCCCTTGGGCTGGAGGAGTCCACACATAACCCAGGATTGGTCGGTTTCCCTTGTAGCAGGGACTTCCATAGTCAGGGGAGCGGGGGACCCCATTTGTGGGACTACCACCTCGACTCCCTGTCTGTGACTGGCCCGAGGGATTTCTGGGCTTAGGATTATTAGGTGTAGATAGGTTTTTAGGCCCCCCCATCTCCAAGTCTAAAACGGGGGCAACCTTTACCTCTGCCACCTTGGCAGCAGCAGGGGTGCTGTTGGTTTTGGGGTTTTTGGGCGCATTATTTTTATTTTCTATGGGCTTCTGCACCTCACAGATCCGGGTAGCCTGTTCAATGACCCAGTCTAAGGATCTTTTCTCGTGGAAATCTCTCACGAGCTGGGTCATGATGTATTTGGGCAAGGCATGGAAAAATGTATTGACAAATTCTCTGCTGTCTGTGCGCACCCTTCTGGTGGTCTGCGCAAAGGCACGTTTCAGTTCTTGCACAAATTCTTGTGGGGCCTGATCCTCCCCACATTGCAAATTGTAGGCTGCCTTGCGAGCCTCTTGGGGATTTCTGTGAACAGAAAAATGTTTTAAATCATTCAAGGTGGCCCTATAGGTGGACCACCTTGAATGATTTTGGTCCTCCAACCCCGCAAAGAAACTGGAGTACTCTGGGGAGAATGTCCACTTTACATATTGGATACAGCTTTGGCTGTCCTTCAAATGAAAAGTCTCCATCATTTGCTCATAGAGCTCCAAGTGCTCCCAAACGGAATGCTTGGCGTTCTTATGATAAGGCGTGATGACACTCCTGATTGCCTTAATCTGTTTCAATGGGTCCTTAAGCAAGGCCCTTTTTGCCCTATTGGCCTTTTTGGTTCGGGTAACCCTGGTCCATTCATCCTCTGACTCAGAGGCACTGCTCCCAGAGGTTCCTGTCTGATCTTCCAGGTTTTCCCGGATTCTGCGAGCCTGGGAATGGCTGGCAGAATGTGGGGACTTGGTCTCCTGTGTCCTGCGCCGTTCAGAGGAGTCTTCAGATTCCTCCTTGCTGCCAGGATTTGATGGGTACCCCCCCCACTGATCTAACTGGGCAGAGGTTTTCAGGATGCCCTTAATGGGCCTACTCTCCTGGGGTTCCCCACTAAATTGCTCTGTGCTTGGGTGCCCATACCCAGATGCCCGCCCCTCCATACCTGGGTGGTACTGGCCTATGAGCCCCATGCTTTTGGCTGGATAGTAATCTGCCATCCCTGTGGCCCGGTGCTCATGTGGCCCAGGGGACATGGGGGTGGCAGAGTCCAGGGACTGAGAGAGATAAAGGCCTCTGGTACTAGGGCTCCTGAGGTTATGCTCAGGAGTTTCCCTTTCCCAGCGAACCTGGTCTCTATCCGCCCCTGCTCCCTGTTGCAATGCAAGAGCCTGCGCCTTCAGTTCCTCAGTTAAGGCCTTACTAGACTCTATCAGTCTCTCCTGCATCGCTACCTGTTGTTGGAGACTATCATTGTGCTGGCAGAGAGCCTCATTCTCTCTCTGCGTTTCCTGATTGGTCCTGGAGCACTGGGCCAGTCTTTGCTGCAGGAGGGTTACCTCCTGAGTCCCATCCCTACTGGCCTGCTCCTGTCTTGCCAGAGCCTCCTCCACCCTCCTGGTGTGCTCTAGCAAGTCCTGGTGTTCTTTTTGGAGGTCACCCAGTCCCTGGCGGGCCAGGTGATTTTCTTCCATTTTTCTTTTTAAGTGGCAGACTTCCGGGCCTAAGGTATCCCTTTCCTGACTAAGAGCCTGCATCTGTGCCGACAGGTCATCCCTTTGCCTTTGGAAGGCACCAGTTTTCTGGCGCTCCTGGTCAAACTCTGCCTGGGTATCCAGGTCTTTCAAAATCAGTTTATTGCTCTCTGCCTTCTCCCTATATAGGTGGCTTTGCAGGGTGACTACCTGCTCAGCACATGCCCTATTGAAGTCTAACTGTTGCTCCAGCTTTTTCTGGCTCTGCAGTAGGGAGTCCAAACCTTCTTGGTACTCCTTCTGCAAGGCCAGAAATCTGGTATCCTGGTCCGCCTTTTCCTGTTGCAGCACATCCATATCCTCCTTTATTTTAGTGATGTACCGTCTGCTGTCATTTTCTGACTCCTGGCTCCTGAGCAGCCTCTGCTCAGAAGAGTCCAGATCAGATTGGGCCATATGTAATGCCAGCAGTTGCCTACTCGCCAGATCTTGGCCTTCAGCACATTTGTCCTGCATGGCTCCCATATGTAAATATAAATATGTCGCTACCCTGGCAATCTTGTTGTGCTCATCCTTGGCCTTAGGGGCCATGTATAGTTCACTCAGGGCCACATGTAAGGGACCCTGGTCTCTCCATATATCTGACCCTGTTTCAGTGATCTGGGGTGCGATTGCCTGCAAACAGACCGTCTGGTCCTGATGAGTCCACTCACCTCTCACAAATAGCTTATGTAAGAAGTGCTCTCTGGCTATTTTCATATCTACCAAGGTCGTCATTCTGGAATTTGAGTTCCTTCCTGACTTACAGAAGTTTGTATTTTATTTTTGCAAAACAGACCTTTTCCTTAAAGCGTTCCTTTGAGGAGTGCTTTACAGCGTAACACAGCGTGGTGATCCGAACGGATATGTGTATCTGGTCAGCTGGCACGCTGTATTAATCTGCACAAGTGATAGATCTAACCTTGAATCCCGGATGAGCCCCCACTTTGTAAGAGGATTCAATCCAGCACTACAGCTAAGTCAATGCCTAGTCTGGGATACTGAATGGAAACCCTTATTTGTATATCTTTACGTCCAGTTCATGAGTTCTGGATGACTACCCCTATATAACACCCCTCTCTTGGAATCCCCCTGACCCCACTGAGCCAAGAAGTAGTTCTGTTTTGCAAGTTTAAAAGGTTTATTTGATAATTTAAACAATATATATATATCACACTTTATAATAAATTAATAATTGAATATCACACTTAATCTGAGCAGTAATCAATAATGGATAGTCCGGCACTAGCACACTTCTTTATAATCAATGATGAGTGGTTATAGGATGGATACGATAGCAACAATACTTTTATGGTTTCAAATGGATGCAATGTGGAATGAAATGCAGTACAGAAAATAACTTGATAGGATTTCAGCAAAAGACAATGTAATCACTTTCTTGGACAATTCACCCCCCCTTAATGCAATGTAAGGAGATGAATAGAATGGGACTCAGTTCTTAGGAATGCAATCAAACAGAGTTCAGTTCAATTTCCCCCCAGCAGCTTATACAACAGATAGGAGTTTTGAAACACAGACCCAAGTGCTTTCAATATGGTGACAATGCAGTGAGAAATATGCTGAAAATGCTTTTATTTCCCTTCAGGAGGTTCAGGGTGAGTGGTATCTAGTTAATATTAGTCCAGACTCACTCTAGCAATGATTCAGGGATGGTTCTTAAGAGGCAAACGAAATTTAGTAGTTCAGGCAAAAGCAGCTATCTTTTTACAAGTAAAGAAATCGGGCCAAATCGCAAATCGCGGCAAAATTCGCGGGTGCGAGAATCGTGATTACGGAGAAAGTATAAGTCGGTTCTAGGCTTGTTGAAAAGCGGAGAGTCTAAACTTTGAGAGGAAAGTTAAACCAAGTTCCTAGCACAAACGGTTACGGAGTTATGAACGATTTTGTGAAGGTTGTTTTTCGGATTTGAAATTTTAAAAGTTCAAAGCGACAGGTTACAGCTTGCAGCTAGAAAATGACAGGTGACAGCTTTGCAAATGACAGGTGACAGTTAGGAGGCAGTTCTGGTTAGATTAAAATAGTTTGGATTAGATTATTTTAACTAAGAGATTGGTTCTGCACAGTTCTGTTAGGTACTCACAATATATTTTTGAATTAGGTCTCCCCACGGATCTGGTCAGGTTTTGGACTGGACTCCGGTTCTGGTCTCGGCACTTCACAGTGATCTGGGTCAGCTCTCTGGTTCTGCTAACAGCGGTCTGGGTCACTCTGGATCTCTGGCCTCTGGTTCTGGATACTGCTCTGCTTTCTCTGGGTACAGCACTGCTTCTGGATCTTTCTGCACAGCTTTCTCTGGATCCAGCGCTGATCTGCACGGCTCCTGGATGCTGCTACCGCTGTTAGGTTTGCTGGATGCTGAGGCCTACTGAGAAGAGTTCTCAGTTTGTGGGTTTAGGCCCTTGCCTTGAGTTCTGAATCAAGTTCTTTGGAGTTTTAAAGTCTAAGTGTTGAATCTGGTATCTTCTGGATGTTGTATGTGTCATGATCTCTGCTTCCAAAGGGTCAGGGTTTTCCCAACTCCCTTGGAAGCAGATCCATAACCCAGGTTCCGAGTGCCAACCAGTCCCAATTGGGACCTTTTGGACCCAGTCCTGGCGCCAGTGGCACCAGGCTCATAAATATGCCCAGTCCCAGCGCTGGAAGCGCCGGGCTCATAATGCTTGGGTGGACTTACCTGCAGCAGACCATGCTGCTTACTTGCCTGCCAGTTGAGCCTCTGATCCTCTTCTGTTTGGAACTACTTTTCCTGTTGGGTGGGGCAGGAGCCACTCCCTAGATTCAGAACACTGGAACTCTTCTGGAAAGCAGGAACTCTTTTCTTACCTAGGCGTGGCTGTGGAAGGAGACACCTAAGCACTACAGGAGGCTATTTAAACCACACCCGATGGATGAATCTTGCTTTGCGTTATTCTGCATCCTCTGCAGCAGAACGCTCATCGTGTCTTCTGCATCTGATCCTGGGCCTAAGGAAAAAGGCTTACCATCCTGAATCCAGTCTTCAGCAACACCTATAAAGACAAGAAAGAACAGGTTAGCATTACGGTCTTCAGTGACAGCTCTTCACTTACCTGGTCCATCGGCTGTCACCAACGCCTCGCGCTGCATTCCGGCATCTGAAAGACAAAGGCTTACCTACTCTTCGTGCGCTCCGGAGGTCTTCACACTGCATTCCGGCATCTGAAAGACAAAAGCTTACCAACTCTTCGCACGCTCCGGAGGCCTTCGGCGCTGCATCCCACATCTGAAAGACAAAACAAGGTGCGTTTAAAGACATTGGGGAACTTTAATACTCACGTGCCATTACTCCTTTCCACATCTAACCCAGTGGGTATTCCGGCACCCTGCAGCCGCTCCGAACTTGTACCTGCAAAATAAAAAGACAGTTAGAGCGCATCGTGAAGCAGGCAACAAGCGCTTACTTACGTGCTTCCAGGCGCTTCTATTCATCACACGGGCTCCATCTTCAACTCACTTCAGCCCGTCATCCGCCATCGCCGGAACCCTGCAAAACAAGAGACATCATTACTAAAGACTTTAAAGACATTAGAATTACTCGAAACTTACCGTTCGTGCAGTAAACGACGGACAGCAGTCCTCTGAAGTCAAGAGGCCTGCTCCCCTTATCCAGTGAAGAAACTGGTTACAGCACCCTGCCCCGAGGCAGATGGAGAGCACAGCGTTCACTTACCTAAGGTGAGAGCGTTAACCTTTGGGGTTCTACAGGAGAAGAGAAAGGGAAGAAGAGAGAGACATTCAATAACCCAGTTCCTTAATCCCATATTTTCTATCTGCAGACATCGTACCCTTCGAGTCAGACATACAGTGCACAGAGGTCCAGCCCAAAGAGCCAGCCGTGTGTTACACATCACGTTTGAAGATACGGTATACGCCCAGTCAAGACCGGCGCCTCTACGGGAATCAGGTGAGCATTACAGAACGCAAAGCCTACCACAAAACTCCCGTCCAGGCGCTATGGAAACCTCGGATACCGACCAGCTAGCCCAGTTAGTTGGGGAACTAAGGGCAGAAGTGCATGCAGCCCGTCAGGAAACGAACGCTCTAAGAAGGGAACTGATTATTTCCAAGGAGCGTACAGATGATCTTGCTAGACAATTGCTACAGTCACAAGCCGGACAGACCCCGTTACCCGCATCTGGGGGAAATCTTCCTTCTACATCCCCTATGAATCCAGTGCAGATCAACCTACCTGGGAATGTACCTCTGGCTCCGCCCGAACGATTTTCTGGTGACCCAAAGAGGTTTGCAGTATTTATCAATCAGTGCCGGTTGCATTTCTTATGCCGGCCAGCAGCCTTTCCAACTGATCAAGCTAAAGTAGCTTTTGTGCTTTCGTACCTTAGTGGCAATGCGGCAGACTGGTCGATCCCTCTAGTAAATCAAGATGATCCGGTCCTCCATGATTTTCAAGATTTTCAGCTCAGTATGGAAAACTGTTCGCAAGACATTCACAGGGGCAGGCCTTGGACAATGAGCTTCTTTCGTTGCGACAAGGTAATCAAGACCTTTTGGCTTATATTGCGTCTTTCAAAAGACTGATAGTGGAAACTCAATGGCCTGAGGACAAAAGGATTTCGCTGTTTTATAGAGGTCTACGTGGAGAGCTCAAAGATGTGTTAGCCCAAGTAGTGAATCCCCCACAAGATTGTTCGGACTATATAGACTTAGTCGTTCAAATAGATCACAGACAGCAGAACAGGAAGGCCGATCGTTCCAAGTTTGATGCTCGAGTATTTTCCAAACCGCCAACTCCTTCCAAAGGAGTAGACTCCGGGGAACCCATGCAAATAGGGGGTCTGAAAGGTCCTCTAACACAAAAGGAGCGGGAAAGGAGAAAACAGTTGCAATTATGCCTCTATTGCGGAAATTCAGGGCACTTTCTTCGAGACTGTCCGGTGAAACCTGCCAAGAAGGCAGTAGGAGCTGCAGTTACCAATGTTACAAACTCTGAGCAGGGAAACGACCTCGCCCGACAAGAATAGAGGTCCTCTTGCCGAGCGTGAAAACCAGTTCCGTGACCTCGCATTTCGTGATACCTATGGTCCTCAGCCCTGATAATCCGGATCGATTACATGCAATTGAAGCTTACGTTGACAGCGGTGCCATCGGCAATTATGTGGATCATGAAATGGTTTTGAGGATGAATCTAACTCTTTGTCCCAAGGCTGTAAAGGACGTCATTACTACGGTGGATGGTACGGAGATAGCCTCCGGGCCAGTAACGCATACCACTCAAGAGGTGACGCTAGTAAGTCAAGATGGACACCATGAGAAGATCGTGTTCGATGTGATCAAGGCCCCTCAGTTTCAGATTATTCTAGGAATACCTTGGTTAGAGAAACACAATCCTCTGATCGATTGGCGAGCAAGAACGGTCCAGTTTCCAGAATGTGTCTCTACTTGTCACCCTCCACCTGGTGTTGCACTGGCAGCAATTTCTTCAGAGACTCCCCAGTTACCTCCCGAATACCTAGAATACCAAGATGTTTTCCGGAAGGATCAGGCTAACTCTCTACCTCCTCATAGGTCTTATGACTGCCAGATAGACCTGATACCTGGATCTACTCCTCCTTGTAGTAGAATTTATGCCCTCACCGAGCCTGAGAACCTTCACCTTCGACAATACCTGGATCAATACCTGGCAAATGGGTTTATTCGTCCTTCCAAGTCCCCTGCTTCTTCAGCTTTGTTCTTCGTTCCAAAAAAGGAAGGAGACCTTAGAACTTGTATAGATTATCGCTCCCTGAACCAGATCACTGTTAAGAATAGATATCCGTTACCTTTGATCCCTGAACTCCTGGACCAAGTCAGAAAAGCATGCATATATACAAAGCTGGATCTTAGAGGAGCTTACCACTTGGTACGAGTAAAAGAGGGCGATGAATGGAAGACGGCCTTCCGCACCAAGTATGGGCTATTTGAATATCAGGTCATGCCCTTCGGACTTTGCAATGCCCCGGCCGCCTTTCAATATTTTATGAACGATGTCCTCAGAGAGCTCATAGATGTGTGTGTTGTTGTTTACATTGACGACATCCTCGTTTATTCTTCATCGGAATCTGAACATCGGAAACACGTGAAAATGGTCCTCGAAAGATTGCGTCAACACAAACTTTTTCGCTAAGTTGGAAAAATGTGTTTTCAACGTGACTGAAGTTGAATTCTTGGGATTCATATTATCACCTGGCGGAGTGCGTATGGATTCAAAGAAGGTCGATGGAGTTCTCAAATGGCCATCACCATCCTCCGTAAAAGGTGTGCAAAGCATGTTAGGCTTCGCTAACTTTTACCGCAGGTTTATCCCCGAATTCTCTCGAATAGTCCAGCCCATCACTGCCTTGTTAAAGAAAAACAAACGTTTTGAATGGTCTACCGAGGCGGAACAAGCTTTCCAGGATTTGAAGACTAAATTTATCTCTGCACCAATCTTAAAACACCCTCGCCCCGAACTCCCCTACATCGTGGAGACTGATGCTATCACAAAAGGACCCGGTAACCAATCAGTTGCATCCCGTGGCATTTTGGTCCCGCAAATTCTCGCCTCCTGAAATCAATTACACGATTACTGACAAGGAACTTCTGGCTATCAAGTCTGCCTTTAAGGCTTGGCGGCATTATCTGCTGGGGGCCCGACACACTGTCACTGTGATTACGGATCACCGAAACCTGCAATATTTGAAAACCGCAAAAGCCCAATCCTCTAGACAACTCCGTTGGGCATTATTCTTTGCCGAGTTTGACTTCATAATTACCTATCGACCTGGTACAAAGAACGGTAAAGCTGATGCCCTTTCTCGGATGGGAGTGGAAGAACACTTGATCAACCCTAAACCTGTACCAATCATTCCCGAACAAAGAATTCTGGGTGTAATCGCCACAGAATCCATAGAGGAAGTTAAGGATAAAGCCAGGCAACTTGTAACTCCAGCAGACATACAGACATACAGAATTGGCATCTGCAGGGAAAGGACTTTGCAGTAAAGGACAACTTATTGTATTTCCAAGAACGATTATACCTACCCAGCACAGATTTACAGAAAAAAAGTAATCTCTTGTTATCACGATTCTTTAATGGAAGGACATCCCGGTATGGCCAAGACCTCAGAAAAGATCAAGCGCTACTTCTGGTGGCCGTCTTGGAAAAAAGATATCAGAGACTTTATAATGTCCTGTGGAGTATGCGCCCAAAACAAGAGTCAAAAGGAAAGACCAGCAGGCCTCTTACGCCCTATTGACATCCCACCTCACCCTTGGCATACGCTTTCTATGGACTTCATCACCGATCTACCTCCATGCTCCGGATACAATACAATTCTAGTAATCGTGGACTTATTCTCCAAGATGGCGCATTTCATTCCGCTCAAAGACTTGCCAACAGCAGCAACTCTGGCCCGAGAATTTCTCGAAAACATCGTCCGACTGCACGGTTTTCCTTCGGTTCTAATTTCGGATCGAGGTAGTCAATTTATTTCTCATTTTTGGCGAAGTTGCTGTCGGTCGGCTCAAATTGATGTGAGACTATCGACCAGTCACCACCCTCAGACCGACGGACAAACCGAGAGGACCAATCAAACTCTGGAACAGTATTTACGCTGCATGCTGCAACAAACTGAAAAAACTTGGAAAGACATCCTTTGGATAGCCGAATATGCCTACAATAACTCTGTCCATTCGGGAACTGGGAAAACCCCGTTTTTTCTTTTGTACGGCAGTCACCCTCGAACCTCGGAGTTGGATCCCCTCCAAGATCTTGAAACACCAGCAGTAGACTACCTGCATTCTACAATCACCCAAGCCTTTAAGGAAGCTGTTTCTCACCTTCAAAGGGCTAAAGAACAATACAAGAAAGGAGCAGATCAACATCGGAAGGAAGCCCCTCAATATCAAGTAGGGGATCAAGTCTGGTTATCCACCAAATATCTACCTCTAAAAGGGCCACGCACATTCAACCCAAGATACCTTGGTCCCTATTCCATCACTACCATAGTAAACCCAGTAGCGGTCAAGTTGGACTTGCCCCCGCACATGAAGATACATCCGGTCTTCCACGTCTCTCTATTAAAACCCGTGCAACCTCAAACCCGACTAACTAAATCTCCAAAACCTATCCTAGTTGATGGAGAACTTGAGTTTGAAGTCAAAAGCATTCTGGACTCCAAGATCTCCAAATCTAAACTATTTTACCTAATTGACTGGAAAGGCTACGGCCCCCAAGAGAGATCCTGGGAACCTGCTGAATATGTCCACGCTCCTCACCTAATCAAAAGATTTCACCGAACATTTCCTGACAAGCCAAAACCCCTGGAGAAGCCCGGTTTGGGAGGGGCCTTGAGGGGGGGTACTGTCATGATCTCTGCTTCC
The DNA here is from genome assembly GCF_040938575.1 of Ambystoma mexicanum. Taxonomy (NCBI): domain Eukaryota; kingdom Metazoa; phylum Chordata; class Amphibia; order Caudata; family Ambystomatidae; genus Ambystoma; species Ambystoma mexicanum. The sequence continues at coordinate 361,974,169 of NC_090926.1, read as the reverse complement.
AAAGGGTCAGGGTTTTCCCAACTCCCTTGGAAGCAGATCCATAACCCAGGTTCCGAGTGCCAACCAGTCCCAAATGGGACCTTTTGGACCCAGTCCTGGCGCCAGTGGCACCAGGCTCATAAATATGCCCAGTCCCAGCGCTGGAAGCGCCGGGCTCATAATGCTTGGGTGGACTTACCTGCAGCAGACCATGCTGCTTACTTGCCTGCCAGTTGAGCCTCTGATCCTCTTCTGTTTGGAACTACTTTTCCTGTTGGGTGGGGCAGGAGCCACTCCCTAGATTCAGAACACTCGAACTCTTCTGGAAAGCAGGAACTCTTTTCTTACCTAGGCGTGGCTGTGGAAGGAGACACCTAAGCACTACAGGAGGCTATTTAAACCACACCCGATGGATGAATCTTGCTTTGCGTTATTCTGCATCCTCTGCAGCAGAACACTCATCGTGTCTTCTGCATCTGATCCTGGGCCTAAGGAAAAAGGCTTACCATCCTGAATCCAGTCTTCAGCAACACCTATAAAGACAAGAAAGAACAGGTTAGCATTACGGTCTTCAGTGACAGCTCTTCACTTACCTGGTCCATCGGCTGTCACCAACGCCTCGCGCTGCATTCCGGCATCTGAAAGACAAAGGCTTACCTACTCTTCGTGCGCTCCGGAGGTCTTCACACTGCATTCCGGCATCTGAAAGACAAAAGCTTACCAACTCTTCGCACGCTCCGGAGGCCTTCGGCGCTGCATCCCGCATCTGAAAGACAAAACAAGGTGCGTTTAAAGACATTGGGGAACTTTAATACTCACGTGCCATTACTCCTTTCCACATCTAACCCAGTGGGTATTCCGGCACCCTGCAGCCGCTCCGAACTTGTACCTGCAAAATAAAAAGACAGTTAGAGCGCATCGTGAAGCAGGCAACAAGCGCTTACTTACGTGCTTCCAGGCGCTTCTATTCATCAAACGGGCTCCATCTTCAACTCACTTCAGCCCGTCATCCGCCATCGCCGGAACCCTGCAAAACAAGAGACATCATTACTAAAGACTTTAAAGACATTAGAATTACTCGAAACTTACTGTTCGTGCAGTAAACGACAGACAGCAGTCCTCTGAAGTCAAGAGGCCTGCTCCCCTTATCCAGTGAAGAAACTGGTTACAGCACCCTGCCCCGAGGCAGATGGAGAGCACAGCGTTCACTTACCTAAGGTGAGAGCGTTAACCTTTGGGGTTCTACAGGAGAAGAGAAAGGGAAGAAGAGAGAGACATTCAATAACCCAGTTCCTTAATCCCATATTTTCTATCTGCAGACATCGTACCCTTCGAGTCAGACATACAGTGCACAGAGGTCCAGCCCAAAGAGCCAGCCGTGTGTTACACATCACCTTTGAAGATACGGTATACGCCCAGTCAAGACCGGCGCCTCTACGGGAATCAGGTGAGCGTTACAGTATGGTCCGGCAGCATGCTCCGCAGCAAATGGAATTGAATGTCCTCTCTAGCTTCCAGTGGCTCTTTTTATGTCTTTTGAAAGTGGGTGTGTGTGCAGCATCACTAGCCAGCCCCTCTTTCAACTTGTCATTGGCCCAATTCTCCCCTCTCCCATGATTGGGGAAGGAACTGTGAGTCAGAGTGATGCTGTAGGTTTTATGGGTCGGAGGATCCTCCCCTGGTCAGTTTGCCCACAAATCTATATTTGATCAAAATACACATTTCTCAAATACATAGTGGTTTGTCATTGCATGTACATATTACCTATCACATGAGGTAGTCTCTGTCCCAAATCTGCTCTTCCTGAGGGCTTGCATTCAGAAACGGCAACATTTTCGATTTTAGTGGGTTATGCAACCTTGGTTCTTCATTAAAAATTATACACATATACACGGCCTGTCCATACATACTCCAGTAAATTCCCATGTCTCTAGCTTAAACACAGAGTCTGTAGTATCCATAAATAGCAGGGTTTTGCCCCAGAACATCACACAAATTCCCAACGCGTCTTAAAATGTGCACAGAAAAATCACAAGAATTATGGTATAATTTAAATAATTTTGACAAGTCCGCACCATGAGTTATACATCTTTCTTAGAATCATATTCTGGCCAACAGGGGTGTGTCTTTTCAGGTCACATGGTGTAGAAACCAGTTTATCCAGTTTCTGCCAAGCTCAGAGACCCTGCTCCTCCCAGCTTCTGCCAAGAGGAGGCTGTTTTACGGTCCCCCCAATAAACCATCTGCCTGAGTCAAGGAAGGGCTTTGTTCAACTCCCTGTAGCTGCTCCACCCCTAATCTAATCAGAGAGGTGACAACTCCTTTTGGCAAGGGGAAGAGTGGCTGAGCAGGTTTTAACTCTTGTGGGGGTAGATGTCAAGCAGAATTCAGTTTCATTAAGCCAGGTTTCAGATAAAATGTCATTTTTTTGTTCCCCAGTTTAAGTCAAGTCAATTTTTACATATGCAGCTAGAATGCTGATTCTAAGTTCAAAACTATGACATTTCAACAGTGACAAACTATGTGACACTCAAAAGTAGGCCACTCAGTTAATTTAAACATTTTCGATTGTTGGTAGTTTTAAATCCAGTTTCAGTTAGGCTGCTGCAGACCTGCAGAGCTCAGCCAGTCTTGTTATGAACATTCAAGTCACTTCAGAATATAACTTTACATTGTATCCACCTCTCAGTAAGTCTTTCTTTGGCCTGCTTTGGGTTCATTTATTCAGTTTTACACAAAAGTCTGGTGGTTTTAAAACGCCGGCTTTCTGATAGTGGTGAGTACTGGTAATGCAACCATTTTTGGGATTTAAGAAAATGAATTCCCCACAGTTCTAGGTTGCTTTTGGCAATCAGCATTGCCATTCCCAATGGTTTCAGTCTACTGTGTGGGTAGTCCAATGGTGGTTTTAGGCAGTGCCCTTCTGTGCCCATAACATCGGCAAAAATGGTTGGCAGCCTATTCTTCATGCATTTCCCTGGGCATTTTCTGGGAAGCTCTGGCCATCATGATGTTTTCAATGCCAGTACTGCACAGTTTTTGTGGTAGGGCTCGGATGCATGGGTAAAAACATCCCACACTTCCGGGAATCCAATTCCTTCGAATCAGCCAAGTGCTGTCTGAGCTCAGGAGAACAGGCATCATAAATAGACTCCAACATAAAAAGATTCATCATACCCTCATAAGTGTTCACTTTGTAACCCTTAATCCATCCCTCTAAGTTTTTCAACCCTTCACTCACCCAGGTAGCCCAAGGGATACCATAATGCTTTTTGAGGGTTCTAAACCTCTTAAGATACTGGGAAGGGGTCTTCCCGAACCTAGCTATCAAAGCTAGTTTCACACTTTCGTAATCCGTCTTATCCGCCTCCCCCAACTCCATTACCACATCAGTCACAACAGGAGGGAGCCTAGAGAACAACCAGGGAAGTAAATCATTCCCGCTGATGTCCTGGAGCCCATGATTGTACTCAAACAGTTTTAACCAATCCAACACATCCAATCTCGGTTCATACATACCCACTAATTCCTTCGGCATCCGGGGTCTTTTGGGACTGGAGCTCCTAGAGGAACCAGAGGAGAGAGAAGCATTTTCCACAGATAACTTTTTCATCTCTAACTCGTGATTAAGTTCTATTTCCCTGAGTCTTAACTCAGCTTGCTTCTGCTCAGCCTGGGCATTCATCCGTCTGAACTCGAGCTCTTGGTTTCGTTCAGATTGAGCCAAGAACCTTTTGTATTCTAATTCGAGCTTCATTTTTTCAAGTTCAAAATAAGCAGGGTTACATGTGGAACCTGGTATGGGCCCCGTAGGTACAGCTGGTAAGGCAGGTAGAGGAGCAGGGGAGACAGGTTTGTGAGCCTCTCCTTCCTCTTCAGCCTCTTCATCACTATCATCAGAATTATGATTTAGATCAACGCAATTAGTGTCATCTAGATTTGCTGAAGATATTGTTTCCTCTGAACCCGTACCCAGACTTTGGTTCGCCAGCAATCTCTCTTATCAGTTCTAACTTCGTGCCCCTTACAGGAAGATTCTCTTGCCTACAGAGAGCTCGTAACCTCTCAGTATTTTCACCTGACAAGGATTCTTGACAGTAAGCTTCCATAGTAGACATGTTTTTGAAAGTTGCTTTTTAGTGCTAAGCTTTGTGGTTAGTTATCCTAAAGTATCGAAAAGCACTCTAAACTGTATACTCGATACAAATCCCACCGCTGTACACCAGTGTTAGGCGGAAACCTGTGCAGTTCCCTCTGGGACCACTGCAAAAGATTTAGGACTACAGGTGTTTGGCAGTAAACCCACTTGGTAGCAGTCTGTACCACACAGATTCACTTGGTAGCTGTGGCTGAGCAGTCAGACTTCCCTCAAGAAGAGTTAGGCAGTATGTGGAGTATACAAAATAGGGCAATTCTACACAGTTAAACAAGCAAACACGCAACAAGGATTCGGTGTAAAGATATAAAGGTACATCTATATAAAAACACTCTGGCACTATTACGGCAAACAACTTCAATCGCAATTACTAGAAGAAACAGATCAATCCCTCTAACAATAGTTCGACAAATCTAGGTTCAACGGCATCACTTATTTGCAGACAGAGGTGTATGCTTTAACCTAGATGGCACTCTAGTATTCGTTAGGTTGGGAGAGAAAAAAGGGCGGGTTAAGAAATCAACTCGATACCAATATGTGTAAGAACAAAGATGCAAGGCAAGAAGACAAGAACCACTGTAGATTCCAAAGTTCAGAGGCCAGGCCCACTCGGAGAGAGGCAAGGCGATATGTCCCAAAAAGTATCTCAGTGGAAATGCGTTTGAGTCTTTGTAGCAAATTGTTATCGGCAGATTGGACCAGTTCAGAACAACACGCTAGAGAAAGCTTGGAGGCGACCCTATGGAGAGGCGAGGATTAAGACACCTCACTCTATCCGGCAACAAGGGAAGCCAGGCAGACACAGTACCTTGATTGTGGAGAGACAGCTCCGGCGGGGGCAGTTGTTCCTGGTGGTGGATACACGTCCGGTCTTTGCTAAGAGAAGAGGTGATCTCGTTGTCGAAGGAAAGTTGAAGATTGTTGCACTACCAGGGAAGAGACCAGCCGCGGAGTGCTCCGTCACAAGGCACCACCTTTTGGTCGCGGTACATGGGTAGTGGCTATCCCGTTGCTGAGGTGCTCTGCACGGGCAATTCGACCACTGCGTCCTGAGGCGAAGAAAAAGCAAAGGGGACTGGTTGTTCCCACGAGTCAGGGGAAGAGACTCACCGGCAGGGAGATCTCCTCTGTCGTCGGGAAGTGGTGAGTAGGTTCAGCAGGGCTCCACCGGAGGTGTCGTCATTGCAGGTCGGCTCAGCTTTACCCTTGTTGGATTCTTTAGGTCCTGTGGTGACTTCTGAAGATCCAGTCCCAAAAGCCCTGCTTTTATGCAGAAAACCCCCATTCATTCAGCCTAGCTGTCACTCAAACACGCTAAGTGGTGAGCGGGGAGGCTCACCACTTGGGTCAATCACACCAGAGTGCGACCGGAGTTGGCAAGGCAACTCGGTCCAGGTTGCCTAACCCCCTCCCACACCCCTGTGGTAACCCAGACAGAATGGCACCACTTTGGAGGGTCTCTGTACAGAAGCCCGCCAGAGATGAACACAGACGCCATTTTAAAAAGCCGAGTTCTGGCAGAAAATACCATCCGATAGACTTATTTAAGATAAGTAGACCGTTGGTATGTTACAGACTAACGAGAAAAAAAGTATCAATCTCCAACAATGGGAAGAATCCCATAGGGTTATATTCGGGGTCGAATATAACAAGTAGTTTCCACTGCCACCAGCCAAAACTCGACGAGGGGGGACGGGACAGTGCCCCCTCGAATAACAAACCTAGGAGTAATTGAATTACCCCAACTAGTACGTCCACAATAGGATGGTTTGTACTAGTTCTGTTAGTAAATTTAGGTCTAGTAAAGCCAATGGTGACTTTACATGCCCGGGGAGACAGTAGTCAGTCCCTGGGTATGGAGTCTATGATGGAGGTCCGCTAGGATGCCCCAGTGCTACGGCATGGAGGGTGCGGTGTAACACACATAGCAAAACATATGAGACCCTATGGAGTAAAAGACCCCATAGCCCATAGAACACATTGATATTAAAAGGAATTACACACATTCATGTCCAAGAGTGGGAGACAAAGAGTCTCACTCTTGGCAGGATGGAAAAAAAACAAACTCTAGAAATCCAGCAAAGCTGCTGGGGGACTCACTAGGTTAGGAAATTCAGCTTAACAGAGAATTCTCCCTAACAGGAAAATGGCACGGAGGACGACTGGCGCATAGGGGGGTTCAGTTGAGGAGGGTGTCGCAGCAAGCCCCATCAAACGGAGGAATCCGGCCTGGGTGACCTGTCCCAGTAGGCCGACGCGGTCAACGAGCCATTCGAGATGGCGTGCAGTCTCCTCATGAAAAGACTGCAGGTCACCTTGCATGGCCCGTTGACGCAACGCCACACCAGTCAGGACAGGCTCAACCCGGACCCGGATAGCCACATCCGCAGGCAGAGGAAGGCCAGTTGTCGTGAGCTCATCCCCTGCCTGAAAACGGGTCTGGACGTAGGCATCCCTGCTGGTGCAAGATGATGCAGGGACAGGATTGCACACAGGCACCTCCGCGGCGGCCTGTGCTGCCTCCTGTCCCTGGTCCTGCACTGCACCACTAGCACCAGTGGAATCCCTACCTCCAGACCCCGTCTCTGTTGCTTGCACGGCCTCCTCCTCCACCAAACCCCCCGCCAACCTGGATGACTCCGTGCCATCTTCCCCCGTTGGGCCCTGTGGGGTCCCAGCTGCCCCTTCTGCTGCCGAGGAGTCCAACTCCGACCTCCGCCTCTTGGACCTCCCCCTGGCAGCTGCGGCCTGGGACGCGGCACCGGACTCCTCACTCCCCGACGAGATCACAACCTGGGAGGGGAGCAGGGCCTTGCGTCTCCGGCTGGCGGTGGGATCCCCGCCGCTGTGCTCCACAGCACCTTCTCCGCCCTCTTCATCAGTTGACGCTGCAGACAGGGAGAAATAAAACACAGTCATCAGGGCACTGTACAATGGACACATACACACATGACAGTTGTACATGAGTGGCATTGGCAAACCTCAGACATGCCATCACAATCCCCAACACACATGTCATTTCAACTTGCACACATGAGCCATACCACAGCCATATCGCAACTGCCAGCACCATCCATACACATACAACAGCATGAGCAGGCAATGGTGAGCCAGACATCACATGCAACACAGGGAGTGCACTACACATGTACACGCACCACCACACTTGCATGCATGTGTACACCTCTGCCAAGTGTCGCAGTGTTCAGATGGGCATCCATGTCACATCTGCCAATCAGGCTTCCACATCCCGCTGTCACATGCATCCATGTTACATCACTGTTGCACCCTTGTCAAATACACACACATGCACATGTACACAGTGCTGATACATGCAGCTGAAGACAACATACATGCGTGACATCACGAGCATGCCTACTTACATACACATTCATCCAAACATGTGTGCCCACACAACTGCATTTGGCATGCAAGCCTACACACACAAGCACCATTCATGTCTCACACATGACAGCCCTCGCATGTGTTAGCCTCACGGCCCTGTACACCCCCACCCATGCTCGACCCCATACAAATAGATGTGCAACCTGCACACTACTGAAACATCACCACACGCACAGCTTACAATCAGGATGCATGTACACTTACCGCTCGACTACAGACGGGTCTGCCTCTCAAGGACCTGGATGTGGAGCGCTGGGGATATGCGTTCCAGGACCCTCATCTGATCTTCCGACAAGTGGCCCCGGCGCCCCTTAGCATCCGCTGCCTTCAAGAGGCGCTGGGCCTTGTTCAGGGTCCTGGACCTGAAGTCCTCCCAGCGCTTCTTGACATGTTGGAAGTCGCGGACTGCCAACCCCTCCGCGTTGATGGCAGTCACGATGTCCGTCCAGATCCGAGTCCGTCCTTGCTTGTCGGCGCGGGAACTTCAGAAGAGGGCATCATACTGCCCCAGGACTTGCTCCACCAGGACACCAACTTCCCTGGCACTGAAGCTGGTGCCCCTCTGCCTCTCTGGCCGGGGGTTGTCAGTGGTGCCAGATGTTGCAGTGCCCGACATGACAACCCCAGAGGCAGGAGTGGGTGGGCAACTGGGTCCTGGGGCTGGGCTGTGGAGCGATGGAATCCCAGTCGGGAGTTTTTGGTTCCAGCAGGGGTGGTCACAGCAACAGCACCCCTGGCTGATGTGTAGGCAGCAAATGGCAGGGCACGTGGGCAGCAGGCAGCCAGGCAGCAGCAGATGGCAGGTGGGAGCGTGCTCGGGGATCTGGGGGGCAGTAAATCGGCTTTCTGGGCAGGAGTGTGATCTTCCGTGTGCTTACGCGTGGCCAGCTTGATACAGAGTGATTTGGCACGTGAAAATCCTGCACTTCCGCGTGTAAATCGAGTAAAGGCCCTTAGCGCATAAGAGCATCTGCACGCATACGCGATTTCATTGGCCCAAAGGGCCCCATGCACGCAGCTGTGACGTCACGCGCATGGCCGTTGAGAATGGCGTGTGTAAAAATAAAGAGATACACGTCCGAGTGTCAAAGCGTGTAATTGGCGCGTCTGTGACGTGTGTATAAAAGGGACGTGTAGAACGCCATTTCCTTGTACGTGCTTTTCGTGGAGAGCGAGTGGGTGAAATCTGTACTTCTTGTCGGTTCACACGCGATTTACTTCACGACGTTTCCAGTTCGTACTCCCTGTTACCTCTGACAGCTTTTTCTCTTTTCCTCTTTTTCCTGGGCCTGTTTCCTGAAACAGCGTTCCCTTTTACTGTTGTCCTGTCTCCTCAGACAGCGTACAATTCTTCTTTTGGCGGGGGTGTTGCCAACGCGCACACGTGCATATTTTTCACGGTTTGTTCCTGGCAGACGGTGAGTCGCGCATGTATTTAACATCTGTGCTTGCCCCGTGTGTCGCGTACCCCTTCACAGGTCATTCTAGGCTGTGTGGGACACGCATACGTTCATTCTTGTGTTTCTGGGTGCCACAGCATAGTGCAGGTTTATTTTTCCACGCACGTGGTCTAGGAGGGGTTGCGTGCACCTTACTTCCCTTTTTTGGGGTGCCTGTGCGTTGCGTGACCCGTCATCTTTCCCCAGGGTGACATACAGCCTTGCTAGAGCACTAGGGTATGATTACCATCTGGTACCCAACCCCTTTGACCCCCAATTGCCCAGGACAATAGTTCACAGCGACTCCCATACGCACAATAACATCAGTGCCATGGCTGGGAGGCGAACAAGCCGAAAGGGTGGCAAAGGTGGCCGAGCCCCAAGTGGTGGCCGTGGTGGATCCGGTAGGGGACGTGGCCATGACTTGCAGGGTGCCCCTAGCCCCCCATGTGTGGAGGAGCAGTCAGGGACACCCATGCCCCCCCTCATTGAGGTTAACGTGGCTGACACCATTCATGCTCAGCCCTTGTTGGACCAGCCCACTGTGGAACCAGACCTGGCACAGGGTGACTCCATGGCTGACTTCCAGGTCAGCAGGTATAGGCCACGTGCGTGGTGAACGTGGGTGTCATCAGGCAACGTGGATCAGGGGCAGCTAGGTCATCTGCTGCCCTGCGTAGGCAGGCTGGGGAGGCTGCAGGGACAGCTGCGGCTCCATCCACCCCACCTCTCACACACCCAGCCAGTACAGTGTCGGTCCAAATCCATCATGCTGACATTCCCCCTGACACCATCACACTTGAGCTAATGCCTGCACCAACTCCCATGCTGAGTGTGCAATCCCACACTCCTAGTACTGAGTCCACCGGGGCTCCTGCCCCTAGTGTCCAGAGCGGCGTAGGACACTCAGGAACCCCACCACCTTCCAAGCCGAAGAGGAAGAGTGCTCGTCCAGTAGAGGCTGATGCCCCAGACACGGCTACACAGTCCGGCCCGTCAAGGAAGCCCAGCTTCAATGAGGCCGAACTGAATGCACTTGTAGAGTACGTGTCCGCACATGACCGCAAAATGGTGATTGTTGCAGGATCCAAGACCACACCTGCACAACGTCAGGCACAGTGGCAGACCATTGCGGACATCATAAGTGCCCTTGGAATCGTGAGGTGCACAGCTACTGAATGCTACAAGCGCTGGAATGACCTGAAGCGCAGGGCAAAGAATAAGCTGGCCTCAAGTCATGCCGCAACTCTAGTGACTGGAGGTGGGTCTCCAGCAGACGACATGGAACTCACTCCACATGAGCAGGTTGCTGGGACCTACGTCACGGAGGAACAGATCCAAGGTGTAGGAGAACTGGCAGATTACGAGGCATTGTCCGGTGAGTGCACATGCATGTGTGTGTCAACCATGTGCATGGTGTGTGTGGGAGGGCTTCTGTTTGGGTGCCAGGGGAGGGTGTGTGTGCCTGAGTGGTTTGGGTCACCCATGTGCCTCTTCCTATACATTCTGTGCACCAGCATTTGGGTATCCAAATACCCAATCCCTTCTGCCAACATTAGACATCCAGCCCAACACCACGCCAGTTGCCCTTGGAGTGTCATCTTGCCACAACATTGTTGCTCATTTACCTCTGTTTATTCAGGCAGATTGTTTGCATACCACCACTTTTACACTGGATTTCTCAGTCCTATTGTCACATGTCTGACATGGCTATGGTACAGTGGACTGGCTTTGTTTCCTGCACATGATTTGTTTAGACATGTCCCTGTGCTATAGGGCCATTTTGGACTGGCAGCTCCAGGTTAAACATTTGAACCATTTAAATGGAATAATCAATTTCAATAGCAAACTGGACTGAATGAACAATTGGTGACCTCCTCTCGCTCTTCACTTCGTGGCTAGGGTACATGCCATCTGTGTAATGGCATGTGTATTTGACCTGCCAATCACTGGCCAATGTGTGATGCCAATGCTAGGCAGCATGCATCAAATGTGTTCATCTTCCATCTTGGTGTCATCAATGTGTGCCATCTGCCTACCCTTCACACGCAGTGACGGTGCATGCATGGGAGGGTTTTAGTCACGTGGGACATGTGTCAATCAAATACTGTTTCTGTAGCCTCTCAGCCCTAATTGTGTGCCATAGTGTTAATGCCTGTTTCCATTTGTTTTCATGTCTTTGCAGGGGAAGACGCACCTGATACTGCTGGGGTTGTGGAGATGGTGCAGACCCAGGAGGGGTCTGAGGGCCGACCGACCACCAGTGAGGGATGTGGTGTGGTGGTGGGTGATAACCCACAACTGCTGCAGGTCGTGCTCTCAAGGGGTGTCTCTGGCTGCACCTCCCCCGAGCTGTACTCAGGTGTCGATTCAGATGATGAGACCTATGTGCCGTCGCAGGTGAGTGTTCCTGGGATGGATTCTGTTCTGTCCGACCCACCTGCACCAGGGTTAGAACCCTCAATGGGGATGTCAGTGTTGGCAGGTACGCCTTTGGTGGTTACGGATGCAGGGTCACACTCCGCGACATCTGATCCTGTTCCTGGGCCAGCAGATCAGAGGGGGAATGCAGTCCTGCAGCCTCAGGCAGTGCCGGCACAGCAAGGCGCAGTTCGCCTTGCCCCAGACAGGTGTGGTGCCCGCCGACGTGGTGGCCGTCAACCACCTGGCAATACCGCATGGGAGCAATCCATATACGGTATGGCAACCCAACAGGCAGCATCATCAGAGATGATAGCTCAGGCCATGGATAGGGTGGCCACTTCCATTGTCCCCCCGAAAGGCTGATGAAGCGACTACAGCAGGCAACAGACTCCATCTGCCAGTCACACAGGGAGGACATGTTGGCGTCCGACAGGGACAGGCGGGTGGCACTGGCGACTCTGCAGGAAGCCATTTCCATAGAGTCCCAGGGCCACAGGGAAGCCCTGAGGGTGGAACTCCTTCACCTCAGGATGACTCTTGTTGAGCTTGAGGCTTCAACAAACAGAGGACAGAACAGCAGCTGGAGCGTCTCACACGTACGCTCTCTTGAGATGCAGGCAACTAGGGCGGAGGTCCAGGCATCCCGTGAGTTGTTGCATGGGGACCTCCGCACAATTATCCTCCAGAACGAGACCTACCACACCCGCATGCTTGCAGCCATGGAGGATCAGACTAGGGCTTTGCGTGGGCTGCCTCCCATAGTGCCACCACCTCCTGATGCAGCTGCAGAGGGTGAGGAGAGCGACAGCAGTGATTCTCCCACAATAGGTTAGCCGTGTAGGCCATGAGCCCATTTTTTTCGCAAGATCCACACAGGTGGATTTTGGTGTGCACCCTGTCCTCGGACCTCCTGGGTGGCCTCCCCCTCCCCCCCCCCAGGCCCATTAATGGCCACTTTTTTTTTTTTTTGGGACAGTGTATTGCCTTGTGTGGCTCCCGTGGGCATACGCTGCATTGTGACTGGGCACATGCAGGCTTGTCATGATTTTGGTTCAGATGCTTGGGTTTTGTGACACACACCCCTCCTGCTTCCCGTTTCCATGGGCTTGCAAAGGGTGTGCCCAAGTGAAATTGACGTACATGGTGACATTGGACTCCCATTCGATGTGTGGGCAGTCTGTAGTCAATACTGTGTATACATTCATAGTGCATATTGTTGTTGTATTGTACACTGCATGGTGTATTGATATGTGCCTCTGCATCCATCTCATCCTCCAAATTTGCAGGTCCATTTCTCATGTCTTCACAAGGCGGTCCATCTTGGAACTGGAGTCCCTGTTGTAAGCAGTGCACCTACACTCTTGCGTGGCGCTAACACTGTATACTTGGAAGTGTTTGAAGAGCTGGCATCATCAGGTAGTGAGGCTAGCAAATTTTTAAGTCTGTTATGTCATGTTTAAGGTAGGTTGGAGGTTGTGTAGGTGAATGGTATTCTTGGTAAGTATTTGGTAATGTGTGTTGTAGGTCCTGCATTACTGTGAGCATTTCATGTGTGGCCATGTTTCCATTAGGCACACTGTAGCTGGTAACACTTAGGGCATGTTGTGTGGATTAATTTGTTTTCTCTCACATTGCATGACATGCCATGGTGTGTTGTGTGACCATGCCGGGGAGGGGTTGGGTTACATGGCACTGTTTTCATGTAGTATTTTGGAAGTGGGTATTCATTTCTGCAGCATGGAAGTGTGTCTTTTGATGACACTGCATTGGTGGTGTTTGTGTAGGTAGGAATGCACACATTGTGACACTTCCACATGAACAATCTCAGGCTGCTATGGTTCTGACAGTTGACTGTCCCTTTGTTGGACATAATTGTCAGGTCGAGTCATCATTGCTTATCAGATGGTATGTGCCAGGGCTGTGTGCACTCCACAGGGGTATGATTTCTATGTGAAGTAATTAGCCACCAGCTGCGTACGGGCTGCCTCACCCCGTGCCCTCTCCCCTCCCATGCGCAGCGTGCGTGCATGTGGTTGGGGATGTGGGGGCACCACCATATCCACAGCCAGGCCCCGGCGTGTTGCAACATTGTGCAGGACACATGCTGCCACTATGATCCTTCACACTACTGGGGGCGCATATAACAGCTGCCCGCCAGAACGGTCAAGGGAGCGAAAGTGTGACTTGAGCACTCCGAATGTGCGCTCCACTATGCCCCGGGTTGCAGTATGGGCTGTGTTGTATCTTACCTCTGGAGGCGTGATGGGGTTCCGAATTGGCGTCATCATGTGGGTGCTCAGAGAGTAGGCACTGTCCCCTGGTGAGGAGGTGATGGGTATCATTAGTGGGGTAGTGACATAACTATGCATCTGACATGCATGCATGTGCAGTGGCATTCATACTCACCAAGCAGCCATGTATCGCCAAGCCGCCCAGCTTCTAGGTCCTGTTTTAGGGTAGACATTCGGTAAATGAAGCTGTCGTGGGTGGACCCTGGATAGTTGGCATATACTGAGGTGATGATTCCCTTGGCATCACATACTACCTGCATGTTGATGGAATGCCAGTGCTTGCCGTTCCTATAGATGTGCTTAGATGCCCTGGGGGGACGTAGTGCCACATGGGTGCAGTCAATGGCACCTAGCACTTTGGGGAATTGTGCCACACCGTAGAAATCGAGGGCGGCAGCCTGCCTTTCTGCAGGTGTCCTGGGCAGGTATATGTGCCTACGGACTGATGGGCGTGCAGTGATGATGTTCAAGACCTGGTGTAGGCAGCGTGACTGCGTGGCCTGTGACACCCCACCCACTATGGCACTTGTCCGCTGAAATTATCCTGTGGCCAGGAAGTGCAGTACATTGAGGACCTTCTCCAGGGGGCTGAGTGCTTGGGAGCACAGGGTGGGTGATGTGAGGTCATCCTCCCACTCACTGACCAGGTCCAGTATTATGTGTGGTGGAAACCTGTACCTCCCATACACATGGTCATCAGGCATCCCAAAAAGGCTGGTTCTGGGAGTGAAAATTCGGGCCCTCACTATCCTCCTCCTTTGGTAACCCACGGCCACTGCTGCTAGGAACGGTATATTCATCCTGGCGTCTGAGCTTGTTTGTTGTTTGCGCGCACTTTTATGCTGCGCGGGTCGACGTACGCCAGCAGGCGTACGTGTTTCAGGATTGGACCATTTATTTTTCGGCATGTCGTAGGCGAACTGTGAATCTTACCGCCCACCCCAGGAATACACGTAACACGCTCTCCCAGGCCCATTCGTGAGTGAATATTCCCGCCCACCCCTGTAATACACGTACCCCACTCTCACAGGCCCAGTCGCGTGTTGAAGTTCACGCGCACACCGAAATACACGTACCCAGGGCAATCGCGTGTGGAACTTCCCGCGCACCCCGGAGTACACGTACCCAGGCCAATCGTGTGTGGAACTTCCCGCGCACCCCGAAACACAGGTACCCAGGCAAATCGCACTGCTGGGGGGTGGGGTGCAGGGAGACATGAGTGGGTGCCTGGTGGAGGCTGCCCCTGCACTGCTGGGGGGTGGGGGTGGTGGGAGACATGAGTGGGGGCCTGGTGGAGGCTGCCCCTGGTGGCTGGGGGGTGGGGGTGCAGGGAGACATGAGTGGGGGCCTGGTGGAGGCTGCCCCTGGTGGCTGGGGGTGGTGGGAGAGATGAGTGGGGGCCTGGTGGAGGGTGCCCCTGGTGGCTGGGGGGTGGGGGTGGTGGGAGACATGAGTGGGGGCCTGGTGGAGGCTGCCCCTGCACTGCTGGGGGGTGGGGGTGGTGGGAGACATGAGTGGGGGCCTGGGGGAGGCTGCCCCTGCACTGCTGGGGGGTGGGGGTGGTGGGAGACATGAGTGGGGGCCTGGTGGAGGCTGCCCCTGGTGGCTTGGGGGTGGGGGTTCAGGGGGACATGAGTGGGGGCCTGGTGGAGGCTGCCCCTGGTGGCTGGGGGGTGGGGTTAGTGGGAGACATGAGTGGGTGCCTGGTGGAGGCTGCCCCTGGTGGCTGGGGGGTGGGGGTGCAGGGAGACATGAGTGGGTGCCTGGTGGAGGCTGCCCCTGCACTGCTGGAGGGTGGGGGTGGTGGGAGACATGAGTGGGGGCTGGTGGAGGCTGCCCCTGGTGGCTGGGGGGTGGGGGTGGTGGGAGACATGAGTGGGGGCCTGTTGGAGCCTGCCCCTGCACTGCTGGGGGGTGGGGGTGGTGGGAGACATGGGTGGGGGCCTGGTGGAGGCTGCCCCTGCACTGCTGGGGGGTGGGGGTGGTGGGAGACATGAGTGGGGGCCTGGTGGAGGCTGCCCCTGGTGGCTGGGGGGTGGGGGTGGTGGGAGACATGGGTGGGGGCCTGGTGGAGGCTGCCCCTGCACTACTGGGGGGTGGGGGTGGTGGGAGACATGAGTGGGGGCCTGGTGGAGGCTGCCCCTGCACTGCTGGGGGGTGGGGGTGGTGGGAGACATGAGTGGGGGCCTGGTGGAGGCTGCCCTTGGTGGCTGGGGGGTGGGGGTGCAGGGAGACATGAGTGGGAGCCTGGTGGAGGCTGCCCCTGGTGGCTGGGGGGTGGGGGTGCAGGGGGACATGAGTGGGGGCCTGGTGGAGGCTGCCCCTGCACTGCTGGGGGGTGGGGGTGGTGGGAGACATGAGTGGGGTCTGGTGGAGGCTGCCCCTGGTGGCTGGGGGGTGGGGGTGGTGGGAGACATGAGTGGGGGCCTGGTGGAGGGTGCCCCTGGTGGCTGGGGGGTGCGGTTGGTGGGAGACATGAGTGGGGGCCTGGTGGAGGCTGCCCTGCACTGCTGGGTGGTGGGGGTGGTGGGAGACATGGTGGGGGCCTGGTGGAGGCTGCCCCTGGTGGCCGGGGGATGGGGGTGCAGGGAGACATGAGTGGGTGCCTGGTGGAGGCTGCTCCTGGTGGCTGGGGGGTGGGGGTGCAGGGGGACATGAGTGGGGGCCTGGTTGCGGCTGACCCTACACTGCTGGGGGGTGGGGGTGGTGGGAGACATGAGGGGGGCCTGGTGGAGGCTGCCCCTGCACTGCTGGGGGGTGGGGGTGGTGGGAGACATGAGTGCGGGCCTGGTGGAGGCTGCCCCTGCACTGCTGGGGGGTGGGGGTGGTGGGAGACATGAGTGCGGGCCTGGTGGAGGCTGCCCCTGCACTGCTGGGGGGTGGGGGTGCAGGGGGACATGAGTGGGAGCCTGGTGGAGGCTGCCCCTGCACTGCTGGGGGGTGGGGGTGGTGGGAGACATGGGTGGGGGCCTGGTGGAGGCTGCCCCTGCACTGCTGGGTGGTGGGGTGGTGTTAGACATGAGTGGGGGCCTGGTGGAGGCTGCCCCTGCACTGCTGGGGGGTGGGGGGGTGGGAGACATGAGTGGGGTCCTGGTGGAGGCTGCCCCTGGTGGCTGGGGGGTGGGGGTGCAGGGAGACATGAGTGGGGGCCTGGTGGAGGCTGCCCCTGGTGGCTGGTTGGGGTTGGGGGTGGTGGGAGACATGAGTGGGGGCCTGGTGGAGGGTGCCCCTGGTGGCTGGGGGGTGGGGGTGGCGGGAGACATGAGTGGGGGCCTGTTGGAGCCTGCCCCTGCACTGCTGGGGGGTGGGGGTGGTGGGAGACATGGGTGGGGGCCTGGTGGAGGCTGCCCCTGCACTGCTGGGGGGTGGGGGTGGTGGGAGACATGAGTGGGGGCCTTGTGGAGGCTACCCCTGGTGGCTGGGGGGTGGGGGTGGTGGGAGACATGGGTGGGGGCCTGGTGGAGGCTGCCCCTGCACTGCTGGGGGGTGGGGGTGGTGGGAGACATGAGTGGGGGCCTGGTGGAGGCTGCCCCTGCACTGCTGGGGGGTGGGGGTGGTGGGAGACATGAGTGGGGGCCTGGTGGAGGCTGCCCCTGGTGGCTGGGGGGTGGGGGTGCAGGGAGACATGAGTGGGAGCCTGGTGGAGGCTGCCCCTGGTGGCTGGGGGGTGGGGGTGCAGGGGGACATGAGTGGGTGCCTGGTGGAGGCTGCCCCTGCACTGCTGGGGGGTGGGGGTGGTGGGAGACATGAGTGGGGTCTGGTGGAGGCTGCCCCTGGTGGCTGGGAGGTGGGGGTGGTGGGAGACATGAGTGGGGGCCTGGTGGAGGGTGCCCCTGGTGGCTGGGGGGTGGGGTTGGTGGGAGACATGAGTGGGGGCCTGGTGGAGGCTGCCCCTGCACTGCTGGGTGGTGGGGGTGGTGGGAGACATGGTGGGGGCCTGGTGGAGGCTGCCCCTGGTGGCCGGGGGATGGGGGTGCAGGGAGACATGAGTGGGTGCCTGGTGGAGGCTGCTCCTGGTGGCTGGGGGGTGGGGGTGCAGGGGGACATGAGTGGGGGCCTGGTTGCGGCTGACCCTACACTGCTGGGGGGTGGGAGTGGTGGGAGACATGAGGGGGGCCTGGTGGAGGCTGCCCCTGCACTGCTGGGGGGTGGGGGTGGTGGGAGACATGAGTGCGGGCCTGGTGGAGGCTGCCCCTGCACTGCTGGGGGGTGGGGGTGGTGGGAGACATGAGTGCGGGCCTGGTGGAGGCTGCCCCTGCACTGCTGGGGGGTGGGGGTGCAGGGGGACATGAGTGGGAGCCTGGTGGAGGCTGCCCCTGCACTGCTGGGGGGTGGGGGTGGTGGGAGACATGAGTGGGGGCCTGGTGGAGGCTGCCCCTGGTGGCTGGGGGGTGGGGGTTCAGGGGGACATGAGTGGGGGCCTGGTGGAGGCTGCCCCTACACTGCTGGGGGGTGGGGGTGGTGGGAGAAATGAGTGGGGGCCTGGTGGAGGCTGCCCCTGGTGGCTGGGGAGTGGGGGTGGTGGGAGACATGAGTGGGGGCCTGGTGGAGGCTGCCCCTGGTGGATGGGGGTGGGGGTGGTGGGAGACATGAGTGGGGGCCTGGTGGAGGCTGCCCCTGGTGGCTGGGGGGTGGGGGTGCAGGGGGACATGAGTAGGGGCCTGGTGGAGGCTGCCCCTACACTGCTGGGGGGTGGGGGTGGTGGGAGACATGAGTGGGGGCCTGGTGGAGGCTGCCCCTGGTGGCTGGGGGGTGGGGGTGGTGGGAAACATGAGTGGGGGCCTGGTAGAGGCTGCCCCTGGTGGCTGGGGGGTGGGGGTGGTGGGAGACATGAGTGGGGGCCTGGTGGAGCCTGCCCCTGCACTGCTGGGGGGTGGGGGTGGTGGGAGACATGGGTGGGGGCCTGGTGGAGGCTGCCCCTGCACTGCTGGGGGGTGGGGGTGGTGGGAGACATGAGTGGGGGCCTGGTGGAGGCTGCCCCTGGTGGCTGGGGGGTGGGGGTGCAGGGAGACATGAGTGGGAGCCTGGTGGAGGCTGCCCCTGGTGGCTGGGGGGGGGGGTGCGGGGGGACATGAGTGGGGGCCTGGTGGAGGCTGCCCCTGCACTGCTGGGGGGTGGGGGTGGTGGGAGACATGAGTGGGGTCTGGTGGAGGCTGCCCCTGGTGGCTGGGGGGTGGGGGTGGTGGGAGACATGAGTGGGGGCCTGGTGGAGGGTGCCCCTGGTGGCTGGGGGGTGGGGTTGGTGGGAGACATGAGTGGGGGCCTGGTGGAGGCTGCCCCTGCACTGCTGGGTGGTGGGGGTGGTGGGAGACATGGTGGGGGCCTGGTGGAGGCTGCCCCTGGTGGCCGGGGGATGGCGGTGCAGGGAGACATGAGTGGGTGCCTGGTGGAGGCTGCTTCTGGTGGCTGGGGGGTGGGGGTGCAGGGGGACATGAGTGGGGGCCTGGTTGCGGCTGACCCTACACTGCTGGGGGGTGGGGGTGGTTGGAGACATGAGGGGGGCCTGGTGGAGGCTGCCCCTGCACTGCTGGGGGGTGGTGGTGGTGGGAGACATGAGTGCGGGCCCGGTGGAGGCTGCCCCTGCACTGCTGGGGGGTGGGGGTGGTGGGAGACATGAGTGCGGGCCTGGTGCAGGCTGCCCCTGCACTGCTGGGGGGTGGGGGTGCAGGGGGACATGAGTGGGAGCCTGGTGGAAGCTGCCCCTGCACTGCTGGGGGGTGGGGGTGGTGGGAGACATGGGTGGGGGCCTGGTGGAGGCTGCCCCTGCACTGCTGGGGGGTGGGGGTGGTGTTAGACATGAGTGGGGGCCTGGTGGAGGCTGCCCCTGCACTGCTGGGGGGTGGGGGTGGTGGGAGACATGAGTGGGGTCCTGGTGGAGGCTGCCCCTGGTGGCTGGGGGGTGGGGGTGCAGGGAGACATGAGTGGGGGCCTGGTGGAGGCTGCCCCTGGTGGCTGGTTGGGGTTGGGGTGGTGGGAGACATGAGTGGGGGCCTGGTGGAGGGTGCCCCTGGTGGCTGGGGGGTGGGGGTGGCGGGAGACATGAGTGGGGGCCTGGTGGAGGCTGCCCCTGGTGGCTGGGGGGTGGGGGTTCAGGGGGACATGAGTGGGGGCCTGGTGGAGGCTGCCCCTACACTGCTGGGGGGTGGGGTGGTGGGAGACATGAGTGGGGGCCTGGTGGAGGCTGCCCCTGGTGGCTGGGGGGTGGGGGTGGTGGGAGACATGAGTGGGGGCCTGGTGGAGGCTGCCCCTGGTGGATGGGGGTGGTGGGAGACATGAGTGGGGGCCTGGTGGAGGCTGCCCCTGGTGGCTGGGGGGTGGGGGTGCAGGGGGACATGAGTGGGGGCCTGGTGGAGGCTGCCCCTACACTGCTGGGGGGTGGGGGTGGTGGGAGACATGAGTGGGGGCCTGGTGGAGGCTGCCCCTGGTGGCTGGGGGGTGGGGGTGGTGGGAGATATGAGTGGGGGCCTGGTGGAGGCTGCCCCTGGTGGATGGGGGGTGGGGGTGGTTGGAGACATGAGTGGGGGCCTGGTAGAGGCTGCCCCTGGTGGCTGGGGGGTTGGGGTGCAGGGGGACATGAGTGGGGGCCTGGTGGAGGCTGCCCCTGGTGGCTGGGGGGTGGGGGTGGTGGGAGACATGAATGGGGGCCTGGTGGAGGCTGCCCCTGCACTGCTGGGGGGTGGGGGTGCTGGGAGACATGTGTTTGTGATCAGAAGTGCAAGGTGACATGTGGGTTGGCTGGGGGTCATGGCCATGGTGGATGGGTTGCCTGTGGGACATGAGCAGGGGTGCAGATTAGTCCCCTGTGGTGTGGGCTGCCTGCAGGGGCCGTGGAGTGTGTAGTGGGAACACCTGGGAGGACCCACATGGCCAAATCACGTGTAGCATTCCCCGGCACCACCGAAATACACGTACCCTGCTGAAATCGTGTGTGAATCTTCCCGCGCACCTCGGAATACACGTACCCATGGCAATCGCGTGTGGAACTTCCCGCGCACCCGAAGTACACGTACCCAGGCCAATCGCGTGTGGTACTTCCCGCGCACCCGAAGTACACGTACCCAGGCCAATCGCGTGTGGTACTTCCCGCGCATCCCGAAGTACACGTACCCAGGCCAATCGCGTGTGGTACTTCCCGCGCATCCCGAAGTACACGTACCCAGGCAAATCGCGTGTGGAACTTCCCGCGCACCCCGAAACACACGTACCCAGGCCAATCGCGTGTGGAACTTCCCGCGCACCCCGAAGTACACGTACCCAGGCTAATCGCGTGTGGAACTTCCCGCGCACCCCATAGTACACGTACCCAGGCCAGTCGCGTGTGGACCTTCCCACGCACCCAGGGACACACGCACACGCTATTCTTCACACAGCGGGTGTCCGTGTTTGTCGGTACCCCTTTGCACCTCATTTGTCCTAGAGGGCCACTGTATGGACCATTCATCATGGCTGTATATGGGTGCTTTTTGTTATCGCACATTTTGACGCACATTTTTTTCATGCGCAGGGACGCTACCGCCTGCTTTCTTGTGGCGTACTTGTTTGGCCCTGTGCGCATCTTTGACTGTGCGCTGGTTTGCCCTATTCGATTCCATGAATACGTGTTGTAGGCGAGCGTGTGGGCGTTCCGCGCACTTGCCTCCTGTACTTCCCCCGTGACGCCCATATTTTCACGTGTTGTTCCCCATTCCGAGTGTTACGCCCCGTGTTCCGCCTACTTTTGTGATGTGCGCCGCGCTATGTGCGAATTCGCAGTGGCCGTGGCGCACGCTGTTGGATGACCTGTGCGCCGGCGTGCACGGCACACATTTTCAGCGCACATCCAATGTTTTTCTCGCGCACGGACTTCCATGAATCGATGTGCGCTGGTTTCCCTGCGATTTTCGCACTTGCACTGCGATTTTCGCACTTTTACTGCGATTCGCACGTTTTGGCACCTCTGTGCGGGAATTTTCGGCGCACATTAATTCCATGAATCGACCCCTAAATGTCCACGTGTGAAAATCTTAGCAGAGTTTAAATGTGATATACCCTTCCATGCAATGACGGTTCTCAAAGGTTAATTGGACATGGGGAGACTTTTGCTCCTGCTTCTTTCCAATATTGGTCTTTGCCAAGGGGCAAATGTGACTCCGGGGAAGTGTGTATGTCATTGGAGTGAATTACCACCATACTTATGTCAGGTTCACATTGAAGAGAAGAGAATGTCTGCAGGTTCAATGGATGTTGCGTGGATTCTGCCATAGTGCCTGGGGGTGTCCTGGGAAGTATCATGTTGGTTTGGCCGGGTGCACATGAGAGAAGGCTGAGTGCTGGGGCTAAGGTTTTTATGTGCAGGTGTGTATAAGATATTCGGGGTGCAGTGGCAGTTCTCTTGCTGGGGTGGTGGCATTAAATATTAGTTCAATTATTATATATTTTTTTCAAAACGAAAGTCGCACTGATCCACTAAATTATAGACCCATTGCACTTTTAGATATATCTGGAAAACATGTTGCTAGAATAATCTTAAAGAGCTTGCTCACTGGATCCAGACCAAGAATTTATTTAATCTGAATCAGTCAGGCGTCATCAAAGGTGTAGGAACCTCATTAAATCTGATGATCCTTTCCACCATCAAAAAGCAAGCAATCTTGGTGAAACAAGCGATTTTTGTGGATTTTATAGATTTTAAACAGACTTTCGATTCTGTCTCCCGTGAAAACTATGGTGCAAACTGATTGAAGCATAATGTCCTCCCCATATCATAAATATAATCTATCAATTTTATAGTGACACAACAATCAGAGTGAAGCTGAACAAGGATGGACTATTAACTGAATTAATCAAGACATTCACTGGCCTAAAACAAGGTAGCATTTTAGCTTCAATTGTTTTTAACTTTTTTATTAAAGATATATATGTCTTTTTAGAGAACATTCGATCATTTCCCCCCAAAATTGGCCACTCTAGAATCAGATGGTTATTTTATGCGGACAACCTTGTTTTAATTGATCAGACCCAAACAGGCCTTCAAGGAATACCAAATGCACTGGAGAACTACACTAAGGTAAATGGCCTGTCTATCAATGTGATGGAATCTATTGTCATCGAATTATTCCCCACCGCCCGGAAAGGTAAATTTAGTTGGACACTGGCCAAGGTCCCTATGGAATTCTTGAATGAATTTAAGTATTTAAGTCAACTTGTCAGCAATGACTCATTAGAGAAATAATCTTAAAATAAAAACTCACATGTTGGTGTCACAAGGTAATCTTATTCAGAAGTGACTTGGCAGATGTTCCTTCACTCAAGCCCTTTATTACTATAAACAAAAAGTAGTCCCAGTTTTGGCATATGGACCACAGGCCCAATATCCAGAACATCACCCTAACTGGGCCACTTTAGAGAGCCTATACTGGAAAACTTTTCCATCTCTGCCCCAGAGTATGCCAGTTGCGTCATTCGCTATGAATTGGTTCTGATATCTCTAGAAGCTGCGATTATTTGGCAAGCACAATGCTATCTGATAAAGTGCTTAATTATGGGAGATGATGCCATGACATTAATGCCTGTAATATCGAATTCCTGGATAAATCAAAACTCTGCACCCTTGCTTGCATGGAAAGCTCACTATGTCAAAATTATGAATAAGGCAGATATTTCAATTGAATTACTTGTTGAAGACCCAGATAAAGCCAACAAAGAATTATGGGCATAGGACTGGTGCAGCTCGTGGGAAAAATGCCCACATACGCAATATTCCAGGAAGGACATTTTCAATTAAAATCGTATCATCACACAGCCCACGACTTTGTTAAATTCCCTGATATAAGATATGCAACAACATTACTGAGATTACAACTAAATTTGTAGCCAACTGAGATCAAAAAGGCGAGGTGGGCAAAGTCAAGTGATATATTCTGTAGATTTTGCAAAGATCAAACACAAAGCAAATCCTTGAGACATCTATTTGTAGAATGCTCTAGCCTTGCCCATAAGAGACTTGATTTTTTTCTATAAACATCTGGGTCAATTTAGGACACTAACAAAATATCTGTTGTGGGCGACCATTATTAATGCAACTTCAATAGCCCTGAACATTGACACAGTGAAATACATGTTAGCATTAAATCTCCATGATGTCACAATGTTTCAACAGAACTGAAGGGGCTATATCTCCATATTGTGAAATTGATAGTAGTAGCTTTTGAAGCAGTATCATAAATTCAAAGGGTGTGATGGGAACGGCTTTCTGGGTGCTATACCTATAGGGGGGGAAGGGGGGTGGGTTTTAGGTTATAATGGACTCTGTTGTTTATCTTCATTTATGCAAGCTGTTTACAATCCTGTTCTGAAATTGAAAATGAATAAAAAAGAAGTTTAAAAAAAAAAAAAGAGGTTGTGAGATATCCAAAGTTGTTAGATAATCAGTCAGAGAAAATGACAAATGCAATTCAGATAAATATATTTATAACTACTAACCCGTTACAAAGTGAGGGACTAAATGTAAAATGGGTTTATGATATTCATATGTATAGGTATGTTTTATATTTTATGTCATGTTTTATAAAAACAAACTGTATTTTACATATGTCGTAACATTTTATGTGCACTAAGGAATTGATTTGATGTTTTTTATGTGTTTTTTTCTAGAAAAACTGTATCTTACTTTACTTTCGAAGGTATTTCGAGTAATGTCGGTATTGTAAGATGAACTGGTGATATGATGGATTACCGGTCTGTTATACTTGAATGTAATGTGTTGCCTTAGGAAATGCACCCAAACTATATCTTAGTACATTCATGCATTTCAATTATGAAAGCTTATGAACACAAAAAGTTATCTAGGCATGATGATTGAAGGGGTGACCGTTGAATTACCACTAGTGGTCTGATATTTAATAATGCACCCTAACTGAGATTCATTTCCGACAGTTTCCAAAGTGCGATATACATAATTACGGCAGCTGTAAATGATTATGAAGTGTTGTGAAAAATTTGAAAAAGTTGTTATCACGTCCTGCATACGTAGAGTGACAAATCCAAGCATTTCATCACCTCATTCCAAGTGGGAGCGACCCCTTTTGGGGCAAGCGAGGTAAGTTTTCTACGTTTACCACCCCCAAGAAAACAGGATAAGTTTGAGCCTTCTCGAGGTGAATCCCCCTAGAAGACAAAAAACCCCTCACGAGGTACTTAAGTCACTTTCCCCACACAGGCACTAACAGCTTTAACGGGTGTGTAGGGGCTGAGGTGTATGATAACCATATGACCCCTTTAATGGCTGGCTGTTCTTCTGACCCAAACTTTATACAGTCCTTAAGGAAAGAGCAGAAAGGTGAAAGGAACAGCCTCCATGAGCCACGTAATCTGAGGAAACAATCAAGAGAAGGTATCAGCGCAACCCACAGATTTCAACAGTTGCAGTGCACAATGGAGGTGTGGCCGGCTGGAGAGAGAGGTGAGGGGTCCCAGGCAGCAGTGTGCACTTGGTGAGTGCAGCAAGGCTTTGGGACGGTCACAAAAATTCTACGATAACTCAAGATGAGCAGTAGCAGAGAACATTGGAGGGCTGAGGAAAGGCCCCAAGAAGAGACCGCCGATTGGTCCTCACGTGGAGGGACCATGATAAAACAGAACCTGCCGGCTGACGCAGAGTCCAATTGATGAGCCGCATAAGGCACTGCATTGAGAAAGAAATATCAGAAAGACTACAGAGCCCTCCCAAAGATATGCAATGGCTGGAGGGAATAGGAGGCAGGCAGTACAGTAAAACCGAAACACTCAAACCCAAGAGGGGGGACACTGAGAAGGGGAGAGTGTCAGACACAAGCCCCGGAGAGTGTAAACAACCGAGAAGCCCCAGAGTGGGGAGAGGTCTGAGAAACTCCAGAGTGTCGAGAAAGACAGAGACGAGCCCTAGAGCAGGATATGAACTGAGAAGCCCTAGGATGGGGGGAGAGAGACAGAAAGAGGTGCCCGAAGGGGTAAAATACAGTGGGGAAAGCAGAAGAAGAAAGGCCAGGGGTGGGGAAAGAACCATGGAGAGAGAATGAGACAAGTCTGCTATGGGGTGAGAACCAATACACCCCAGAGTGGGGAGAGAGAAAAAACAGAAATCACAGTGAGGAAAGATGGAAGAAACACAAGGTGGGGAGCGAGAAGGAGAGGAGCCCCAGAGTAGGGAGACAGAGACTGAAAGGACCTCATTTTGGGTGGGGGCAAAGTAAAGTAAAATCTCACCAAAGGGAGAAACACTGTGATAAACTCAATTTTATGATAGAAACAGAGAACTTCTGAACCCCCACCACAGGGTGGGGGTTCAGAAGCCAGCAATCTTCCCTTTCATTGGGAAATGCCCAAAATTATGCCCTGGTTGTTTTACATTTTTCATTTGCTTATTAAGGAGAGAAACTAGGCTAGACTAGGATTTTGGGTGGAGGAATTAATTTTTGTTTAGCCATGATGACACCCTGACAAGCACAACTTTAGACTTTCTGTTGTATAGAGTATGGCTTAGTATCAAAGGTTTAAGGAAAGAGAATGGCCCTCATTACGACCCTGGTGGAAATCGAAAAACGATAGCGGAAATGTAATACCGCCATCGAATACCGCTCGGTGCGATTATGACCCGTCACCGTAAAGTACGATGCCATTAGCGACACCGTAGTGAACGCCAACGTTAACTGCACCAAGTACGCGCACGCGCGCCATGCAAAACCGTAATTACCACCATGGCGCAACGGTACGCGAATTCTGACCCCAGCGGACATTTACTTAACGCCATCAAGCATGGCGGAAAGTACCATTCCGCCATGGTGAGAATTACGGCATCGTGAACCAACCGTAAATGGCCCTACTGAGTGCCTGTACACCACTCCCTGCCCACATTGCACAACTCCTCGTAGGTGCAATGAAGTTACACAATGCAACCAGTGAAATGTACAAGTCACCCATGCATGCCAACGAACAAATGAATGTAGGGGCTCCAAGTGCCTTGTGAGTGGCCATCTATATTTGGCATGTCACCATTGCCGTACTGATGCAGCACAGGCATGTGAAGGTTCAAGTACAGCAATATGAACAGAAATATGAGACAAAACAACAACAGGCCCCCATCGCTTGACACCAGTGTAAGGCAACATTCAAAGCAGTATCCTGAGGGAGACTGCACCAGCCCTGTACTCTTGCCAGTAAACAAACCAACCATCAGCATAAGCATGTACCACACAAGTTGGCAGAGTGACTGAGCAGCCAGGCTCATCTCAAGAGGGGCCAATGGGAGCTGCAGGGCACAGATGGCACGAATACAGAAGCTATCCCAATGGACATGACCTCAGTCTCCCTCCAAGAAACGCACGCAAATACAGGCACCTGTGACCAGCCATTTTCTGATAATCACATCATTCCACCAATCCACCTGGCTGACCGGCATCTGTTACACAAAAGCTAATCCCCCGCCCCTGAGCATGACATCATTAAAACAGTCATAATGGCAGCCCCTATCCCTGACCTTACTGGGCTTCGTAGGCAAACGCGGCCAGTACAGTACCACGCAACTATACTCAGAAGCCGGAACCCAATGCAGATCTACTCACAATACATCGCTCCACAAATAGGAATATGCTACATTACTTGCAAAGAATAACGCTACACGGTTAATATCAGAATAAAATTTTAATGCACATCAAATTCACCAAGCCCATACAGCTATTAGGTCATAAACCCCAAAATATTTTCATTACTGTGGGCTGCATCCGCAATAAATGACCAGCTTCTCCTTGTGTGACACCCTGTTTCTTCATGGTACACAGGGGCTACATTCACGTTCAAAAAGGCAACATGGAAGCGCCTAGAACCGCAGGGCCGTCCCATTAGGTAGGCACTAGTCCAGCTGAAAGGTTGATATGTTGCTCCTAGCCACTAGTACTGCGTAAGGGCATGTGGCCCATTGGCGATCGTCCCATAAGATCGTAATGGTGCTCCACTGATTAACTCGAAGCAGCAGGTGTCGGGAGTAAAAGCCATCTGCAGGAGTGGCATACAGATGGCAGCGGCAAAAGGGGAGGAGATACCTGTCACCCAAATGAAATGAAAAAGAATAGTATGGGCATCAGAACTTCATTTGTATTACTCACTTCAATGATCACACTAAATCTACAGCCATATGCATGCTAGCCCACTCAAAAGGATTATTTCCACCCAAAAATCACTTGCCAATCATAACAATATAAATCGAGGTGAAAACACTATTACAAACGAGTGTTTGTGTGCATGCGTCTGTTAAAACAGAATCCATTAGATGGGATTAGTAACGTGCATAGACACAAGTGTTGGAAGGCGCGTCGAGACAGGGAGGGTTCAACAAGGGCAGATAGACGATGGTCCCACTATGGCAGCTCTGCATCACATAGCGCAGGGGAAGGGGATAGATTCCAAAAAGCCATGTACATGGCAAACTCTCAATTAAATCATCTGTCCATGCATCCATACATCATTCCCTCATCCCGGTATAAAAACGCCTGCTTATTTACTCACATAACATTTGAAATTTCCATTGAGTCTGTGCGTAATGCAGTCTGCAAAATCCACTGTGCTCCAGGCCGGAATTCTAGTGTTGTGAAGTAACATGTATTTGGGAACGCCCTGCCTTATCGTCCACTACGCTATTGCGCATCCCATACTATTCATATCAATCATTGCATTCTCGCCATGGCCCCTGTCCCAAGAACATTAAACAATTGAACGTTATATTTGCAGTCAGACCTGTGGGCGTCTCCTCGCCGCTAGCTGAAAACCGAAAGCGCTGTCCTTCGAATTCCTCATTTGCAAAATCACGTCGAACAGGCATCTGTGACCGCTTGAAATCACAAATTCATCCATGTAGTGCGGCAGTGTGTGAAAATGGCAACTGGCTTCACACACAAATGGGACGCCCCGCCCGTCGGTGAACCTCGGTACAGTGCTCGCCCAAAGGGGATTGCAGCTGGCACAGGTGGAATGAATCACCACAGGTGGAGGCTATACAGCCTGAAAACACATAAATTGCACACCCAACCCCCTCCCACAACCACACCCACTCCAAAATGCTACCGGCAGGACTAGCGATGTTGGCCCTGGGGGACCTGATAGCACTGCAAGTACTCCAACTTCAAGAAGAAGACGAACACCAACTACTACAACAACCGGCCGCACAGAGGAGACGCAGGAGGAGGAGGAGGGCAAGGCAGGGCCAGCAAGGCCCACCAGCACAGCCACTAGCACCATGCAGGCAGCCCGCAATCCCACGCCTCCGAGCTCATCCGTTCAACCTCACTGCTGAGCAGATCCACACCCTCTACCGTTTGGACCGGGACACCATAACCGCCATTGTGGACATGACACACGCTGACCTTGTCAGCATGATAGATAGCCCAACCGCCATCCCACCCCTACTGAAGGTGGTGTCTGTACTCCACTTCCTGGCCACAGGCACCTACCAGCACACAGTCGGACAGTTGCATGGCATTTCACAGCCACTGGTTTCACGGACACTATTGCAAGTGCTCGATGCCCTCCTGAAGCACGCAGACGACTACATCTCTTTACCACGCTCGGAGCAGGAGATTACAAACACAAAAGTGGGATTCCATGCACTTGCCGGCATACCAGGTTGCATTGGTGCCATCGACTGCACCCATGTGGAATTGGTTGTCCCACATGCCATGGAGGTCCAGTACCGCAACCGGAAACAATATCATTCTCTTAATGTACAAATGGTGTGTGACTCCAACAGGATCTTTACACATTGTTGTGCCCGATTTCCTGGATCAACCCATGATTCTATGGTCTTGAGGAACTCTACAACACCACGCTACATGGAGCGACACGCAGGGAACAGATCCTGGCTACTCGGTGAGTCTCATTTCATGCATGATAATGTGGGGTATGTGATGCGGCAATGACCTGGCAGGAAGGAGGGGGATGCGTACGTAGCAATGTCATTCCACAAACATCCTTTATTGTCCACATACAGGTGATGCCGGGTATCCACTGAAGAGATGGCTCCTTACACCACTCCGGAACCCACAGAACCAGCATGAGGAGGACTACAACCATGCCCACTCACGTACCCGTGTAGTCATAGAACAGGCATTCGGCCTACTGAAGGCTCGTTTCCGCTGCCTCAGGAGGTCTGGCGGGGCACTCCTGTACCGCCATGAGAAGGTTGCAAAGATAGTCATGGCATGTGTCATGCTACACAACATGTGCGTACGTAGAAATGTGCCCATGCCCCCTGACGCAGAACTGCAAGCACCTGAAGATGGTCATGATGAGGCTGGGGATGTGGCAGCACCTCAAGGAGTCCGCGAGGCACAGGAGGCCCGTGAAAATCGTCAGAATATCATAGATTCATGCTTCTAGCACTCACGCCTGGTGGCTGATACATGGACACGGGACTTGTGGCACTGTGTGCGTCTGGAACATGCACAATGTGGACTGTACGCCTATAAAGGCCTCGTACACAAAGATCAATGTCCACACATCTCATTGGATGATTATGTAATGTTTATAGCATATGTGAAATTATATTACACACCCCATCGACCCACCACCCAAGTAAGCCCAACACCCCCCCTCCACCCTCCTACCTCCCCCCCGAACACCAGTGTCCAAAGATGCTCATTGTCAGTGGGCAGACGCTATTGCAAGCCCCCTCTCCGGGTATCAGGGGCACCCCTGCCTGTGGAGCGCAGGTTCCTCCCAGATGTACGTTGGGGGCTGCCCTGGACGGAACTTGCAACGGATGATGTCTCGGCCTGCTCACGTCCATGCATGTCCCTAAGGGTTTGTGAGAGCTCAGTGAGCACACGGCGCACAGCGGCAAGTTCACCACATATGTCTTTGGACGTCACATGCAGTTCCCCCCTCAGGCTCTCGGTGCTTCTCTCCATTTGTACCCTTAGTGTCTCTGTACTTCGCTCCATTTGTGCCCTAAGTGTCTCAGTAGATGTTTCTATGGCTGCCTTAGAACCCCCACATTCATCAGCATGCTCCTTGAGGAGCGTGGCCAGTTGCTGCTGTTGCACGATCACCTGGTCGAGGGACTGTTGCCTCTGCTGGGCCATGCCCATTTGCGGTGGTGTCACAGAGGGGCTGATCACCTCATGTTGCCTTGCCACAGGGCTTGTGGGGGATGGCCAGTCGTCGTCTTGTGGGTGCCCCTGCGTGGTATCCTCATGGTGTACGGGATGAAACAAACAGGGGGATTGAGACAGGTCATGGATGTGTCCTACATCGACAGCACCGTTGTCTGTGTCGGAGCATGCTGGCATTAATGCAGTGTCACCTATGGTGCTGCTGCCATCAGAAGCAGTGCCTTCTGTGGCATCCATTGGGGGGACCTGTGGTGCTGCTGGTGTGGGCATGCTGGCTGCTGGGGTGCCTGTTGAAGTCCCCTCCTGTGTGCTGCCACTTGATTTGTGCTGCTGCCGTGTCTTGATCCGTGCAGCTGAGGTGGAGGGTCTTTGGCCGTTGGTCTTGGCCCTCTTTGCAGGTGTGCTGGTAGGGGTGTCCTGAAGCTCGTCGTTTGAATCGGACCCTGTGGTGGAGTAAAGAAGGGCGAGCGTTATTTATGGGTCTGTGGAAATTGGAATGGCAATGTATCACATGCATTGGGGTGGTACCTGAGGGTGATTTGGGTCAGGGCCTTGGAGGTGGTTTCATTTTTGTGTGGATTGAGGATGCAGTTGTTTTGCAGCCTGCAGCTAGGGTGTGCATGCTGCACGTGTAGAGGGTGTTTTTAGGATTTTTGATTGTTAATGTATTTAATGTGAGTTTTAAAGTGCGCTATCAGGCCAATGTATGTGGACGTTCTCCTGGACATGTGTTTCTGTTGCACTATGTGGACACATGGTACTTCACATGATTGCACATTGTGGATTTAGCATTGTTTTATTTGGCCCACCTACCTGATTCTTCGGATGTCTGCACTCCTTTCTCCATCCCTCCGACTCCCTCTATACTCTCCATTCCAATGGTGGAGGCACAGATTTCTTCCCAGGGGGTCAACTTGATGGGTGATTCCGATCCTCCCCCGGTAGCTGTGGCAATGTTACGGTTGGCTGATAGTATGCTCCGTACGCGTATCCGCAAGTCGTCCCATCGCTTTCTGCATTGCTGTGGGTTGCGGGGTGCGGTCCCCACCGCACTTACCCGCTGTGCCACCAGGGCCCATATGGCCTTCTTGTTCGCAAGTGCCGTCCTGGTCATTTGCGTCGAGAAGACGACGGCAGCATTCTCCTGGAGGGTCTCTGTGAGCACGGTGAGTTCCTCATGGTAGAAGTGGACCTGCCGCTTGCGGTCGCACGCTTTTTTAGCAACTTTTCCCATTTTGATTGTTTTGACTAGGGTGGCTAACGGGTTGGGATGTGTCTCAGGGTCGGATTTTTGATGGTTGTGTTGGGATTCTGATTTTATAGGTGTACGGCGTGCTGTTTCCCGTTCCGGCCCCATGTTTTTACTTCCGTTTCCGTATATTTACGGTCACCGTATTTTGCGATTACCGCTCATTACGGTGACCGCTATGATGGGTGGCGGAATTGCACCTAGGGCGCCGTACGACGGCGGTGAGGGGCGTTTTGGGGACATTTCCGCCATCGCGGACTTTGCACTTCCGCCATGGCGTAATGCTCGTGCCCGATGGGTCAGAATTAGCCGCACTTTACTCCATCGTGCAATGGCGGAAACGCTATTTACGCTATAGCGGTCAGGTCAGTTACTTTCCGCCAGGGTCGTAATGAGGGCCTATGTCTTTTGACTTTGAAGAGAAAATAAAACTGATGCTAAGGATTTTGTCAGACACCCAGAGTAGTGCACACATGAATGTTGCACGCTCAGATGACTGGTTGCTATTACATATTGCAGCTATGGCCATTCTAGGAGCAAAAGGCGAAGAAACATGTATAGCTGGACACTCTCATGAACATACAAATGATTGCAGAATACAGTACTGTATACAGTGTAAGAGGAACATAGAGTGCATTGGGCTGAGAATTGAAGAGAGAGAGAGAGTGGGAGAGAGTCGAAGAGTGAAACATACTGTATTGTATTTTGATAGTGGTAGAGAGAGATATAGTGACAGAGAAGGTGACGTGTACTATTGTATATTGTACTTTGGTTTACTCTATGGTATATCATACAGAAAGAGCTAATTGAAAACACTGTGAACAATGATGATGACTTAATTATTGTAGTTGGATGGGCTATATTTTTGGATTTTGGCTGGAAGTACGGTGATGTACTTTGCTGGATGGATGCATGTGAGCCTGTCTGGAATTCATGAGGTCATAGAAAATTTTGGCAAGTGAGAGCGTTAGGAGTGTTGTTGCATGAGTGAGAGAATGCTAGTGGGCTGGTTTTGGAAGTCCGGTAGTTGGAAGATCTAGCCTGGCTGGTTGGAGCCATTGGGTTCCTTTAATATAACGTAAGTGCTGAAGTGTAACATGAAAAAAAGATTTTACTTGTCCCTTATCTGTGTAGAGGAACAGCTGCATATTTCTGCTGGAAACCCTGCCCCTTGTCCCCCATATGTTGGAAACATGAGACTGTGTCATGTTTGACACAGGCTATTGTGCCAATACCACAGCGTGTGTTCCAAAGAAGATACTCGTTGAGACAACTCTACCGAATGTATCCCCGAAGTGATAACAACCTAAGGGAGGAACTCCCTAAAGGAATATGAGAGAGAGCAACGAAAAGGAGCTAGTGACATTACAAAAAGTATATACAACATCCCAAGATACTGACTAAAGACAATGGGCCTCATTACACGGTAGGCGCTAAGGGATTACCGCCACCGGTAAGGGCCCCGTTGCTGGTGATCCCTTAGCGCCCTACTACGAGGTCCCTCAGCGGGTCCCATCCTTAACGCCTGGTCTGACCAGGTGTTAAGGACGGGACCCGCTAAGGGACTTCAGAGCTAATAACAGTTCCACAAACTGCGGTACAGTTATTAGCTCTTTCCCCATTCCCATTGAGCCCTATGGGGGCTCAAATAGGAATGGGGAATGGTATTTGGCATGGGGACTTACCATGTCCTCCAGGGTCGGAATGATCCGGTAAGTCCCCATACCGCCTACCAGGACCCGGACCCGGACCCAGACCCGGAATGCGGTAAGGGGTAGCCATGCCGCTATTAGCGGCATGGTTACCTCCTACCATGTAATGAGGCCCAATGTATCGATCCTAAAGAAACTAATGATGAAGGAAAGAACCAAGCAAACTTTTAAATACAATAAAGAAGATTACACGTGCACTAGTGCTGCAGAAAATCAACCCTTCAATAAATGTACAGATGCTGAAATGCAAGAAAGACTAAGTCATCATGGAAACTGGCTACATGTAGTGAATAGAACGCAGGCGAAGCAGCCATCATCTAGAAGCTGGACATAGATATCATGAATTTAGTAAGCCAGGACCCATAAAGCAGGAAGGGAAAACTATGTTGCAGTAAGAATGAGCAGAATCATGGAACTGCAAGACGAGGCTGTCTGGCCTGGAGTCAAGACTGGAACAGCCAAGGTCAGTTATCTATTCTGGAAATGAGCGAAAGCACAGAGGATGAATCATGAAAGAACACCAAATGTGCCAAGTTAAATTTATTTAGAGCATTTGAAATCTGAAAAATGGACCAAATTGTGGTCTCCTGTCATGTGAGCCAAGGATTAAAATAGAGTTCAAACTTAGAGTCCCATAACACGATAGTGAGCCCCCAAAGCAAAGTTCAAAGACAATCTTCATGGCAGAACTGATTCGCAGTGAGAGATGCTGGGATAATTCGGTGGGCAGGTATTATCATGCCCCATCTCCTTGCACCTGGGTCTGGGCTTACCTGCTGCTACGTGAACCGAATATTCCAGACCTGGCACAAGCGTGCCAACCAATTATAGTTGTCCATATAACAAAGGACCTTATAGTTTGAAGACAAATGAGATATTTTGTATCTAATGATTCTGAAGAGATTTTTAGAGGTAGGCATATGTTGTCCACCTGATAGTGGGCAGCCAATCACAATCCTTGTTCCTATAGAAAGTGTACATAGATGTCCCCCTTAGCCAATCCCGACCCTTGATAGGTTTTTCATTATTGCCATGTAGTATGACCTCACTTCTGACATATTTTTGATATAAAAGCTATGATTTGTGTGAAGATCACTGAGAGACTAAACATAAATCTGTTGATGTTCGTTGTAAACTCCATGTTTTAGATAATTGTTAATAAAACAGTACTTTGCAATCTTCCTGAGTTGGTCCAGTTATTAGGACTCAGCATTCTTCTGTATGATCCCATCCATTACATATGCACGTTCCGTAAAATGCCCTAAGCTCACCTGGTAGCAGAGGATGGTTTAATGATCCAAACTAGTTCTACTCCAGAGTTTGGGACAATCGGGCATCCTCCGCCATTAGCTGAAAGATCACATAGTTTCCTGTGGAGAGTGGCCGAATAGAAATAAACTTGCAAGAAAAACCGAGTCGGTGGGCAGGTCCTCCTTTGGAGAAATCCCTGAACGGTTTCCACGGGCGCTCTGCGGACGGAAGGTGAAGTGGTCAGATTGAAGGAGGAGTCGTTATCGAAGGCCTCGAGTCAATTAACAAATGTTAAGTAGACTAAGGGGAATAGGAATATTATCGGACAGGATTGCAATAATTTGGAGTAACAGGAAATATTGTGAAGACAAGAAAGACCACCTAGGAGTCCTAATTCAAGGGAATTAGAAGCAGATAAACTCAAACTCCAACAAGAGTAGAAATATAAAAATGCAAAGGTCAGGACCATATATGGTGATGTCTTAAACCCTGTACAGGGTAAAGTAAAGGGGACAGAAGAACTCCCCATATTTATAAAAGAAAAATAAATAAGTGGGAAGGTGATCACAGTATTTTATAATGTGTGACTATTCTAAATGTTGTTTGTTGAAAAAAAGTATAAATGAGCGATAGACTTGTGAAGAGTTGAAAAGAAATAGTGATTAAAGATAAAGTGACGAAAAATGATTGGCGCCGATCAACTTTGAAATAAGAGGATTCAGCAGTGATTGATGGCGCTTGCTCATAGCTGTTTTAAAACTTTAAAAGTGGTGATTTAAGTAATGGTAAAAGGTTCATTCAACGAGCTGGTAAGTATTGAGAGTCAATGGGCCTCATTCCGAGTACGGCGCTAACCAATGGCGCTATTAACGCCTTGGTTGACGCCGTACCCGGACCGGCAGCGCCTTGGTGGATGGCGGAATTACCGCCTCATTCCAAGGTTGGCGGGGCGGTAATTCCCCATTCACCAAGGCTCTTCCCCATTCCCAAATGAGCCCCCATAGGGCTCAATGGGAATGGGGAAGATGCAAATAACGGTGACCGTTCATTACGGTCACCGTTATTGGCTTGGAGGCCCCTTTGCGCCCTCGACTTTAACACCTGCTCAAAGCAGGCGTTAAGGGCGAGGGCACAAAGGGAACTCGGAGTATGGCGTTAAGGGATCACCGCCACCGGTCTCGTTACCGGTGGCCGCTATCCCTTACCGCCATACTCGGAATGAGGCCCAATGAATGGAGACTTGTCATTATTGAGGACACTCCTCTCATGCATCTATGTAAGACACTGCCAAATCATGCACCCAAGCTCAACAGTACAGTGCATAATGGCTAATGGGCACAGCAGATAAAATGTTCATGCCATGGTCACAAGGGGGATCATTGTCAAGAGCTGTATTGCAACACAGGCCCACATACTTGCACACTGCATACACAGGAAAACAATTTGAGAAAAGATTAGCCATTTTAGAACTTTGGAAGATGTACCAAGAGGAAAGAGAAGACCCGCCATCTGAGGAGTGGATGCTTAATCAGCATAAGGGGGAAGGCATTGAGCCCTCAGCTCCTCTTACCTTGCCAAAAGCAAAGAGTGTTGCTACAGAAGAGATAGGAGTCTTTTTCTTTTTTTTTCTTCTGTTTACTTCTTTGTCTGCAGATCTGCCTGTAGTCCTGCCCATTGGCCCACCCACCCAACACTAGCACCTACATCAACTCCGGGCGCACACCGGAAGTGTTCAAAAGTGTGGCTATTGGGCTGTTCAGCGGGGCAGTGGGTAAGGTGGAGGCTGTTGAAGTACTGGGATGGGAAAATAATGGAAAGTGTACAAACTCCTTTGCATGGTAGGTGTTACTAATTGTGATACTATTTTTGTAGCGGCATAGACGAGGCACATATTGTAAAGCTTTG
Organism: Ambystoma mexicanum; assembly: GCF_040938575.1. Taxonomy (NCBI): domain Eukaryota; kingdom Metazoa; phylum Chordata; class Amphibia; order Caudata; family Ambystomatidae; genus Ambystoma; species Ambystoma mexicanum. Next base: position 361,937,241 of record NC_090926.1, on the reverse strand, counting down.
ACCTGACCTCGAAACGTTCCAATTTCAGTCGAAGACTGTTGAAGGTTATATGTGCTCAACAATAATCTAGCGTATGAATATGATAACACGCTGGACTTCATTTGAATAATAATTGCATCTAAGGTGCATGGGGGGGTCCAATTGTGGTAGATGCAATTGCCATGAGTGCGTGATTCATTTGTAAATGAATGAGAAAGCTTAGTGACCTTTGGTAGTTGCTTCTTCGGGACAAATGGTAGCAATCTCCCGGGTTATGCTATGAAGAAGGTTAAACGGGCCAAATATACATATAATACAACTGATCCAAAAACCAGAAGAGAAACGATGACAGGGGTGCGCGCCTATGATGATATTCTGTCTGCCCCTCTTGTTTTTATCCCTGTGTGAGGAACAATGAGAATGGCATTGGAATTACCCCTCCCTCTTTCTCTGCTGTCCTCTATGGATATAGCTATGATGAACCTAAATAAGGGAGAGGCTGTGGGAGAGGAATCCATTTTATTGATTGATTCCGGGGACAGTAACAATCTAAAACAAGTTGAAACCCATGCACGGTCTCCTTTGCAGGGAAGGAGAGTGTACATGGGATGGGGGCACCTACAGTGGATAGTTCACTGCTCTTGTGTGCCGTGGATAGTTCCTTATTAGCATTATCTCAATATCCTATGGATAAAGCGACGTAATGGGAAATATCCTCTGCACAGCATGCAACAGGGAATAATCATTGGGAGGAGGTAACAGCTGAAACAACAAATAGCCTAATCCTAACGGAACTCTGACTGCTTACGATATTGATTAAAAGCCTAATTACGGCAGTCGAGCTGGAAAAATGTACACATATAATCGGTGAGAGAGTTCTGAGTTACTCACTTGGGATGAATACTGACCTAAAGTTATGCCTCTAAGGGGTGGACTCTGAAGACAGTAATGTACCACTGCTGAAAACACCTTTACAAGACCTAAGGGAAACTACTAAAAACCCTGATGGTCTGCTACAAAAAGAGCCCTTGAATGGGTTTAATGGGGGGTAAGGAGGAGGTTCCTCTGCTACAATAACAAAAGAGATGTAAAATAATAAGAATAAATAATAAACAGAAGGGAAAGGTATGAAAGAGGGTGTTAGGAGTAATTGGCACAATTTTTTCAAAGAAGATACTGCCATTCTACACACGGAGCTAAACATGGATACAGAGGAGAAAGATGTAATCATAATATGTAAGGGGGATGAAGGCACTGTGGCTGCTGATACCATAACTGAAAACATGAAACACAAGGGGAAACAAAAGCCACCTAGTGGGAAAAAAGGAGGATTTCTTTGTACGCCAGATGGATAATTTTGCAAAGGGCAGTTTATTAATATTCTTTCCTAAAAAACATGCTATTTACTTAACTGGAAACTCTGAAGGTGTAAGGACCACACTGGATACCAAAAAGACAAAATAACCCAACAAGACTCTATCCACTCCACTTGGAATCCCTAGCCCGGCTTACATGACAGAGATTGGAAATAAAGCAGAAATAGGAGTTGTAAAGACCTCCCTTCCCACGAAATTGGTGGATTATAGAAGTCGAATTGCAACTCTTGGCATGACTCTGATCTCGCCACCATGAAAAGCAAGTGAAATGTATCAGAGAGGAAGTGGAGAGGAAGTTGAGGGCATCCAACGAATCATATGACAAACTGGCAAGCTGCCTGCTCCAAAGGCAATACAGTAGTTTGTGTTAGAGGAGGATCTGAATCACAGGACAAATGCACTCTGAAAGATGAAAGGTAGATCTGAACTGGTGAAGCAGGGTTACATGTAGAGTTTTTGGATGTGATTGATGGATGTTTGTGCGACTGTTCAAAGTTAGTCAATCAGGGAGAGTTACAGAGATAAAGGTTAAAAGTGTACAAGGGTTGCACTGTGTTTGGCCGTCCATTGTTGTCCAGTAACTCTTTACAGACCACACATGCCATCCGGGTCCTCTAATGAAGCCCTGCATGGAACAAGGACTGCACAGTGCACGGAGAGCCAGGACATCTGCAGACGGCAGGAGGAACAGCCACTACAGTGCATCATGTTTCATGATGGTGTAATGTGAGTGGGAAGCATAAAAGCCATGTGAAATGGCTGTAATGACTCCTATGCATGTTACACCTTTTGTTTAATATTTCACATGAGAGACAAAGGGGGTTTGGACAGAACATTATTTATTTTGTTTTCTATGCTAGAAATTATGAAGAACAAATGCGGCGGGTAAGCCCGGTATGCGGCGCCTCTAGATGTTTCCACACTAACCTGGAGTGTGTTTTCCCTCTTGCAGATGGATGAGAAGTTCCAGAGACAGAGTTCCCCCAGAGCGGCAGTGTTCTTGTTCTTGCAGGAGCTGAGCACAGAAGAAAGATGCAGGCCTACTGGAGACCGACCCGAACACGGTGATCCATCTTGTCCCCATCAATGCACTACAAGTCCAATCCCCAATGTTATCCTATGGGAGTGAGTGAGTCTGGTGCCACAAGCGCCAAGTCTGACTCCAAGTGGGTCTTTGAGGGGATGGAGAGGCCCTTGAGGGCCATGTAGGTGATCGTGGCCTGGCTCCAGCCTTACATCATGGAGGGCTGGGGACATGAGGGGCAGGAACCATGACAGTACAGTAGTACAGCTTTGTAAACAGTTGTAAAACTGACGTTATTCAATGGTTTATAAATCTGACAACATTGGCAAACTGTTATTTGTATTGGAAGACAATGGCCTCATTACGAGAATCCTGCTAAAAATGGGCCCATTACCGGCATGGAGGAAGTAGCGGGTCCGTGCTCATTTGACGTCGCTAATAGCGGCTGATTACAAATGTGCGAGTATGCGTGAACCCCCATGCCGGTAATGGCTATACCGCCATGCCGCTAAAGGCCCTCCACCCCTTAATACCGACCCAGTAATAACATCTTGTAAATACCATGCTCGTAATACCGGACCGGAAGTAACGTCATCGCGTCAGAACAGGAAATGAGCCGGTGGCCATCTTTAAAACACAATCCATTGCAATCCTCCCAATACACCAGTGCTGCATAGGAGAGACCAGTGCCATTGAATAGAACATGTCCAAGGCTACATGAAAAACCAACACCCGCCTGCGCAAGAAGCGCTTCTCAGATGAGGAATTGAATATGTTGGCAGATACCCTTGCTGCCCATGCCAATGAGGTCTTCACCCATAACCTCAAAAGGGAGGTGCAGCAGAGGAAGAAGGAGATATGGGAGGGTGTAGCACGCAAGGTGTCTGCAGTTGGCACCACCCCACGCAAAGTCAAAGACTGCAAAAAAAGACGGGACGACATCCACCTCAGGATACGGAACATCCTAGCCAGTAATCGTCGGGAGGCCATGGGCACAGGCGGGTGTGCCCACTCCCCGGTCAAACTCATGCGCTGGGAGGAAACATGCAGCACAACGATCCAGATGGAGTCAATAGATGGCTTAGGGGAGATGGAGAAGGGTGCCACAACATCTGGAGATGGAGGCGAGTGACCCTGCAAACCGCAGTAGGGCAAACCGTGGCGTAGCACAAGTGATGTGGAATAGAGCCTGGGCAAGGCAATGCATGTCCCATCATACACACATTAACATATCCATGTCCAGATGGAGGCCCAAACCCTGCCACACTGAAATGCATGCTGAGTGCCAATCCCATTACCAACATACACCCAACACACAGGGACCATTCCCATGTCATACATCACACAAACCCCAATACAACGGCATACCACCTGGCATGCATCATTGTCGAATTCAGACGTCACGACTAATGCCAATATGCCCCCCTTCAAACTAGCCTGTGTGACACACCTGTAAGATATCAATGCATGAGAAATGAAAAACTCCACAGCACCATCTCATGCATCTTGCATGTAACACCATCACTGATGCCCTGCATCTCTCCCCCCACGCCCCAGGCACCGATGGAGAAGATGGCAGTCAGGACCCAGCCACAAGGCCATCCACGTCCCAGGCCAAACCACCTGGCACTGGCAAAACCACCTCCGGGGCAGCATCACGGCCCACAGTACAAGCCAGGGCGAGTGCACAGGCCATGCCAGCACATGAGGGCCCCACAGCAGTGGATGAGACTGCAACCACAGAGCTGCCAACAACAGTGGAAGGGGTGGCCATTGGCACCCATTCCGCTGCAACAAGTTCAGTGGGTGAGGCAGCAGCCACAGCCCCACCCAGTGACGTTGACATAGGAGCAGAGGAGTACGTGGACCAAGAAAGTACAATCCATGTGGCATGTCCACACACCCCAAGTCCCCCGTCCACCCCCAACACGCCACTCAGGACTCACTCTGCAGCCCCATGGTGGATTCTGCAGTACTGCTGCACAGCCCCGAACTCAGTACCACCCCAGAGGCCAGCCCTGCAATGGCACGCCCTGCCACAGCACCCTCAACCTCTGCTGATCCCACTGACTTGAAGGTATGGCTGTCAAGGGTGGGGGCAAGGCAGGACATTGACATTGTGCACCAATATGTGGCTGACGGGGAGGAGACAAGGCGGGAGATCCGTCAGGCCATTGCTGGGAACACTGCCGCATTCAATGCCTGTGCTGTAATGCTCTGTGACAGTTTGGGGGCGGTCACGCAGGTCCTGACTGGCATACTGCAACACATGCAGCAACAACAACCTGTGCCAGCCGTGCCAATCCCTAGGGCATCCACCCCATCCTCCACACCCGCATCCTCCGCACCCTCCAGCCCTGTACGACTGACAAGGGCGGAGTGCAAGGCAGACCGAAATGCTGCCACCGGACACAAAGAAAGCCTACAAATAGTGTGGGATAACAATGGGAGTGGGGGGATGTGGTGTTGGTGGTGTATAGGGGATTAAGGGGGTGTTCATTGGGGGTATGGGGTGTTCATTGGGGGGTTTGGGGAGTTCATTGGGGGTATGGGGAGTTCACTGGGGGTATGGGGAGTTTGGGTGTGTTGGGAGTAAGGGAGAGGGCGTGTGAGTGGTGGAGGGGGAGGCACTTTTCTGTAGTTTTAATTAATACACCTGTCAAGTGAAAAATCATTTAATGCGTGGCCATTGTTCATTTCGTGTGTATTCATTTTATTCATGACAGTGCACAGTGCCCAACTCCCCACATACCCTGTGTGAATGTCCACATGGACCCAGTGCTCAGTGTATCAATGACACATATCCATCAACGTCCCTGTGGTTCAGAAGTATTCGTCAATCAGTGATTGGCGTACAGCACGGCCATCTTGAGCATCACGTACTGGCAGGGGTGCTGCTTATCCTCCATCATCATCCTCATCATCCTCACCCGGTGCATGCATGTCAATGTAAGGTGTCAGTGGTACATTTCTCCGGATGCACATGTTGTGCAGCATGACACAGGCCATGGTGATCTTTGCCACCTTCTGAGGCCCATAAAGGAGTGCTCAACCAGACCTGTTTAGGCAGCGGAATCGCGCCTTCAACAGGCCAAAGGTCTGCTCAGTCACGACATGGGTACGGGTATGAACCCGATTGTACTCCTCTTCGTGCCTGTTCCACAGGTTCCGCACAGGGGTAAGTAGCCACGACTTCAAGGGATAGCCTCCATCACCTGCATGGGAGTACAAAGAGGTCTGTGTGAAGCATTCTGAGCTGCCAACTTTAGGATTCACGGCCATGGCCGCAGCTATTTGGTGTTGAAATGCACATGTCCCCGTACGTATGCACACAGATCAATTGGATGCATTGTGTACTGCAATATGGTCTGCCAGTCTGGATAGCGTTGTACAGATGATGCAGGGTGTTCAATTGCATGCTGATGCGGATGTACTGTGGATGTGAAACAATGTCTTGCCTCCCATAATTGCAGTGTATGCTACCGTGTGACTACTCACACTAGCGACATTGGCACAGTTGTAATCATGTTTAGTCATGCATCGCTTGACATACCCATGGTGGCTTGGTTGTGCGTCTTGCGTGTTGTCATTGATGTACGGCATTGGTCTAATGTGTGGCATTGATGTGTCATGTTCGGGTTGGGAGGTTCAGGTCAGAAGTGTTTAGCTCTGAGTGCATTGTCCACTCATTGGCCATTCCCACCCAGGTGGAGTATGCATCCCCCCACATCACATCCCCGATGCACTGCCATGGGCCAGTCAGGCAACTTACCAAGCAGCCAGGCACGTCGTCCAGCATGTCGCTCCATGTGACGGGGTAGCGTGGAGTTACGCAGCACCATGGCATCATGTGTCGATCCGGGATAATGGGCACAACAATGTGTGATGATCTTGCTGGAGTCACATACCATCTGCACATCGATCGGGTGGTATTGCTTGCGTTTGTGGTACACCGCCTCTATGGCATGAGGGACTACCAATTCGACATGGGTGCAGTCGAGGGCACCGACGCAATTGAACATGCCTGCCAGTGCATGGAAGCCTACTTTAGTGTCGGCAAGCTCCTGGGCAGTCTGTGGTAGCGATATGTGGGTGCTAGCATGCTTCAAGAGGGCTTCCAGCACTTGGGTCAGCATGCGTGAAAAGAGTGGTTGTGATATACCATGCAGCTGGCCCACTGTGTGCTGGTAGGTGCCTGTGGCCAGGAAGTGGAGCACAGACACCACCTTTAGTAGCGGGGGGATGGCAGTGCGTATTTCAATGAGGCTGACAATATCATCATGTATCATGTCCACAATGGTGGTGATGGTGTCACAGTCCATCCGGTAAAGCGTGTGGATCTGCTCAGGGGTTAGATTGAATGAACTGGGTCTGATGGGAGGGATTGGTGGCTGCCTACGAGGTACTACTGGCTGCACTGGTGTTAATTGCTGGGCCTGTCTCACCCTCCTTCTCCTCCTGTGTCTCCTCTGTGCTGCCTGTTATTGTGGCTGATGTTGTTGTTGTTGCTGCTGTTGTTGCTGTAGTTGTAGCAGTACAGGCATGTCCTCCAGCCCCATGATTGCAACAGCTAGTGGTATAATTTTGGAGTGGGAAGGGGTGTGGTGTGTGGGTGTGCTCCTTTTATACTGGGACAGGCTCCATTGACTCCACCTGTGGTGATTGTGTGCACCTGTGGCAGTTGCCTTCACTGCAGGTTGCTATGTATGGGTGGTCCACGATGCCTGTATAGCCGCCGTCATGCAGGCCCTAATTACCACCTTTGGGATGCCGGTAAGTGCATGCCCGCGTAACTTGTGATGTCCTCCTATTACCGGCATCCCGGTATTTCCTCCGCAAAGGGGCACGGTACGGGCGGTGGCGTATAGGCGGGTTGTCGGGTCATAATGGCCCGGATCCGTTAATGATGCCAGTAATACCATTCCGCCTTCCTATTTTCATTACCTCCATGCTCGTAATGAGGCCAAATGTCCTTTTTTTGTTTTAATTTAAAACAACTGTCAAAGAGTGACATCATGCACATGCTAACAACACGCAGAAGTGTCTGGTGGCAGACCTCTTATTCCTTTACTTCGCAGCACTCATAAGCCCTAAAAAAACATAGAAGGAATTCTATTGATATGGGGAAAAAAGTACTGAATACAAAGGTTATGTGTTTTTGGGGCTGCAGCATTCTCAAGTGTTACCAGATGTGTAGATTCCCAGGATCTCGTCACTTCTCTCCAGAGGGGAGACCTTCTCTGTGAGGCTAGGGAGTGCGAGCCTGCTACACAATATTCCACTAACAGTGGCGGTAAGTGGGACCTCACAGGGAGCGGCTCCCCTCTTGAGGATAAGGACTCCCGTCCCCCCTCTCTTGAAATGATTGCCCTCATTGAAACCTGTATGTCTCCCTCTGATTCTGCTACACTTGCTACCCTCAATTACCCCCTCTATAACTTCTGCCATGCTCCCTGCCTCATGCGTAGGGGTCGTGGGGTGGCTCTATTTTCATATTCCATAGTCCCTATCTATGCTTGACCCCAATCCCCTACTGATTCTCCCTCATACACTACCTCTACTATCACTGTACTTTATGTCCGGCAGGCCAATTCTTTGACCACCTCTCCCACTAATCGACGCACTCTCTCCAGATCAGCATTTCATTGTCGTAGACCACTTTAACCTATACTCTCATTCCACGGATACATCCACTGACTTTACCTCCCTTCTCCATCATCACTCTTTCTCTTCCGTCCACTCCTTGCCCACCCACGCTAATGGGAACTCTGTCAATCTTACTCTCATCTCATCTCTAGTCTCAGCCAGCAGAATCTCTACTGCCCCCTCTCCATATGGCCACTCAATAGTCTTTGCCTTTATCCTGACACCCTCATCCACTTTCTCCTTCCTCCTGCCCCCCTCTATGACTGTTACTAAGTGCAGGTTTCCTGCCTCTGAACTCTCCATCTACCTCTCCGACCTACAACACTTGCTTTCCTCATTTGCTGAACTCACCTTCCCAACCCCGGATGAAGCCTTCTCAGAACTTCAACACTGCTCTTCAGGCTCCTAGCTGCGCTCATTTCCCTCTCTATACCCATTTAGCCCTAAACTCTCCCTGCCATGACCATGGATCACACCTCTCACACACAGCCTGAAAACAGCACTGCAAAACAACTTTGATGAGGCAATAATGTAGACTCACTGGTGATCGAGAAATCTACCTCTCCGCTCTTTCAATCTACTCCTTGGTTCTTTACACTCCCAAGTGTGAATTCTATCACTCTCTAATTTCCTCTCAATCCTAACAACCTAGACACCTCAAAAAATCTCTAAACTCTATTCACTCTCCCCGTAACTCCTGCTCCATCTCTTCCACTCTCTCTGTTAATGATCTTGCTGTCTACTTTGCTTCTAAAATATCTACCATTTGAGATTAAAAAATGACCACCTATACCCCTTCCTGCCCACTACACTCAGCCACCCCTATACTCCCCTATACTCCACTCTCGCCACCATGTTCACCTTCAACCCCACTGACACTGAAGAAATGTATGCACTTCTCCATGCGGCAAACCTTTCTTGTTCCCCCACTCTCCGCTCAACAAGTGAAACGTATAGCACTCACTGTTTTCCTGTACCATAAGTCCCTCTTCAATGCCTCCCTTGACAAATTGGCCAGTGTCATCCCCATTCTAAAACCCAGCCTTGACCCTAACAATCCTGTCCATTTTCATCCTGTCTACCTTCTACCTCATAACTCCAAAATCCTGGAAATAATTGTATTTTACCGATTCTCCAAATATCTGGATACACACAACCTTCGGGACCCACTTCAATCTGGCTTTAGACCCTCCACTATACTGAAACAGCACTTCTCAATGTAAACAACATAATTTCCTCCACTCGCCATGACAACCTGTCATCTATCATTCTTTTTTACCTTTCCACCGCCATTGCTACTGTTGAACATTCTGACCTCCTAGCCACACTGTCTATCCTTGGCACAAAAGATAAAGCCCTTGATTGGATATCCTCCTACCTTCCCCCCAGACACTTCTAAGTGTCCTGGAACAACCTTTCCTCCACACCCACCCCTTTCGCTGTTGAGGTTTCCTATGGGTCAGTCCTGGTTCCTCTTCTATTCACCCTCTATACCTCTGCTCTCGGAGTCCTCATCTCCTCCACGGCTGCTCATATAAGCGTTTCACTGATGACACCTAGATATTCTTTGATTTTCCCTCCCTATCTAACAAACTGAGAGACAACTTCTCTCACTGTCTCACTACCATACAATATTGAATGGCATCTCACTCACTCATGCTCAGCTCCACTGACTACTGTAGTGTAGAGGAGGTCCAAGATGTGGCCTGCACTCCATCCACCCATTTTGAAGTACCAGGAGCGTACACACCGAGATATGTGACGTACGATGAGCAAATAAACCATCAGAGAGCCGCACTAGGGCTTTGCCCAGTGCCCATCTGAACAACAATACCTGTTGAAGCGCCAATCATCAAACAACCATGGGCAGTGCGGTATCCATTGAGACAACCGTACTAGCAGCTGACACAAAATGAAGACTACTTGCGAACTGTTCCAGAAGAGACCCAAAGGGCCGTAATTGAAGGTGAATGGTGACGATTTAAGGGCCCAGACAGACTCACAGATGAAAGAAATGACAACCAAAGGGTGATAAACAAAGACGAAATGCAATGAATAATGACGTAATGGACGGGTAAAAGAAGGGACGATGCTGAAATATAAAAGAAACGTAACTATAAAGCAGGATGAAAATATGCAACTAGCTAACGCCTGTAAATAGGCTTGGAACGCAAGAAGCTAAAGAAACAGTACTGCTTGCTATGCTTGCAGAAGAATAGAGTGGCAAGCGCCAACTATATATCTACCTCAATGAAACACAATATATAAGTGCAAAGCCACTTTATACAAAAGCAGAATTAACCCAGGTTGCTAGGGGTCAAACAAGCCAGGATTCGTATACCAGCACAAAGCCAGACGAGAGCGCAGAATCGAAACTTAGCAAGAAGCAGCTCATGCCTGGGAATTCAAGGTCAACCCAGGGAAGGGAGGAGAGCGGCAACTTCGAAGAATCGAAATTTAAGTGCATAGCAGCCTGCCCAGTGAAGGTTGAGATAAGGAGGCCCAGGCAGGTGGCAAGGCCGAAGGGAGAATCAAATATGCAAATAGAAGGAAAATTAAGTAGATTCACGGTGTACTAATACGTGACCAGCCAGGCGTAGAGAGGTACCAATGTCTGATGTCACCCAAACCCAGAGCATGCCATAACTTCTCCTGATAAGAAGCTACAGTTTCGAGGCCATCCTCTGCCAACTAATTGACACATAGCCCTAAAGTACTGATTGATGGAAGGGAGGCATGGTGAATCTTGGGGCATACCGCATCTGGGTGATCATTCTGCATGCTGCTAATTAAAGTGGAGATTTATGCCTAGGGGTGTAACCCACTCAATCACAATGGGCCAAATAATGTAGGGTCCTATAGCTAGTAGAAGCAATGAGACGTCATACTTTTAGTGACGTCTAACACAAGTGATGTAGAGGGAGGGGCGTAGATGCCCAACCGATAAGAGTTATCCAATCCTCACACTCTGTTACCATATACAGATATAGCACCTATATTAAAGTTACCTTTTCCTACCAATAGAATTGCCTGACAAACATTTGAGTGTTACACGTCAATGATGACGAGTTTTGTGTATAAACATTACTGTTTCCATGAAGTTCGGGGAGTTGAAGCGAGATGGACAATCGCATTACTGTTGATTTCCATGTTTCCCCGTTTTTTGTACTTGTCATTAAATGGACTTCCTTTTGGCAAACCATTGAGTTGTCCTTATTGATTGGTGTGGGAGTAGGAGAATCCCACACCCCATCCATCTCAAGGTGCAGCTATCTCGTCTTAAAGTACTCGAGGGTGAGCTCTGATCCTATGGCCCGTCAGAGGTCACTCTGCCCTCCTGTACACTCCTTTCCTTATTCTTCTTCTGCTTGCAACCTTGGTGTTGTATTTGTCCCACCTCACAATTTTTCGTTCTTTATCTTGAAATCTGCTACGGCCGACCATACTAAACCTCTTGAACATCTGCAAAATACACCATCTCCTTCCTTTCAACACTACCAAACACCCAATAATCGCTGTAGTCCTCTCTAAAACTGATTACTGTGCTAATCTTTTTACGGCTTTCCAAACTATGCTTTCTCTCCACTGGACAAAGTCCCAAACGTTGCTGTCCGCACACTTTTGAACCTTCCTTGATATACCTCTACCTCCTTGACCCACCACTAAATTGGTTGGTGAAAATTAGAGCTAAATACAAGCTTCTTTTCATCTTCAAAACGATATATGTCCGTGCCCCTCCTTACCTAACTGCCCACCTCAACCCGAACCTCCCCCTCGCACTTTAAGATGATCCTTGGCCCACCTTCTGGACACCTCTCGAGCCCCCTATGCTCCTTCTCATTTCTGATCCCTCTCTCTTCTCGCTCCCCTACACAGGAATGGTCTTCCTCCCTGATCTGCTCAATTCTTTCTCTACCACTATTTAAATCTAACCTTAAAGCCCTTCCACTGTCAGAAGAGTCACAGTTCTAACACCTCTTTACCTATCCTGCCTCTCTCCTGATGTATCTACACAATGCCCACTGTACTTTCCCCTGTCCCTTGTCCACTCTCCCTTTTTCTGAAATTGATGTATTGTGAGACAGGCATGGTATCAAGAGAGGCACAGACTCAAGGTTGTTCATTATAAAACTTTTATTTACTAAGGTTCCTGGGCTGGTGTAATGTCCGACTGGCACTAATCCTAAAGGGATGGTTCCCTTAACTGATGCTTCCAATGGTCGTCGCTGTCTAATAGTCCAAAATAAAAGTATGGGTCTAAACCTATGCGTGCCCTCACTCTTTACATAAATGTGATAGGACGTCTTCTTAAAAAGGAAAACAGTGAATCAACAAAAAGTGGGAAGCCAAGGTTGGTTTCAGGTGCTATTCACACAAGGTGCCTTTTGGTCAATGTCACAAAAATGAGTTCAATCAACAGGGCTGTTCATATAACCTTCTCCACAGGGCCCTTGCTGTGATTTCAAATACCTTCAGTGTCTCTGAGTACCTTTGGGTTCCCTTCCCCAAGCTTCAACTTATTCAAGTTCCAAACACCACAGAAGAAATGTGACAGTTTGTTTTGCAGCTTCTCGGGGTTCCCTTCCCTACGCTTCACTCAGTTCAACACTATAAAGACAACCAATAAGTCTCCACCTTGGTTGAGCCTCTCAGGGTTCCCTTCCCCAAGCTCAGGTCCCTTTCTAGCTTCAAACACAAGTTCAATAGCTCAGTTGAAGTTGGCAGGATGAACCATGCCTTTTCCATACAGTTCTCTAAACATATCATTCACTTATGTGGTGAAACCAGAGACTTTTGAAAATGCCAAGGTATAGGTTCCTCCTCAGCATGGCCACTCTGACCTATGATCCCTCTTTATATTTATTTCTTCTATCTCTGTCTTCTTGAGGTGCCTCCTGCACCCCTTTCCCTTTTCTTTCCTCTCCATGCACACTTGCACACTTGCACTGTCACCCCTGCCACTTTTCCTTTACTCTTCTCCTGCTACCTTGCACCCCTTTCTCTGTTACGGGTCACTCGCACCCTCGTGCACACTTGCACTGTTGCCTTCCTTTTATCATGCCCTGGCACTTTTCCTTTACTCTTATAGTGCTGCCTTGCACCCTCTTTTCAGTTATGGGTCACTCGCACTTTGTACACACTTGCACTGTGGCTTTTCCTTACTTTCACTCATTTTCCGCTCTCATCAGTCTTTTGCTCGCTTTCTGCTCCGATCTGCCTTGCTCTACTTTCTGCTGCATTCTGTCAACTTTGCACTTTCTGCTTCGCTCTTGCTTTCAGCTCACTTTCAACTTTTCTATACTGTTCTTTCCTTTCAATTCTGTGCTGCTTTAACTGTTCACGCATTTCTCCCACTCCGCTCTCATCCAAATGCATGCTCCCGAGTTTCTCTCATGGGGTTAAGGTCAGGGTCTCACCACCTGCCCCTCAGATACCCTTGGAGTTGCACAGACCCCAAGGGAATGAGCACTCTCCTGAACCTGGCCGGCAGAGTGCAGGCTGCATTTCTCTGGTTCCCTGGAGGCACATCTCCCTCACCACGCTGCAGCCCTTAATCCACACCGGGCCAGCATCTCTGCATGCCATCCTCAGCCTGCAGCTCCTGGTTCTCTCTGCTCCTGGGCTACTCCGGTATGGACTGCATCCCCACCTCGCTCATCCTTCTGTGCAAGACCACTCCTTTTATAGTGAACAAAAACAGTCAAGTGGAGTCAGGTGTGACACCCTCACAATACCCAATGTGGCACAGGCAAATCTTGAGACTATGTTGGGCCAAAGTGAAAGCCAGAAACCTAAACATAGCATGCACTCCCTGGGTGAGAATGCTTTGCCATCCCCGTCAAAAGCAGGCACCCAGCACCCTCACAATCCCCAATGTGGCAAGGGTAAAGCTTGATACTATGTTGGGTCAAAGTGAAAGCCGGAGGCTTAAACATAGCATGCCCTCCCTGGGTGAGAATCCTTTGCCATCCCAGTCAAAAGCAGGCACCCAGCACCCTCACAATATCCAATGTGGCAAGGGTAAAGCTTGAGACTATGTTAGTTCAAAGTGAAAGCCGCAGTCCTAAATATAGCATGCACTCCCCGGGATCTCCCAGCTCTAGGATCCCCACCTAATAAAACACTCCATTTGGGTTTAGCTTTAAAAATGTCATGTCACAGTGAGACAACATGTCCAAACTGAATGCACAATGTAGGCCAGTCTAGACATGTGATAACACTTATCAGGCCTGGCTGAAGCGGTATGGGGCCTTTTTCAACATGATGGTTGGGGGACCCCTTGCTTAAAGTGGAAAACAGCCTGAGGCACCTGTGGGGGGCACACATTAAAATGGAGAGAAAGAAATACAGCCAGCAGTTAATAGCCACAGATATGGCCAGCGAGAGGGAGCTGAAACACTAAATCCCCACTGAAAAGCTACAAATCCTTCTGTGTTAGCAAGTGGCTGATGTGGAGAAACATTTGTTAAAGGGCAACAAGGTAATAAGAACACTTCTGTATACCCCAAGCGAAGTGATGGACAGAAGGGCTCCAGCAAACACAGCTTGTAAGGCAAGCGCTAAGAGGCACACATATAAAGCCCCAGAATTTAAATATGTCTACACTGGCTCAGCGAATATATGGCAGTATCCACGTCTAATAAAACACTTACTCAGAGCATTGCAGCCCTGTTTTCCCCTGCCGTCTCCCTTGCACTTCCCCCTCCCTTTCCCCTTGCACTCCTTGTTCTTGTAAATGACACAAGGCCTAGTGAGATCGTTTGTCTTGTCCTCCTTCTATCTTCCCTCCCTTGTCACGCATAGAAACACTTGTGTACAGGCGCGTTATAAATTACCTATATCATTTTATTACACATGCTAAGAAAAATATACAATGCCGCAGTAAGAAATGGCTAGACTGGCAGCACCCAAATGCCAATGTATCCAGGTAATTACACTTAGCAGGACTGCTTTATCAGAAATTCCCAGTTAAAAGAAAGTAATACCAAACTGAGGAATGACTAGACTGGCTGCACCAAAATGCCTCTCTAGCCACTAATACCACATATCATACCTGCTTAACTTGGTCATGGGCAACCATTATGATTTATTGCAAAATCCCGCCCCCACATATCCCCTCTCCCTCCCACCCCCTACCCCAACCTCCAAAATCAGCTCCTTGTCCAAAAATTACCTCCACGTCCCTCTTCCTTGTCCCAGAGTTTACATATGAGGCAGTAAGTACTGGTATGAGGAAGAGTGGGACTAGGAGTAATGAAGATTAAAGGTAGCTAAGTCAGGCATTACCTCCATGTACCTCTACCTCATCCCAGTACTTGTGGCGTAGTGCCTCATACACAAGTACTGCCTCACACATAAGAACTGGGGCGAGGAAGAATAGGGCTAGGAGTAATCAAGACATTAAACACAAGTAGTGGCACAACACCATTGAGTTGACCAGGCTTCAGCACTCCCCCCACCTGAAATTTTGGGCTATGTTGACTCAACCTGGCTGACCTTTAGAGCAGTTGCCAGACAGAACAGGACACAGATGTTAAACGGCACCTGTGTTTGGCTGTTAAGAAGGGCCCAGCAATTAGCAATGTAAAGCATTTCACTGTTAGTACCTGCCATAGCTCCCAACCTTTTTTGTCACCAAGGCGGGTGAAAACACTTGATTTTCTTTTTGGCGGGTGAGACATAGCTCTCAACCATTTGTGTTTCAAAGGCAGGTGAAATCACCCGATTTTGTTTTTGGCGGGTGAGTGTCATGATGCCTACCTCCAAGGAGCCAGGTCCGACCCAGCAAGCCCAGAGGCAGGCATCATATCCCCCAGGGAAGTGCCAGCGGGCCCAAGCTGGGGCCCTTTGGACACAGTCCTGGCGCCTTAGGCGCCAGGCTCATGTTGGACCAAGGCGCCAGGCTCATAAAGCTAGACATGTGTTCAAGTGTTTTAAGGTGCACTTACCTGATGCAGACCATGCTGCTACATCCAGGCCCTCTTGAGGCCTGACTGGAACTACTTTACCTGTGGAACTACTTTCCCCTGGGTGTGGTCGGGGAAAGATACATACCTGATCGGTGGAAGGATACATACCTGGAACTTCTTCCACAGCTATTTAAACCACGCCCGATCAGCAACTCACGCTTCGCGTTGTTCTGCTCCTCGCAGCTGGACGCTCACCGTGTCAGCTCCTGCTTCTGGACTTCAGCCACGCCTGTCAGCATCCTGGGTCACCTGCTAAGAGAGAATTGGAGAGAAAGAAGACCTTACCTGCTAAAGCAGCATCACGGAGACTTCACACCGACGATCCTGAAAGGGAAGACATCATTTTAAAAGCATTTCGCTTCGATCGCTGCAGCGCTGCATTTCACTCATCTTTCCTGGGCACCTCCATCTTCAGCAGCGATCATCCGGATCCGCAGCCACTTCCCAGAGCCTAGAGAGAAAAAGACAAGAACACAAGGTGAGAGAAGGAAGGGAATAGGAAAATCTCAGTTTCCTTCTAAGACTTACCTGTTGGGTCATTCCCATTTCATTTCGGGTCCTGCCGCTTCCTGGCATTCCGGACCCCGGCCCCTATGGGGAAAAAAGACAAAGACATTGAACGAGCGAATGCAAAGACATTACCCGAACGCTCATCCAGAACTTACCTGTCATTTACTGGAACTGCACGTTTCACTTCGGGTCGGCGCCATATCTCTGGCATTCCGAACCCCGGCCCCTAAGGGGAAAAAGACATAAGCGTTAGCGCTTGCTGCAATAAGACAATGAACATTATTATTAAGCTTGAACTTTTGAACTTGCTACAGAACTTTTACAGCGCCTTACCTCAATAGTCAAGCTTATTTGAACTCCCATCAAACCTCAATCCAGTGAAGTAACTGGGTTTCAACGCGCCCCTGCATCAGAAGCAGGATGGAGAACTCATCCTTCCAGACCCTAAGGTGAGACTTCACAGGGAATCGAGGAAGGGTATCGTGGAGGGTTGGAAGGGAGTGGGAGGCTTGAGCATTATTCCGTCAGTAGGTAATACTCCCTTTTCACGCACAGGGGAACATTCCTGCGAGCCAGTGAGTCCATCTTCAGAGTCCTGCGCTTCACCATAGAAGAAGCATCAGCACTCGAAGCCAGAACGGCGCCTCCGTGGGAATCAGGTGAGCGTGAAAGTGAGACGCCCATTGGAATGAATGGGCGTGCAGGAGGCTTTGCGGGTGAGTCAGCCCTTTACAAGGCGGGTGACACCCGCCAAAAGCGTGAGAGTTGAGAGCTATGGGTGAGAGGCCCATAGAAGTGAATGGGCATAGGAGGGGCTTGGCGGCTGATTCATCAGCTTTCAAGGCGGGTGAAACCCGCCAAAAGCGGGTGAGTTGAGAGCTATGGTACCTGCGTTAAAATGCCACATTTTTAGGCAATTGAAATTGCAATGTGGGCCTAGTACTTGCATGCTAAGGGAGTGATTCGAAGGGTAGAGAAGTAATAGGAGACTTAAAGGAGAGAGTTAAGTGTTTGTAACATTGAAGCTGGGATGGGGGAGCCCTCTGACTTCAAAAAGAAAGTTTCTTTTTATTGTCACTCTGCCTTCATAAAGAAATGATTTCTGTTACAGAAATAATTTCTTTATGAATGCAGAGAGAATTCAAAAAGAAACTTTTTTTTGAGAAAAAAACTAAACTTTTTTTTTTGTTACGCCAGTGGTATGTGTGTGTTTTCTGTATGTTTGATATTGTGCTCCCACCACAACGTTTCTGGAGCTTTCTTTTTCTACTCATTTGGATGGGAGTTAGTTTGTTTTGGGCTTCTTTCAGAAGGACATGCAGCTTGTTTTATCATTCCGAGTTCTGACCCTGCAACTATCTGCAATGGCGAATGATCAAGATTCCAGCGTGGGCCAGGGCTCGGAAGACAAAAGCCAGAATACAGTAAGGCTTGAGGTGCTGCTCGCGGGTTCAGGCTTTCACAGGGCACACTTTGAGTTCTCCTACCATGCTGGTGTTTTGAACAGCTCTGAAACAAAATCTTCTCCCCCCACCCATAGCCCGGGATTGAAACGAGCTCTGGATTGTGTTGGCTGGAGATAGTGCTGTGGAGCAGCTATCGGGTGTCACATCGGGCTGCAGAGAGAAGAGCTGTCGGAGCTCTGGAGGCGGACCCAGGCAGGGTGGAGCGGTGACTGGAGGAGGGTGCTGGGCTCGAGGAGGTGGAGCGGACTCTCGAGGTGGATGCAAAGAGTGAGTGTGCTTGGAGGAGGCAGTAAGAATGGGTAAGGGGAAAGGGAAGGTTGGAAAGAAGGGAGGGGTGAAGGAGGAGTCGAAGAGGGAGAGAACGCCGACTGTGAAGTTTACACCTGTGGAAGGGGGGAAAGAGGAAAGGGAAGAGCGCCATCGTAGCAGGTCTCCACGGAGAGATGATGGAGGGGGGCTGGACCGGGGCCACTCTGGAACGGTGACTCAGGAAAAGCGCGTTTTGAAAGGGCTGGAAGCCTCAGAGAGCGGTGTGTCTGGGGAGGAGAAGATGCAGGGTGACAGTGTGTGGAAGGTGGTGTTGAAGCCTGATAATCGCGAGAAGACGTTTCTGGGGGTGAATCCATTGGAAATTGCTGGATGGGTGAAGGTGGCTGTGGGGGATGTTACTCGGGTGCTAGTGGTGGCTGGGGGCCGGTTGTTGGTGGAGGGGATGGATGCTGGTAGCAAGGCTAAGATTCTGGAGGTGCATTTTCTGGGTAGACATGCGGTGCGAGTGTTTGATCAAAGTGGTGTGTCGTGTAAGGGGGTGCTGTATGGATTGCCAGTGTCTGTGAATATGTCTGAGGTGGAAGAGAAATTGGCGGATGTAGGGGTGGTGGAAGCGCGGAGGTTGGGGAGGAGAGATGCACATGGGGATGTGGTGTCTACGACTGTGGCAGTGAGGTTTGCGAGAACAGAGTGTCCGGAAGTGGTGGAGTTGGGATACCAGAGGTTTTGTGTGAAAGTTTATGTAGCAATGCCTTTGAGATGTTATAAGTGTCAGCAGTTTGGACATGTGGTGAGAGTATGCAGGAATGAGAGACACTGTGGGAGGTGTGGTGGAGATCACGATATTAAGGAATGCAAGGTAGAGACCCCAGAGAAGTGTGTGAATTGTGGGGGGGGGATTTCTACCGCGTTTAGGGGGTGTGAGAGTCACAGGGTGGCGAGAGAGGTGGTGCAGGTAAGGGCGGCGGAAGGTTTATCTTATGCGGAGGCTGCAACAAAGGTGAAACCGGTACGGGTAGTGAGTGAGGTGAGTGGGAAAGAGCCGGTGGTGGATGAGGCTGTGGGAAGGAAGAAAGTGGTGGGTGAGGTGAAAGGCGTAGAAATGGTGGTTGTTCCGAAAAATGAGTTTATGTGCTTTATAGTGAGTGTGCTGGAGCTGGTTCAGGGGAATTTGTCTGTCAGTGTGTCAGATATTACGAAAGGAGCGGTGGAAGCGGGCAGGAGGTTTTTGAGTGTTGTGGATGTGGTGGAACAGGATGTGTTTAGGATGGTTTCTTAAGTGCGGAAGCAGAGTGGGGTGTCGGCATGAGGATTTTGCAGTGGAATGCGAGGAGTTTGTTGAGGAATGGGCAGGAGGTGAAAGCGATGTTGTGTGGGGAATTGAATGTTGATGTGGTTTGTATTCAGGAGACGTGGTTAAGGGGTGATCTGAGATTTGTGATTCCGGGTTTTGAGTTGTTTCGTAAGGATAGGTTGGAGGGGAGAGGAGGGGGTGTGGCTTTAGCAGTTCGGAAGGGGTTGGTTGCAAGGGAGATTGTGGTGGATGGAGCAGTGGAGGCGATTGGGGCGGGGATTCGGGTAGGGGGTTCGGAAGTATTGGTGTTAAATTATTATAATCTGTGTGAGGTGGTGGAGGTGGCTGTGTTAAGGGGACATGTGGGACCTTGGGTTTTGTGTGGCGATTTTAACAGTGCCAACACGTTGTGGGGTAGTGATCGGACAGATGCGAATGAGGAACTGTTAGAGGACATGGCTGATGAATTGTGTCTGGTATTGCTGAACGATGGGTTGGGTACGTGGTTGGATGTGAGGACTGGGAAGTTGTCGTGTTTGGATTTGACCTGGGTGTCTGCTACGATTGCAGGTGAATGTGATTGGGAGGTGCGTGAGGATGGGGACATGGGGAGCGATCATTCTGGTATTTTGGTGACTGTGTGGTGTGAGGTAGGGATCAGGCCACGGATGTCAGGGAGTCGGTTGAATTTTAGGAAGGCTGATTGGGAGGTGTATAAGGGAGTGTGTCGGGAATTGATTGTTCCTCGGGGAAGGGATGGGGGGGTGGATGAATGGAATGAGCATCTGGTGCAGGGAATGAGAGCAGCGTCTGTGGCAGCAATTCCAGAGATTGAGAAGGGGAAGGGAGGGAAGGTCGAGGTTCCTTGGTGGTCGGTGGAATGTTCGAGAGCTGTGGCGGCACGTAAGAAGGCTAGGGCCAGGGCGGTGAGATCAGGAATGTTGGTGGATCTGGTGACATATACGAAGGCTAAGGCGGTGGTGCAGAGGGTGATTAGGGAAAGAAAGCGTGGATATTGGAGGGGCTATTGTGGGACCCTGGGGAATGATTCTGGTGTGGGTGAGGTTTAGAAACAGTTCAAGTGGATGTCCGGATTGATGAGGCCGCAGGGTGGTGTGTCTATGTTGTTGAAAGGAGAAGAAGTGGTCAGTGAGGAAGGGGAGAAGGCGAATTTTTTGGGGGAGTATTTTGTGGAGGTGCACAGTTCAGGGAATTTTCCAGAAGCGGTGAGACTAGGTATGGGTGTGGTTGAGGAGGAGATGCGGGAGTTGTTGGTGGATGTTGGGCCTTGGGAGGAGCAGTACGAGGTTCCGTTTTCTATGGTGGAGTTGGATGGGGCGATTCGGAAGGGGAAGTGGTCTAGCCCAGGGGTGGATGGGGTCATGTATGTATTTTTGGAGAAGTTGCCAGTGGAATGTAAGTTGGAGGTATTGGCTTTGTTCAATGAGATCTGGAAGAGTGGAGTTTTGCCGAAGTTGTGGAAGAGAGCGATTGTGGTGGCGATTTTGAAGGGTGGCAAGGTTCCTATGGAGTGTAAGTCGTATAGGCCGATTGCGCTGACTGTTGTGATGTGTAAGGTAATGGAACGGATGGTGGTTGAGCGATTGGGGTTTTATTTGGAGTCGAATGGGAGTTTCAGTGATTTTCAGAGTGGGTTTAGGAGGAATCGGTCGGTGGCTGATCCGTTAGTAAGGTTGGTGACTGGGGTGGAGAAGGCGTTGTGTGATGGAGAGTTGGTGGGGGCGTTCTTTTTGGATTTGGAGAAAGCGTATGATATGGTATGGATGAGCGGGTTCTTGATAAGATTGTAGGAGATGGGTGTTAAGGGGAGGATTTTTCGGTGGATCAGGGCGTTTTTGGCTGATAGGACCTTTCAGGTGAGAGTGAGGGGGTGCTGTCTGAGGTTTGGAAGATGGAGAATGGGACGCCGCAGGGGAGTGTGATTAGTGCAATGCTGTTTAATGTGATGGTGGATGGGTTGATTCGGGCTTTAGTGGGAATCGGGTGTCAGGTGGATTTCTTCGCAGATGATGGTGTGGTATGGGTAAGAGGGCGGAGTTTGTTGTTGGTGCAGAGTCGGCTGCAAGCTGCGATAGTGCGAATGGAGGAGTGGTGTGGGAAATGGGGCTTTTCGGTGTCTGTGGATAAAAGTGTGAGTATGGTCTTCTCGAGGAGAAGGGTGCAGCAGGAGTTGGACCCGGTTTTGAAAGGTGTGAGGGTAAAGAGCGTAGAAGAGTTTCGGTACTTGGGGGTGATTTTGGATAGGAAGATGAACTGGAATGTGCAGGTGGATGGTATGGTGGATAAGTGTAAACATAGGTTGAATTTGTTGCGGGCGGTGTCTGGGAAAGAGTGGGGTGCGCAGCAGAAGTGTTTACGAATGTTGTATAAGGGGTTGATTTTGAGTGTGATGGAATTTGGATGTCAGGTGGCAGTGGGTTTCACAGCGAGTCAGAAGTTGCGGTTGGATAAGGTGCAGGCGAGGGCATTGAGGGTGTGTTCAGGTGTGATGAGGTCCTCTCCAGTGAATGCAGTGCAGGTGCTTGTGGGGGAGATGCCGTTGGGGATGAGGAGGGATGCGGTAAATATGAGGTGGTGGGTGAAGTGTAGTGCGAAGAGTGTGGCTCATCCGGTGCGTGAGTGTTTGAAGTATAATTGGAGGTTTGACTACTATAGGGACCGGTGGAGGAGGAAGGGGGGCACTTTGGGGTTTCATATGTGGGAGAAGGGGGTGAAGTGGGGTGTAGGCGAGTTGTTGGCTGTGACGGGTATGGATTTGGTGAGATGACCGATGTGGATGATGGGGTCTCCGAAGGTGTGTTTAGAGTTGGCGAGTGTGGTTTGCGGGGTGAGATCAAGGCTTTGGGTCAGGCGTATGTGGCAGGGAAGGAAGGATGTAAGGTGTTCACGGATGTTTCGAAAGATCCTGTGCCTGGGAGAGTGGGTATGGTGTATTATTTGGAAAGCACTGGGGAGTATAAAAT